>NC_136420.1:132020080-132355080 GCF_052625555.1 Lactuca saligna
GGGTCAGATGTAAAACACTAATGGGACAAGCCCATTGGCTCATAGGTCCATGAAAGGTGTCAACAAATCACAATCCACCATGCAACATCTTCTAGAACATTCTTTCATGTCATACAACTAATGAGCATCATCAACACACATAATGGAGCACCTTATTTCACAGTGGGGCATCATGATGTACAAGTGGCACATCATGAACACTAATGGCCAAACAACCATCATGGTGGCACAACATGGTGTAATCCTTGAGCAATACCAACTTCTGAGCATACTTGAACGATCTTGAGCATCATAGAGGACTTCATAGCATACTTGGCTCATTTAGGACCCAAATGGTCCAACTTGCACCATCATGGTGCAATAGCAACTCCATGGCATAACAACATCTCTTGATGGAACAACTGCATCTACATATGGCGCAACAAGGAAAATGGATGGTGCAAGAACATCAAGATTTGAGCAACATCATCATCTTGGTGCAACAGGCAAAGGTCATGCATTGTGAAAGAAAAAGGATCATGGTGCAAAAATGACCATGATGGCACAAGAGAGAGTGTCATGGCACAAGAGCATCACTCTTGGCCCATCCATTTGTTATATGGTACAAAAAGGTTCCATTGTTACTCCATATCACCCCTAAGTTCTCCAAACTTCTTCCAATTGCTCCAAACCCCTTCTGAATGATCCATTCCCTTGGCACTTGATCCGTTCTTTTTTCTGTCGATCCATTCCTTTCTCAGAAGATTTGTTCCTTTATCACATGCTCCATGAAGCCCAAGTGCTCCATTTATATCCAAGTGCTCCAAATGCTCCATGACCATGATCCAAATGCTCGAGTCACATTGAATAATCTCCACCTTGAATTAAGCATCCTCTAACTCCACTTCAAACAATATCTTCCTCTCACATCCTACCATTTTTCCCCGAAGGGACCTACGTCCTATGAATGTTAACCAAGTCTAAGCAAAGCTTAAACTTCTTCGTGGGCAAAGACACTGTCAACATATCTACTGGGTTGACCTTAGTATCAATCTTCAACATTGAAAACTTGTCTCCTTCCAGAATATCCTGAATGAAATATAGCTTAACATGAATGTGCTTTGTCTTCTCGTGATACACATGGTTCTTAACAAGACTCAAAGCACTTTTACTGACACAATACAAGACAAGACTCTCCACCTTCAGACCAAGACTCTGAATAAGCCCTTTGCAACCATATATCCTCCTTTATTCCTTCCATCATGGATATGTACTCGGATTCAGTTGTAGACAAAGCATTGGTATCTTGTAACATTGACTTCCAACTGATGGAACATCCGAATAAAGTGAATATGTAGCACGTCTTTGACATGCGCTTCAACAAGTCACCACCATAATCAATGTTAGTATATATCACCACATCACTCTTTATATTAGCTCCATACACGAATCAAACAACAGTCGTTCCCTTCAAGTATCGCAAGATCCACTTTACAGCTTCCCAATGAGTCTTCCCTGGATTACTCATAAACCTGCTAACCATACTAACTGCATGAGCCAAATCAGGTCTGATACAAACCATATCATACATGAGACTTATAACAACTCTTGAGTATGTAACCCTACTCATGTACTTCCTCTTTTCATTTATAGTGGGTATAGTGCCTGGAGTAATTTTGAAGCAATTCACCAAAGGAGTTCAAACTGGCTTGAGGGATTAGACCTAAATCTCTAATAGGCCAAGTCAATTAGCCAGTAGGCCCATGAAAGGTGTCAACGAATCATAATCTGCCATGCAACATCTACTAGAACATTATACCAAGTCATGCAACTCATGAGCATCAACAACACACATAATCGAGCACCTTGTGTCATAGTGGGGCATCATGATGTACAAGTGGCACATCATGAATACTAATGGCCCAACAACCATCATGGTGGCACAACATGGTATAATCCTTGAGAAATACCAACTTCTGATCATCCTTGAATGATCTAGAGCATCATAGAGGACTTTATATCATAACTGGATCATCAAGGACCAAGATGGTCCAACTTGCGCCATCATGGCGCAGCAACAACTCCATGGCACAACAACATCTCCAGATGGTGCAACAAAATCTATAGATGGCGAAACATGGAAAATGGATGGTGCAAGAACATCAAGATTTGAGCAACAACATCATCATGGGGCAACAGGAACAGGCCATGCATTACACAACAAAAAGCCTCATGGTGCAAGAATGACCATAATGGTGCAAGATACATGTCCATGGAATAAGAGCATCACTCTTTGCCCATCCCTTTATCATATGGTGCTCAAAATTCCATTGTTGCTCCATATCACCTGCAAGTGCTCCAAGCTTCTTCCAGTTGCTCCAAACCCCTTCTAAATGATCCATTGCTTTGGCACTTGATACGTTCTTTTGTCAGTCCATCCATTCCTTTCTTAGATGATCTGCTCCTTTACCACATGCTCCATGAACCCCAAGTGCTAGATTTAGATCCAAGTGCTCAAAATGCTCTTGTCACATTTAATAATCTCTACATTGAATTGATCACCCTCTAACTCCATTTCAAATAAGAACTTCCTCTCACATCCTTCCATTCTTCCCCAAAAGGACCTACCTCCTACGAATATCAACCAAGTCCAAGCAAATCTTAAACTTCTCCGTAGGCAAAGACTTTCTTAACATATATGTTGGGTTGACCTTGGTATCAATCTTCAGTATTGAAAACTTGTCTCCTTCCATAATATCCCAAATGAAATACAACCTGACATCAATGTTCTTTTTCTTCTCATGATACACAGGATTCTTAGAAAGACTCAAAGCACTTTTACTATCATAATACAAGACAGGCTTCTCCACCTTCAGACCAAGACTCTGAATAAGCCCTTTGCAACCATATGTCCTGCTTTATTCCTTCCGTCATGGACATGTACTCGGATTCAGTTGTAGAAAAAGAAATGGTATCTTGTAACATTGACTTCCAACTAATGGTACATCCAAATAAAGTGAGTATGTAGCACATATCTGACATACACTTCAACAAGTCACCACCATAATCAGAGTCAACATATCCCACCAAGTCACTCTTCGTATTAGCTGCATACACCCATCGAACATCAGTTGTTCCCTTCAAGTATCGCAATATCCACTTTACAGCTTCCCAATTAGTCTTCCCTGCATTACTCATAAACCTGCTAACCACACCAATTGCATGAGCCAAATCAGGTATGGTATAGACCATAGCATACTTGAAACTTCCAAACGCACTTGAGTATGGAGCCCTATTCATGTACTTCCTTTTTTCATTTGTAGTGACTATAGTGCTTCGACCCAGTTTATAGTGATCTACCAAAGCAATTCCAACTGGCTTGGACTGATAACAATTGTAGAATTGCAAAACTTTCTCAATGTACTTCTTTTGAGAAATACACAGCCACCCAGCTTTTCTATCCTTAGTATCTCCATTCTATGTATCCTCTTTGTTGCTCCCAAATCCTTCATTTCGAACTCATTCTTCAGGGTCGCCTTCAAGTCATTTATTCCATCCATGTCTTTATCTGCGATAAGCATATCATCAACATATAATAACATATATATGTAGGAATCTAGTGATAATTCCTTTGATAAAACACAATTGTCAAACTGATTCCAAGTGTTGCCAATTGAGATCATGAATGAATCAAATCTCTTGTACCGTTGTCTTGGAAAATGCTTCAAACCAAGCAGGGATTTCTTCAGCAAACATACATGATCCTTCTTAGAATCCAGGAACCCTTCTGGATGGGACATATAAATCTTCTCTTCTAAGTTCCCATGAAGAAATGCAGTTTTCACATGAAGTTGTTCAAACTCCAGATCAAACGCACTCACCATGGCCAAAAGAACCTAAATTGTCTTGTGCTTCACGATCGGTGAGAACACCTCGTGATAATCAAATCCTTCTTTCTGAGAGAACCCTTTTGAAACTAACCTTGCCTTGAACCTAGTTGGTTCAACTCTTGGTATCCATTCCTTCTTCTTAAAGATCCATTTGCATCCTACTAGCTTTCCTCCTTTTGGTATTGGAACAAGATCTCATGTTTCATTATTATCTAAAGATTGCATTTCTCCATTCATCGCCATCAACCAGTCATTTGATTCTTTACTCTCCATCGCATATTTATATGACTGAGGCTCCTCAGTTTCAATGTCTTCTCCACTTGCTAAAGAAAAAGCAATTAAGTCAAGTTTACCTGAATTCACACATCCCACATATCCATCAAGTTGTTAAATAACCCTCTTCGATCTTCTCATTGCTATAGAATCATACCCATCATCCTTCTCGACATCATCACCACTAGATGAAGATCCCATGGGTTGCCCTTGGGTTTCATCTTGCCCAGGCTGTTCACTGCTGCCTTGCTCTTTTTCACTTATAACAACTTTGTTTGGAGTTTGAGTTGCAAACTCCACCTTCTGGCTAGCACCCTGATATTTGTTCCCTACTTGAGTTGTATCAACTCCTCTCTGGTTACCCATAAAGATTCATCAAAGGTCACATCTCTATTCATGATAAATTTAGTATTTCTTCCTTCTTATGTACACCACAGTCGGTAACCATTTACTCCTATCGCTTATCCTAGAAATATTCACTTCATTGCCATTAGCTCAAGTTTACCATCATTCACATGAGCATATGTGGGGAATCCATATATATATATATATATATATATATATATATATATATATATATATATATATATATATATATATATATATATATATATATATATATAAACCAAAATAGTTAAAGGGTTTCTCAGAGCATACCTCTTGAGGAGTCTTCAAGTCTATTACAGTTGATGGTGACCTGTTCACCATATAGTAACTAGTGTAAACTGCTTCCACCAAAAAATTGCTTGAATAAGTTAACAAATATTTGCATGCACCTTGCACATGAGTGTTTGGTTCATCTGCTCTACCGCTCCATTTTGTTGTAGAGTGTGTCGTATAGTGCGGTGCCTCATTATACCTTCTGCCTTGTAGAAATTATCAAATGGAGTATTGCAGAACTTCAAACCTATTGTCTGTCCTCATATTCTTGACCTGTTTTCTAGTCCTTTTTATGGGTATTGAGCGTTATAACATCCTTATGGTGCACATACAACCCTAATGCATTAGATCTATGTTTTCTCTAGTTACACATGCAATTTTCTTTTTCCAATGCATGAAGCCTAACTAGCAAATAACATTGATATTTGAAACATAAAATGAGTTAGATGATTACATCTTTGTTGTAGCTTGTAGAACTTGGCCTTACAAGAGCTTAGCACCTCAAATGTGATGCCTCAAATAAGTCAAAAAACACCAAGAACAAATGGAGGATTATGACAGAGGTTTAAGATGCACCAAAATCATCTATACTCTTCTAAGAATACTTATGTCGATTTTAGGGGCTTAGGGGTTACATATATAGTGTAGAATTCCAAGGGTCACTTGCAAACCCTAATCTATTCACTTAGGCTTTTGATCCAACAATTCATTTTGACTAACACTTCATGTACTCTCACATAAGCTTAGTCCATTACTAATCAATCATAGATCATTAGCACAAACTATATGTATCACGGATTTACATAATCAACCGTTGTTAATTTAATCTGTCTCTTTTGATCACTAAATTAATTCCAAATTAATTCTTGATCAATACCAATTAAATAATATGATTTCTCAATTAATATATTATTCTTATAATATGTTAATAAATCACAAATAATCTATTTCTCAAATATCCTTCCTATCAAATTGCTCCGGTGAATGCAACCCAAAAGGGCCATGCTACTATCAGGTCAAATACATAAAAATTATAGTTATGTGCTCAGACACCTAATCCAATAGTCTCCCACTTGGATAAGTCTAATAACTATAACTCCATGTACGTCTTCGAAAACCGACTAACAATCGTAGCTCTCAAAATCCGTTGTCAACTCTGTACAATAACACATCCTTTAGATAAGGGATCATAAATCCTCTATTCTTCAAGATACCGTGTGGAAAATGAAATTGAATGAAGTCATACTCATTATCCAACAATTTGTTTCACGATTTCTGATTTCTCTGACATAGAACTTAATTGAACACATCAATTGAGTCCTGATCGGGCTCGACACATAAATCAAAACAAAATCATCGAGGGGCCCAAGATATCGCTATTATTCCTGTTAGGATAAAAGAAACAGATAAACTTCGATTTATATGTTTGTACTAATTACTTATTAAATTATACACAATAACACATTTTAAAACATCAAGTTACTGATGCGTTTATGCAATATCAATATACAACCAACTCATAATCAACAACTTATATATCTTGGTTTGAAGATTATATGATATTATCATCTCATAATCGCTCATGATAAAATTCCACGAAGCGATTCATGTGAGTGTGGGTTTACTCCAATACTCAAATCTTATTTCAGGAGCACTCATGAACGTTGTATCAAACATAAATTGGAGTTTCTAAACAACTATCTAATTACTAAAATTAATATTGTC
Source organism: Lactuca saligna (assembly GCF_052625555.1). Lineage (NCBI taxonomy): Eukaryota > Viridiplantae > Streptophyta > Magnoliopsida > Asterales > Asteraceae > Lactuca > Lactuca saligna. The sequence continues at coordinate 132,026,608 of NC_136420.1, forward strand.
CTTCAGCCCAATACTCCTAGCATGATGCAAGTGATTAACCTTACACAGTCCCTTCGTAAGGTGATCTGCTGGGTTCTGTTCTGAAGATTCAATCTTTACTACGAGGAGTCATTCTTCTATCTGATATCTTATGAAGTGATATTTTCTATCAATGTGCCTAGATTTGCCATGGCCCCTTGGTTTCTTGGTTAAGGCGACCGCACTCTCACTATCACAAAAAGTCTCCACAGGCTCCTTTATAGCTGGTACAACTCCAAGGTCTCCAATGAAGTTCTTTAGCTATATCGCCTCCTTCGACGCTTCACTTGCTGCTATATACTCTGATATGCACGTTGAATCAGCTACAATCTCCTATTTGGAACTTTTCCAAGTTACTGCCCTTCCATCTAGGGTAAATATCTAGCCCGACTGAGAGCGGAAATTATCTATGTCAGTCTGAAAGCTGGCATCATTATATGCTATCACTCTTAATTCATTACTCCCACCGAGGGTAAGGAACCAGTCCTTTGACCCTCGTATGTACTTGATAATGTTCTTTACAGTAGTCCAGTGCGCTCTACCAGTATTCCCTTGATATCTCCCGAGCATGCTCAAAGCGAAGGCCGCATCAGGGCGAGTACATGTCATAACATGATCAAGCCAACTGCAGAAGCATATGGTACTTGCCTCATCTCTGCTATCTCGACATCGATACTGATGCTTTCATTGTTACTCAATTTCGTATTGCTATAGATAGGTAATTCTCCTTTCTTGGAGTTCTCCATGTTGAAACGTTTCAACACCTTGTCCAAGTAGGTACTTTGACTAAGTTTTGTTAGTTTTTTACTCCTATTTCTCAATATCCTTATCCCTAGAATGTAAGTAGCTTCTCCCATGTCCTTCATAGTAAAACACTTTCCAAGCCAAGACTTAACTTCATGTAAGGTTGGAACATCGTTTCCTATGAGAAGTATGTCGTCCACATACAATACCAGAAAGCTAACTATGCTCCCACTAGCTTTGACATATACGCAGGACTCATCCTCGCTTCTCGAAAATCCAAATTCTTTGACTTTCTCATCGAAACAAAGATTCCATCTGCGAGATGCTTGTTTCGATCCATAAATGGATTTCTCAAGCTTACACACTTTATTATGGTATATCGCATCGACAAACCCCTCTGGCTGACTCATGTAAACATCTTCAGCCAACTTCCCATTTAGAAAATCAGTTTTGAGTTCAATTTTCCATATTTCATAATCGTGAAATGCAACTATGGCTAGCATAACTCTTATAGACTTGATTTTAGCCACTGGTGAGAAGGTTTTGTCATAGTTAACTCTAGGAGTTTGAGTAAAGCCCTTCGCAACCAATCGCGTCTTATATGTGTGTACTGTCCCATCCATGTCCGTCTTCTTCTTGAAGATCCATTTGCACCCGACCATCCTACCACTAGGTACATTGGCAACCAAGTTCCAAACTTGATTTTCATACATGGACTGAATCTCAGTATCCATAGCCTCTTTCCATTTTGCGGACTCGAGGCCCACCATGGCTTCATTGTAGTTATTAGGCACATCTAAATTTACCAGAGTACTATCAATGAGAAACGTATCACCATCTGTAGTAATATGGAAACCATAAAACTCATGTGTCATTCTAACTCTACTCGAACATCTCAGAGTTAAGGAATCGTCAACTAGTTCAACAGGAGTTTCCTCCTCAGGTTGAGTGCTAGTGTTTGAGGTTCCTTCATCACTTAACTCTTGAAGTTCTTCAAGGTCAATTTGCCTCCCACTGTCCTCTTGCATTATGAGTTCTCTTTTGCAGAAAACCCTTCTCCTTGCAACGAAGACAACATTATCACTCGATCTATAGAAGAGACATCCAATGGAATTATGTGGGTAACCGATGAAAATACATCACTCGCTATAAGGTTTGAGAATGTAGTTAGTCTCTCATCTTACAAAATCCTTGCAACCCCAAACCTTGATATGTGCCAACGAGGGAACCTTCCATGTCCACATTTCATGTGGTGTTTTGGCAATCTTCTTAGTTAGGACTAGATTAAGGATATAGGCGACAGTCTCTAAGGCATACCCCTGTAATGAGATAGGTAACGAAGCTCGACTCATAATCGAAGGAACCATGTCCAATAATATTTGATTGTGCCTCTCAGCCACACCATTAAGCTATAGTGTCCTAGGTGGCGTCAATTGTGAAACAATTCCACATTCATTAAGATAGTCATGGAACTCAATACTAATATACTCACCACCTCGATCGGATCAGAGCATCTTTATCTACCTGCCTAGCTGATTCTCCACTTCTTTTTTAAACTCCTTGAACTTTCCAATGGTTTCTGACTTATGCTTGATTAAGTAGATATACCCATATCTGCTATAATCATCGGTACAAGTCACATAGAAGCAGTTGGCATCCCTTGTGGCAGATCTGAAGGGCTCACACACATCGGTGTTTATGAGATCCAACAAAGCCTCACCTCTTTCACAAGTACCAGTGAAAGGTGACTTGGTCATCTTTCCAAGTAAACAAGATTCGCATGTGTCATCCGAATTTAAGTCAAATGACTCCAACACTCCATCCTTTTGAAGTTGGGCTATGCGCTTCTTGTTGACATGTCCAAGACGACAATGCCACAAGCATGCATTGTCCAAACAATTAGATGAATAAATATGCAATACATTATTTCCTAAGTTGTCTACAACCATCACAGTTTCATATACACCATTACAAGGCAATGCTTCAAAATAAAACTTACCATTATAAAAAGCATTAATAGAACCAATTTCATTATTAATTGAAAATCTAAAACCTTGTTTATACAAACCATGAAAAGAAATAATGTTTCTCACTATATATGATGAGTAGCAACAATTATTCAAATCTAATTCTAACCCATTACTAAGCAATAAAGAATAAACTGCCATCTTGATGATAGGCGACACTTTCCTATTCCCCATGATCAAGTTCATCTTCTCGTGCTCCACATCCATACTTCTTTTTAGACCCTGCAAATCAGAACAAATGTGAAAACCACATCTTGTATCAAGGACCCAAGAATTAGCATGTGATGAGTTATTAGAATGAATAGTATAAATACCTACGAAGGTGGGCTTTATCTTGTCATTGGTAATGTCCTGCAAGTACTTAGGGAAGCTTCGTTTCCAATGCCCTTTTTCATGACAATGGAAGCACTCTACTTCCTTTGGAGTAGAAGAGGGACCAGCAGTACCACCTTTGGACCCACTAAAAGAGGCTCCATCATGAGACTTTCCCTTGTGATTGTTTGTAGGATCTTTCCTTTTCTTCCGTTTAACATGTCTAATTGGCAGGACTAGGGTAGCAGCAGTAGGAGTAGGTACAATAATTTTTCCTTTCAAACTACTTTCAGCATTTCTGAGACAGCCTTGAAGCTTGCTTAGAGTGAATTCCTCCTTTTTCATATGATATGTCATTATGAATTGATCATAACAAGAAGGTAAAGAGTGTAGGATAATGTAGATAGCCAACTCTTCATAAAATTGACATTCAACTTCAGCAAGCGGTCCACATATCTTTGCATCTTCTGTAAGTGGGCCGTGATGGACTCTCCATCCTTTATTTTGGTTGTTATCATGGAGGAAATGATTTCATACCTTTCCTGTCAAGCACTTTGATGGTACCTTTCCATCAAGTCTTGGTGTATCTCGAAAGTATAGTAGTAATGATAGGACTTTTGGAGTTCAGTTGTCATAGTGGCAATCATGACGCACGACACCTTTGTCGCGTCCTTCTCATGATCCCTATATTCAACAATTTTTTCAAGAGTAGCGGTTGCTTCATCAACCTCCTTTAGCTCTTTATCGAGGACATATTCCTTATCGTCATAACGAGTTACCATCCGTATATTTCGAATCCAATCATTGAAATTCGACTCATTGAAAATCACCTTCCCACATAAGTTCATGAGGGAGAAAGATCTGGAAGGGTTGGAGCCAACATCGTTTGGGGTAGACATCTGAAAAGAAAGACAAAGTTTAGATTAGATAAGAATCCTTAATATAACACCCAAATGAAATATTAAGGCTAGGACCCAACACAATATTTCACAATTCGGAAGTCGGATGTCGTAATCCAATTACAAAATATTTTAAGGTAGGTAAATGACGATTTACCAAATTCCACCATGAAAAAAGAAATTTAGGATTAAGTTTAAAGTGAATTGAAATTACAAGATCTTTGATATTCATTGAACTTTTTCAATGGCATGTTTAAATCTCGATTATGTCCTTCAAGTTTGTGACTAGGATACCGAGGATCACAAACAAGGTGTGAATAACCATGAAAATGTGGTTGGTACTCTTGATGTCATTTATCACCTTATCAATGTGTTGGTTAACCACACACGCTCCATTGATCTATAACAAACATCAAGATACCCTTTCCCACCCTTGCTAGTCCAAATTAGTGTGCCAATTAACCACACACGCTCCACTAACGACTTGGCAAGGTGCAAACTAAAATTTCATGGAATAGCACCAATTTCACATTTTTCCTAAAGTAACTAAGATTAAGAATATATAAAAACATTTAGTTACTTTTATAATTATCATTATACTTTTTAACGAGTATTAATGTCATATCCTACCCGTTCGGCTAACGATCATCCACAATTCAAGGAAGCGGTGGGTGAGAGTGGACACCCATTCAATCGCCATTTTATAGGAAATTTCCTTATACCCCCTTATAGACCAGCTTCGTGAATGAGGCCTACTAACGGTAAGACTGACTTGTCTTATATATATATATATATATATATATATATAAGTATTAATCCTTTAATATTATAATATTATAAGGGTTGAATTTTAACCTTTTAAAATTCTGGGGTTTAAAATTTAACGTTTCATAAATGAGACGTTTCAAATTCCAAAACTTGAGGGCAAGTTTTGAAACTCTTCAAAACTTTTTGAATTCCAAAACTTGATGGCAAGTTTTGTAACACTTCAAAGTCATTTAGATCAAATTTTCAACAAGTATAATAATCACATATTTTTATCATTTACCAATTTGATCTAATTCAACTAATATAGAAAGATAATTTCAAAACAAAGAATATAAATAATCAGCTTATCATATAATCTGGTAGTTTTATAAAAATTTGACAATTATCTTTTAATTGGACGAGGATAATCACTACCATATCAAAAAAAATGGATTTTAAGATACATAACCGTTTGTGGTAATGATCCCAATCTAATTCAGGCCAAAAAAAAAACCCAAAAATCTGCCAACACACTATCCAACTCGTCGAGTCTGGCAATGGACTCGTCAAGTTCTGTGACAACCCGAAATTTCTAGCTTACATTCTTCTTTTTTATCAAAGATAGCTTCGTTTTTCTATTTTATAATGAAGTTTTGGGTCTAAAAGAGTGCTTAAAGCTTAGTATAATTGAATTACGTGTCGGAGGATGGGTTAGTTTGGTTGTAGCATTGGAAAAACGAGCCAAACACACCAAAATTGGTGTGTGCGGCCAGCCAGTAGCACACAGGCCAACCATACACACCTCCAGCCGCACACACCCTCCTATAATTACCATCGTTGGTCATTTGGATCATTTCTTACACTCTTGCAAAGCTAGGACTCGAAAATCCTCTCAGGTATCATCCGGAAAGGTAACACCTTTCACCAAGAACACCCAGAACACCATGTTTTCTAGTAGCACACACTTCTGGCTGCACACCTGGCCGCACACATGTGTTGGCAGTACACCTGGCCGCACACACATATATAGTGTGTATTTTGGCCATACATTCTCTTGTATAGCCTTTTAACCGTTCGTACAATCATTTATGGTTGTAACACTTCAAAAGAAGTGTTTACTAGTCCCTAAGGTGGTCCCAATTCATTAATTAGTTGTTCATAACACTAATTATATTCATATATGTGCCAATATATGCTAAATAGGATTCGCGTGTGTACTCAAGTCACCACTTGATACTTAGCAACAGATCCAACATTGTCATAAGAACCATTCACTACAGGTGAGTTCATACCCCTAAAATAACCTTTGAAATGTTTTTAAATGCTTTTATGGGGGGGGGGGGGGGGAATACAAGTTGAACAATTATAGTTATTATATCAATCACATGTGATTTATGACTACCAAACAAGTGGTTTACTTACTTTCCAAACTATTTATCAAACTGTTTTAGCTCAAATTGTCTTACAAACTCCTTCAATGGTTAAATACTTTTACTTAAAACTCTTTTAAACTTATATTCTGTGTATCTATATAAATATAGTTATATAAGTAGGATTGAAAGGACTTACGACTACTAGTCTACCCTGCTTCCTGTTCTTGTTTGATGTGGTCTTAGGGTATCAAGGTTAGTTGTCCGAAGGTCGTTTGAATCCTAGTTATATATTATGTATATGTATATAGATATAAAAGGTTATTTCTTTCATTCAATTCCATGCCCTTGGGTAGCAAGGGCATACAGACATGTTCATACTTTACTAGTAAGCTACCATAGGGGTAGTTTAGGAAGATACTATTACTAGAACAATGAAACATACAATGAGTCGGTTCATACATGAGTCAATACATACTATGATGAGAATCAAATGTGAAAACGAGTGAGGAGAAACAAACAATAGACACTATGATGAGAAACAAACATACAGGCTAGATAGAGAAAGAACGCACAATACAGCTAGCACACATATACATGTGGTCGATGTGAGCCAAGAAACGAAGGACATTCAGAACATCCCAGTAGTATGCGATTTTCCCGACATTTTTCCCGAAGAACTTCTAGGATTACCTCCGCAACGTCAAGTCGAGTTCCGAATCGACTTAGTTCCAGGGGCTACCCCAGTAGCCAAATCGCCCTATCGTCTAGCACCTACAGAGATGCAAGAACTGTCCGGTCAACTTAACGAACTGCTCAGCAAGGGCTTTATAAGACCAAGCTTCTCACCCTGGGGAGCTCCAGACTATTTCGTCAAGAAGAAAGACGGATCGTTTCGCATGTGCATCGACTACAGGGAGCTCAACAAACTGACGGTGAAAAATCGTTATCCATTACCTAGGATCGACGATTTGTTTGACCAACTGCAAGGGGCGAGCTTCTCTTTTTGAAAAATTGACTTAAGATCCGAATATCACCAATTACGAGTACTAGGGGAGGATGTTCCGAAGACAGCCTTCCAAACTCATTATGGGCACTACGAATTCGTAGTGATGCCATTCGGATTAACAAACGCACCCGCAGTATTCATGGACTTAATGAATCGGGTGTGTCATCCTTACTTGGATCAGTTCGTCATCATTTTCATTGATGACATACTTATCTACTCTCGTAGTAAGGAGGAGCATAGTCAACATCTGCGATAAGTCCTTGAAACATTACGTTCGGAGAAGCTCTACGCAAAGTTCTCGAAATGCGAATTTTGGATTCGACGAGTCGAATTCTTAGGGCACGTGGTTAGCGAAGAGGGAATACACGTGGACCCTTCCAAAATTAAAGCCACTGAGAGCTGTTCTGCACCGGAGATGCCTACAGAAATTCGTCAATTTCTAGGCCTCGCTGGCTACTATTGTAGGTTTATTCAGAACTTCTCCCGCATAGCTAAGCCTCTTACAACACTTACCCAGAAGGGCGCATCCTTTGACTGGGAAGAAAAGAAGGAAAGAGCATTTCAAACGCTCAAACGAGCCTTGTGCACCGCGCCTATACTATCCCTTCCCGAAGGAATAGAAGACTTCGTGGTCTATTGTGATGCATCGAATCATGGACTCGGATGTGTTCTGATGCAGCGAGGTAACGTCATCGCCTATTCCTCGAGACAGCTGAAGACACATGAGGTCAACTATACGACCCATGATCTTGAACTAGGAGCAGTTGTTTTCGCTCTAAAGATCTGGAGACACTACTTGTACGGTCGAAGAGCACAATCTTTACAGAACACAAGAGCCTACAACACATATTCAACCAGAAGGAGCTCAACATGAGACAACGACAGTGGGTCGAGCTACTCAGTGACTACAAATGCGAAATTCGTTATCATCCCGACAAGGCCAATGTAGTAGCTGACGCCCTAAGTCGGAAGGAGTATTCTGGTTGTAGGGTCAAATCATTGACTATGACTATCCATTCATACTTATCCACACAAATACAGTCGTCCCAACTCAACGTTTTGAAGTCTGAAAACGTGGCAAGTGAGTCCCTGAGAGGAATGGGTAAGAACTTGGAGGTTAAGGGTGGCAGAGCTTATTATCTCATGGACTGGATCTGGACCCCGAAACTAGGTGGCTTCAGAGACTTTGTCTGAATGAGGCGCACAACACTCGTTATTCCGTCCACCCAGGTTCAGATAAGATGTATCTGGATCTTAAAAAGTTATACTGGTGGCCTAACATGAAAGCAGGGATTGCTATCTTCGTAAGTAAATGCCTTACTTGCGCCAAGGTCAAGGTCGAATACCAGAAACCCTCAGGCCTCCTACAACAGCCGGAGATCCCAGAATGGAAGTGGGAGCGGATCACTATGGATTTCATTACTAAGTTGCCCAAGACAACGGGTGGACTTGATACCATATGGGTCATCGTTGACAGATTGACCAAGTCTGCACACTTCCTGCCGATCAAAGAAACAGACAAGGTGGAGAAACTTACAAGAACTTACATTAGAGAGATAGTACGACTGCACGGTGTTCCCATATCCATTATCTCGGATAGAGGTAGTAGGTTCACTTCTAGGTTGTGGCAGTCGCTACAAAATTCCCTAGGAACTAGGCTGGACATGAGTACAGCCTACCATCCGCAGACAGACGGACAAAGTGAAAAGACTATTTAAACCTTGGAAGATATGTTGCGATCCTGCGTGATCGACTTTGGGAAGGCATGGGATACTCATTTACCCCTTGTCGAATTTTCCTACAACAATAGTTATTAAACAAGCATAAAGGTTGCTCCCTTCGAGGCCCTCTATGGCCGCAAGTGCAGATCCCCTCTGTGTTGGGCTGAGGTGGGTGATACCCAGTTAGCTAAAGGGCGAGTTCCTGAAAGCACTCTCACAGGTCCAGAGATCATACGGGAAACAACGGAGAAGATCGTTCAGATCCGTGAACGATTGAAAGCCTCCAGAGACCGACAGAAAAGCTACGCTGATAAACGTACAAAACCGTTGGAATTCCAGGTGGGCGACCATGTTCTATTGAAGGTCTCACCCTGGAAGGGCTTGATACGCTTTGGAAAGCGTGGGAAGCTAAATCCAAGGTACATTGGGCCTTTCGAGATTCTTGCCAGAATCAGCCCAGTAGCTTATAAACTTAAACTACAGAACAAACTTAGTAACGTACATTCTACCTTCCACGTATCGAACTTGAAAAAGTATCTGTCCGACAAGACTCTTCTAATCCCACTCGACGAGATCGAGATCAACGAGAGCCTCAATTTTGTGGAAGAACCAGTAGAGATCATGGACCGAGAGGTCAAGCAAACGAAACAAAGTCGTATCCTAATAGTGAAGGTTCGTTGGAACGCCAAGCGAGGACCCGAATTCACTTGGGAACAAGAGGATCAGATGAAACTGAAATACCCTCATCTTTTTACTTAATTGCTTGTAATTACTTATTTGCTTAAATTCTAATTTCGGGGCGAAATTCCTTCTAAGGAGGGGATGATGTGACAACCCAAAATTTCTAGCTTACATTCTTCTTTTATATCAAAGTTAGCTTCGTTTTGCTATTTTATGATGAAGTTTTGGGTCTAAAAGAGTGCTTAAAGCTTAGTACAATTGAATTACGTGTCGTAGGATGGGTTAGTTTGGTTGTAGCATTGGGAAAACGAGCCAAACAAACCAAAACTGGTGTGTGCGGCCGCACACTAGTGTGTGTAGCCAGCCAGCCACACACAGGCCAACCACACACACCTCCAGCCGCACACACCCTCCGATAAGTACTATCCTTGGTCATTTTGATCATTTCTTACACTCTTGTAAAGCTAGGACTCGAAAATCCTCTCAAGTATCATCCGGAAAGGTAACATCTTTCACCAAGAACACCAAGAACACATGTTTTCTAGCAGCACACCTGGCCGCACACATGGCCGCACACACACATATAGTGTGTATTCTGGCCATACACTCTCTTGTATAGCCTTTTAACCCTTCGTACAATCATTTATGGTTGTAACACTTCAAAAGAAGTGTTTACTAGTCCCTAAGGTGGTCCCAATTCGTTAATTAGTTGTTCATAACACTAATTATATTCATATATGTGCCAATATATGCTAAATAGGATTCACGTGTGTACTCAAGTCACCACTTGATACTTAGCAACAGATCCAACATTGTCACCAGAACCACTCACTACAGGTGAGTTCATACCCCTAAAATAACCTTTGAACTGTTTTTAAATGCTTTTATGGGGGGGGGGGGGGAATACAAGTTGAACAATTATAGTTATTATATCAATCACATGTGATTAATGACCACCAAACAAATGGTTTACTTACTTTCCAAACTATTTATCAAACTGTTTTACCTCAAATTATCTTACAAACTCCTTCAATGGTCAAATACTTTTACTTAACATTCTTTTAAATTTATATTCTGTGTATCTATATAAATATAGTTATATAAGTTAGATTGAAAGGACTTAAGACTACTAGTCTACCTGCTTCCTGTTCTTGTTTGATGTGGTCTTAGGGTATCAAGGTTAGTTGTCCGAAGGTCGTTTGAATCCTAGTTATATATTATGTATATGTATATAGATATAAAAGGTTATTTCTTTCATTCAATTCCATGCCCTTGGGTAGCAAGGGCATACAGACATGTTCATACTTTACTAGTAAGCTACCATAGGGGTAGTTTAGGAAGATACTATTACTAGAACAATGAAACATACAATGAGTCAGTTCATACATGAGTCAATACATACTATGATGAGAATCAAACGTGAGACAAAGTGAGGAGGAACAAATAATAAACACTATGCCGAGAAACAAACATACAGGCTAGATAGAGAAAGAACGCACAATACAGCTAGCACACATATACATTACATATACATTATATATACATTAACACAGTTATGTGAGCCATTAAGCAGGGCATGGCACTACCTACCATGACTGTTTTGTATATCAGAATCTCCTTAATTGGGGAGCGTATAAGTTTGTGTATAGATCTATACTGAATTGACTATCCTACACCTTGCTGCTCGCTATAGTGGGACTTGCAAGTCTACGGGTGCCAAACGTCATTTTTTTGGCATCTTACATTGTCACTTTACTATTGAGTCGGTAGCAAGATACAGGCCGATCACATGTTACCTTAAAATATACAATTGGCTTAAGGTAGTTAGTATAGCAGTAGTTTACTTAAAACTACGTTACGGTACTAAAACATTTCCCCTTTACATTTTACTTTGTGATATTCACACGATGCACGGTAATGTAGAAACTATATTTTTGGTTAATGATAGTCGAAATTGGGAAAATATACACTTTTACAAGAGATACACACAAAGACACTAGATGCCTTGGTAGAAGGCTACTTTTAGTAGGAAACATAGGGTTTTCTAGAGTAGATCAAACAAACACAAAACCTTTACAAACATACACAATACATTTTACAAAACATCTTACAAATGCTTTCATACAAACTCAAACACTAATATACTTATGAACTCACCAGCTCTAAAGTTGATACTCGCTTTCAAAATAACTTGTATTCTCATGTCACCAGTAGACAGGTACATGGGCCGGATTTTGAGAAGAAGGAGCGTGTTCAAGGCTCATCTTTTATTTTTGATGTGTCTTTTTGGTATCTATATAACTTGACAGAACACACTTGTATGCAATTATATTATCAATGCAATGGATGATGTTGTTGTTTGTTTACTACTTGCATTGTTGTGATACTGTACATGACGTCCTCCACCCCATAATGTTTCCGCCGTTCATCGGTTTTGGGGGTGTGACAAGTTCATCATGGACTCATTGAGTCCAACAGTTAGAGTGAAATTTTCAATTTGCTTCAACATTGAACAATTAACCAATGCATCAATATAACATAAAAACACCCTAGACATCATCCACGTAAGTAAATCAATCAGTATAACTTGGAATCACTGATAAATCTTGTTTATAGGTTAAAAATAATGATAATGAACTTAAACATAAGTTATAGTTAAAGTAGGATAAACATAACTCGCTTACAAGAGGGTTTAGCGAGGAACCGGGCTCTGTGTGGGCATAACTTCTAAGCCGGAAGCTCTTCTTCTCTGGGCCTTCTGGTGGTCCAGGACTTGCTACTAACTCCTAAGATAGGCTAGAGACAATCTTAGAAAGTTTGGGGGTGCTTGGGAGAGAATTAGATAAGAAGATGTGCGGAAATGAAGGAAAATGCCATCTATTTATAGGCTGCCAACAACCAGTACGTTGGGTGTACGCAAGGGTACGTTGGGTGTACTCAATATGCTGGGCGTACTCATGCCACATGTCACGATCTCGTGCAAAGCTGTGAGGAAGAAGCTGTGGCCCAAATCTTGGCACGTGTCACTCATTGGTTAATTCCAAAAAGTAATTATCTTCTAAAATTCTTAACTTTGCATATGTGCTCCATCTTTAACGTTATTTATATCCACGTATTGGTAGTGACGTGATCTACAACTTTCATTTAGACTATGTCATCTAATTTTGAATTTATTTTTAAACTTATATTTTAACCGACTTAGAAAGTTAAAATCCGTTAAAAGTTCATAACGTTGTTATTCGACGTCCATCTTCGCTGTCTTTATACCGTTGAGCTCTTATTAACGAGATATTCAATTATTGTATACGTCGTGGCAGCTAATAATTGATCGATCTAAAATTCGATTTTCAGTGCATTGCTACGCTAAATCATAGAAAAATCATGACTTTCTCAAACGAAGACAGGTTTGGACGTTCTCTACATGCATGCTCTCGGTTTAATATAATATGACTTTCATTTAGATTGCTAAGGCTAAAAGGTATTTTATCAAAATTTACTTTCTACGATACGCGACGCCGTGCCAGTTTAGTCATAAAAGTTCGACGGGTCATAATTTATGCGTTATAAGTCGGATTTCAACGTTCTTTATATGTACAAAATCCTTATGACATATACTATAACTTTGGTTAAAATTATTTATGCTAAATAATCTTCTATCAAAAAGTTGTTTTTAACGTTTGCTATCTCTAAATTGACTAGTCCGAATATACGGGTGTTACATATACATTAGGTCCTATTACAAGTACGTTCATGGTGTTTGGACCGGTGAACGTTGACATAATTTTGCTAGTTGTCACACTTCATCCCATGTATTTCACTAAGGTTTCATGTCTAGCTAAGAGATTCTCAAAAATTCAACGAGGAAAGGTTGTGTTGCCTATCCTTGATTTGCTATTACAAAGCTTATAAATTCAGGTTTTAGACTATGAATTATGATTCTTTTCATATGAGCCTCACTGATATTAGAGCGAGGATCAAGATTTGTAATTTCTCTATGCGTGGATTTAACTTTGTGAAACATTGTGGGATTGGTATATCATGTTAAGACGCCATAGAAGTTTATTCTCAAGAAGCTGCAGCTTAGTATAATTTTTTTCTCGGAGAATAAGGTTCCAATGTCTCCCAATCCTCTTTTGGAGTTATCACATCTCCGATATGCTGAAATGTATCCTCTTCCATGATAGTTTTTAGCACAAACATCACTTTGCCTACCTTAATATTCCATTTATGTAAGATTCCATTGTTGCCTTCTGCCTTAGGTTGTCTTGTCTCTAACCTATTCACAACTACCCATAAATCATGTCACTGCATATACGACATAATGCAAGTAGACCAAGTGTTAAACTTATGGTTTTTGAGCTTCTTTACACCACCTACAATTTGTAGTTCTGCAATCCGTAACACACAAGCTTTGATACCACTTTAATAACCTTTGGAGAGACAACTTTCCTACTACACAACCAAGACCTCGTGTAAGATAATGAAGAAGGAGAAAAATTATATTATGAAAGTGTTAGTGCATATCATCTTGAAATGAGAGCATTGCAATAGCTATATATAGCAAAGCTGGAAAATAGATATTGCTATTAGACTACCACTACCATGAAAATTAGGAACATGCATAGAAAATAACTATCCACTATCTAGACTAATTCAACAACTAATTCAACATAAAGAAATATTGACATAACCAAAAATAAATAAGATTGGAGGCATGTACATGATTGCATGCATGAGTTCGACATGTTGGATGTTGCACTTTCAATATTGTACTCATAATTGTGAACGTAGTCCATCTTTGGAAATCATTTTATATGGGGAAGGGATAATATCCGCATTGAAATTCAAACCTAAGGATAGCATTTGGTCTATCTGAAAATTTGGACAAAGTTTATGATTTATGGTAAAGTATAAGGACCAAAAGTGTAATTTTCTCTTAAATACATTTTACATGATATGATATTTGACGGATACCCATTAAACTCTAATGTTTTGTTATAAGTTAGCCGTTATATTTTATTTAATAATTTCAACCCTAAAATATAATACAATAGAACGTATTACATATTAATTTCCTAGTACTGATTTTATATTAATATCTAATTTTAAATAAGTTCATCCAAAGTGGCCATATACTTCTGAATTTTTCATATTTTGGTTTATGGCTGCTGAGGATCATACAAGGTGACCATTAGCAATGGCTCGATTTGCAGCAATACTAGTTGTTTCGTAAAGTGGCAATTCCTTCATACATTGATCCATTCCAATGGCGGAAAGATGATCCAATTCAAAGAGATCGGAGCTTGCATAGCTTGCAGAGTCATCTTCATCGTCTTCGTCGTTGTCAGTAACGGCATTAGTTTTAATCGAATCAAACGGATATTCAACCTTCTTCTGGTAATTCGTCAATAAATTTCTCTTTGTTTCTTCGATATGGAATTTGTTCTCTGTCGAATGCTTTTGTATCTCTTCGCTGACTGAATTCCTGGAAAATTTTACCGAAAGTGAATCAGATCGGTCTCCGTTAACTGATTTGCGTTCACGAGGTTGATGATGTTCGTCGACAATCACAGTGCCTGGATAAAACCTCACAGATCTTTTTATCTCGGTGGTGATTATGTTTCCTCTTGACGACGACGATGGAGTTTTGCTCTGACACGATCGTGAAAATGAAGATACCGACGAAGGCATTGAAGCATTGGCCGATTTTGATTCCCTTTTCCCATGAATTACCGCCTCATCGTCACCTCCAGCGCAGAACGATTTCTTCGCGTTTCCAGTAGTGAAAAGTGAAATTAAAAAAACTGCTAATCGACCTCCCGGAGAAAGCGGTCGCTTTCCTTTCTTCAGGTAACCATAGATCTTCATAGCTCCCGATTTCGTCTTCCCAAACTTGCCTTTACGTTTAGCCTTTGGTTGCAAATCTTCAGGTTGATGATTTTGGGGATACGTAACACTCTGTTTGTTGCATTCATTGGCATTGTGGGTGCTCGTACGAATAGGTTTAGGTCTCGCCGGACATCTGTATACTGTTTCAGCCTCCTCCTCCGACGAAAATCCGACGCCATATCCAGAACAGGAAGAACCGAGGGTTGAATTATAGAAGGAGTTACCTTCACTTCGTCGGGAACTACTTTCAAAACCTGCAACTGATTTTCGTCCAACAACCATTCCCCTGATATTCTTCGACCCGCTACCATCAACATGGAAACAACCATCAATGCTTTGTCTCTTCTTCATGGTTTCTCTATAAACCACCGATTTCTCCTCATCACCTCTTTCATCGATCGATCGGTAGATTTTGTCAAGCAAAGTCGACGAGAAAGACGGAATTTCTTTTTGCCACCTGTACCGATTCCTATCAACAGCATCCATTAAGGACACCTTTTCACGAAAAGAATCAAGCAGAAAGGAGTTTGGATCAAAATCGCAACAATTTTGAAAGGAATAGGGGTTGAGAGTGGCAGATGATGAGTGATGACACACTTTTATGAAGTGAAACGGAAAACAAGAGATCGATGATGGGAACAGAGTCGGCAATAGAGGTAAATAATTCTGACTTTTCCCTGTATTACAGTTACTACCTTGTCTTTAAAAAGATGCGTTAGATGGGGTATGGTCGGGTGACAAAGCTAATTAAGCCTTGTCACGCTGTGAATCCCAGAAAAGGTACCTTCTTCAAATTATTACTACTTTTCTATAACTACAAGATTTTTTAAAATGTATATATGATAAATAATTAATAAAGGTTTAAGAACATGACCTATAGGGCCATGAACTTTAAAGCATATGTTCATATAAGTAAACACGTAAGCATATATAAGGAAATTGCTTTATTGGTATATGATGCACGGAGTCAACCACCTTAGAAAGATGGCAACATTAATGATGATTGATGGATCTCTTTTTTAATTTTCATGAATCACGTAACGGGCCGACAATGAATTCTCACGGACTGTTCCATGAGCTTCTTTACACAACTCCATTGGATGCCTAAGGCCCTTTAAACGGTCAGTTAATTCTATCGTTTATCATTTGTAATTGCAAGTTTGGTACAAATTAATGACCGACGAGGAAGAGCTTGTGGTCTTGCTAATGGGTAGAGGCATGGGATGTTGATTTTGGTATGAACATGAACGTGAAATGTAGAGAGATGAAGAAGAAGTAAAGAAAATGAATCTTGTTTTGTTATTATCTCTATCACTAAGTGATTACATCTTACACAAGTAAACAAATTATTAATACAAGTTAATCACTAGCTAACTTGATATGGAAGCTTAACAAACTAACAAGTCAAATGATAAACATGTGAAGTGACTAACTAACTAACAATCTAACTCAACATGCTATGTCCGTTGGTGAAATACGAGGTTCTTAGCAATGTGAATAGCAGCTTGACTGTTGCATTTGACTTAACTAGAGTAACATTTGGGACAGTAAATTCACGAAATAAATGAGTTAATCATGCAAACTCACCTGTCACTCTTTGCATATTGCGGCATTCTGCTCCTACAGAGGATAATTGTAACATCCAAAAATCATGATCCAAAATTTTCGTTTTGATTTACGTAAAAACAGTATTCCAAAACGTTGTTCATACAACCCAATAAAAATAAATATGCCAAACATCATGAAAATCAGAGTATGTTTCATAAACATAATCAATATGGTGTGTGTGCTTCGGTCAAGAACCAGAAGTACCTGAAACATAAACTAAAACCGTAAGCACAAAGCTTAGTGAGTTCCCCAAAATACCACATACCACACATATCATATAACGGGCCCCGACCCACACTCGAATAATAGTGAGATATAAGCCCAGCCCAAACTCGAATCACGAGCCCCACCCAGACTTGAATAATAATGAGATACAGGCCCCGCCCACACTCACATAATGGGCCCGCCTAATAGACATACATATACAAGCACATACAAGTATCACATAGACATCAAGTATAATAACATAACCAAACGAGGGTCGGCCTTGGTGCCTTAGATCTGCTGAACTTAGTCAGGAAACTCACCTCGAAAAGCTAAATGAAACGAATTATCCCTGACTGTTGGTCTTACAGCTCCCTGAGCTATCAATTGCAACATAAAAACTAAGTAACATTTAGGATCTACCATATCTACTTTGGGTAAAAAGACTATATTACCCTAACCTAGCTTAGTCCAAGAATGAAGCCCATAACCATAATCCAAAGGCCCCAAAATTAAACAATTCAACAAGGCCCAAAATACGACCCAATTTCCAATTAGACCCAATCCCTTCTCATGGGCCTTAGCCCAAGGCCCTATAATACTCTTTGTCCAAAAACTCCTAAAATCATATGGCCCAACTAACACATGTCCTTCTAAGCCCAAAACGAGGCCCAACCCTAAAGCCTAACTTTGAATGGCCACCTGACTGAGTATGCAAGGCGTACTCAGTTTGTACGCTAAGCGTATTGGCTCGAGGGCTTCTATGTTGCGCGTACAGGCTCGTACACCCATCATACTCAACCAAATCAACCACTTTCTACTTTAAGCATGTAACTCGTTAAGACTTCTCTCCAAAATGTAGATTTAACCTCTTTAAGCTGAAATATCACGTAAATTTGCTTTATGTCCATGCATACCCATAAGAAGCTCTAAAGCTCAAAAAGGACTTAATGAAGGACTTAATGAAATCATGAGGCCCTTAAACTCCATAAAGTGGGCACCTTTATGCCTAAGGAGCCGATGAAGACCTTAGATCTGAAAGAATAAGCCTTTGGGACGTCCTAATCCCAACATCCATCTAAACCATGGCTAAAAACATAACCATTAAACCCAAAAGGAGATCTAAGCATCTAGCAACCAAGATAAGAACTTGATACCTCAAACTATTTGCAAAATCGGTAGTGGTTCTGGATCCAAGACTTCCTTCTCCAAGCTTAGGAATTTCAAGATGTTCTAACTCCTTCACAATAAACAAAATAAACACCAAGCTCTATTTAAAGACTCAAATGCTTGACAATGGAGGCTACAACTCGTTTTAGGGTTTTGGAGGCTTTGAGTGCTGGTAAAGAGGCCATCTATAGAAGATAAGGATGGTTGAATAGGGTGCAACACCCCCAATTAGGGTTTCATTAAAGTATAGTATGCCCAACGTACGCGACTTAAGTTGCGTCTCAGCACCGAACTAGTACGATAAGCGTACGAAGTGGTACGCCCCGCGTACTGGCTTCTCAACTAGTATGCTAAGCGTAGCAAGTGGAAGGCTCGCGTACTACTTCAGGGACTAAAATGAAAATGTTGAATACTCAAGGGTTATAAGGCACATACCAGGGCACAAGTGTTACAATAACGAAACTATAATTTGTTTCTTTGACTTCCATGTAATGAGGCTATTTCCAAGAAGTATTATGAACCCACTCACACTTCTTTTACATTGAGGACATAAAACCCAATCAGAATCATAGTATGCTTGTAATGAATAATCAATGGATTTGTTCATGAATAAACGTTGATTAGGATCATCTTTGAGATATTTTAGAACACGTATAGCAACATCTAGGTGTGACTCTCTTGGCTCAGACATAAACTGGCTTAAATGTTGAACAACAAAAGCCAAACAAGGTCTAGTGTGGACTAAAAATTTAAGCTTGTCCACAAGTCTCCTGTAAATTTCTGGTTCTTCCAAAACTGCCCTTTGTCCCAAAAGTAGTTTAGAATTAGTTGGAAGTGGAGAAACAGTAGTCCCATTAGAATCAAACTCTTTCAAAATTTCATTAGCAAAATTCCTTTGTATAAGAATCACCCCCAAATGAGAATATAAGACTTCAATTCCAAGGAAAAAATTTAAATGACCAAGATCTTTACTTTTAAAGGTAGAATCAATAAATTGGTTTAAACTTGTGATTTTTTCTTCATTATTACCTGTCACCATAATGTCATCAACGTAAACAACAATAAATTTGTCATATTTGTCATAATGTTTGAAAAATAGCGAATAATCATTCATTGAATGTTGATATCCTTTAGTCTTTAAAGCAAATGTCAACTTTTCATAGCATTTCATAGATGCTTGCTTAAGACCATATAAGGATTTTTGTAAAAAGACAAACTTGATGTGAATTTGTAAGTTTCAAAACAGGAGGGGGTTCATGTAATTTTTTATGTAATTTTCCATGAAGGAATGCATTATTCACATTTAAATGATACAATGGCCATTCTTTCTTTACAACAGTTGTAACTAATGTCCGGATTGTTGTCATTTTCACCACATAAGTGAAAGTTTCAGTGTAATCTATTCTAGCTTTTTGAGTGGGCCCTTTCACAACTAATCTTTCTTTATATCTTTCCACTTCTTCATTAGATTTGTATTTAACCTTGTAAACCCATTTGCAACAGATGGATTTCTTTCCTTTAGGAAGATCGAATAAAGTCCAAGTATTATTAGCTTCAATTGCTTGAAGTTCCTTATTCATGGCTTTTTGCCATTCAGGGATGGTGGCAGCTTCATCATAAGAAGATGGTTATGTGATCTTAGACATTCTGTGAAAATATTGTTGACTCTGTTCAAATAAAGCACTAAAACACACATGTTTATGTTGATAAGTATGTGTGATACTGTGTATGAATGATGCAAAGTGAAGACATAAATCTTTTGAATTTGTAACAGATGCGTTGTTACAAATGTAGTCCTTTAAATGGGCAGGTGTAATTGGAACTTGTTCAGACCTTCTAGGAACAAAGTTGTTGGTTAAAGTTTGAGCTAGTAAAGGAGAAGAGGATTGATTAGGTGAGGGACTGATACTATCTTCAAAATGAGATAAACTTGGTTATGGTGAAAACACTGGGGTAGAATGGTCACTGTGAAGTTGAAAAAGGAAAATATCTTCATAAAATACGACATCCCTAGAAATAGCAATCTTCTTGGTTTCCAAATCATACAATTTGTAAGCTTTCTCCATATGGATAACCAATAAAAATACAAGGTCTTGCTCTTGGTTGCAACTTATCCCTGTTATGCTGTAAAGTGCTAGCATAATATAAAGACTCAAATGTTCTCGAATGGTCAAAAGAAGGTAGAGTATTATAGAGAAGTGAGAATGGAGACTTACCATGAAGGATTTTCGAAGGGAATGTGTTTATAAGAAAAGTAGAAGTTAAAAAACAATCTTCCTAAAATCTGAGGGGTAATTTGGATTGAAAAGAATAGTTTTAGAAGTCTTTAACAAGTGCTTGTGTTTTCTTTCAACCACTCCATTCTGTTGAGGATTATATTTGCAACTTGTTTGATGAATGATACCTTTTTGTTGTAGAAAATAAATACCTTCATTACTTGACCCCAATTCAAAATCATTGTCTATTCTTAAGACCTATAATTTTCTCCCAAATTAGACGTCACTCATTTCGATAAACCTTTAATTACTCCAAATGCATTGCTCTTTGTACTAAGCAAATGATTCCATGTAGCTCTTGAGTAATCATCCAAAATGGTCAAAAAAGATGAATGATTATCATAAGTTTTAGTGAGAAATGGATCCCATGTATTAACATGAATAATTTCAAAACTTGCTGAAGTATGAATAGAACTAATCGATAATAGGGGTTTGTGTTGTCTAAATTTAGAACACACATCACAAGAATCACAAGAAGTATCTGTAACATCCATAAAATTTAAGCCAAATTAAAACCTTTTAATACATTTTAAAACCATCAAGTTATTATAGTTTGTTCTCAAAATAGTTTAGACATCAGAGTATCCCCATAATCAATTCATAATACCATAAATATGAGGAGTTGTACGATCACGCCTTTGCCTTCCTACGATCATATGATGTACCTGAAACAATAAACTAAAACTATAAGTCTGAGAGCTTAGTGAGTTACCCCAAAATACCAACACCATACAACATAACCATATCATATAGCCAATACAGAACAACATGCATAGTAAGTCGTTAGGCTAACTAGACCGCCTCCCAGGCCTTCAGTCTATATGGATTGTTCTCCAAGCCTTCGACACGTCTGTACGGCCTCGCATGGCCTACAGCCTATCTAGACCGCTCGTCGGGCCTTCGATCTGAATGAATACCTTTGCAGGGCATTCAGGTTATCTGGACCGCCCTGGGTATGTTGGCCTCCAGCACAAAGCAGGACTGCCTCAACCCAACCCCAAATCAAACAAGCATGTGTACATAAATATCATACACTTGAATATATATATATATATATATATATATATATATATATATATATATATATATATATATATAGCAATGTCCTATAACCAAGATACTGACCTAACCAGGTCACTAACATAGCATCATCCTATATACCAGGATACCGATATAACAATCATAATAGCATAACAACATCCTATCTACCAGGATACCGATCTAACATGTCATAACAACATACGAGCACACTATAACCAGGATACCAATCTATCTGAAATCTAACATAGCAACCATCTTAAAATAGGATGAAATATAGCATATCAATAACATAACAACCATCCTAAACCAGGATGTAATCTAGCATATCAATAACATAGCAATCATCCTAAACCAGGATGTAATCTAGCATATCAATAACATAGCAACCATCCTAAACCAGGATGTAAATCATAAAGGGTCGGCATTGGTGCCGTAGACCCTTTTGACATAGTGAGGATAACTCACTTGACACTACTGAAGTCCCGCGGATAAAACTCCAACTGTTGGTTGACAGCTTCTCGAACTGTCAACATCAAACAACACCCAATTAATAATTAGGTTCCATGCCCAAGGTCCAACTCACACCAAAAGCCCAAAAGTCAAGTAATGGGCCAAAGCCCAACATGTAGCCCAATTTTTCCAAATGGGGCCCAGACCTCCAAAATGGTCTTTCCTTAAGGCCCAACATCATATAATCACAAAGGCCCAATTATGGCCCATCTATGGCCTAATTTTCAAATTGGACCCAAGTCCTTCACATGGCTCTTATCCTAAAACCCATTAATTATTCTAGTCCATTTGCTTGATCTTGGATGGCCCATTAATAATCTAATCATCAAGGCCCAAGAGAAGGCCCAACCATAAACCTAAGTAAAATTATGGTTTCTTATAAAATGACGATTAGGGTTAAATGTTTCTCACTTAACCCATTAAGAACTTAATCCATTAAGTTCATTATTGCCTTCGGTTAATTTACCAATGATAACTATTTAATATTTCAAGTTATTAAATAATCTTATGTGTGTGTGTCCCGACCATTTTGTGACAACCGTCAAATTATGGTCAAGTAAAAGTCAAACAAAGTCAACAAGTCAAACCGGTCAACTCAACTAACCCTTTTGTACTAAGGCTCATGTTAGGTAAATACTATACAACTCACTATTCTAATGAGAAGTCGTAAATTGAAAAGTTCGTACATCTAGATTTCTTTAACCTAAAATTGTGGTAAGTAACAAACCAAACCGATAAAACAATGATGCATACTCATCGGGAGTGTGTAAGGTCCAAAAACATGGCTTAACGGGGTTTACAGACCTTGCATTGCGAAGCCGGACACTCACAAATGTCACACACAAAACCTCTCTCAATCGTTTTCACTCTACTTCTCTTTATCTAGAATCTCACCCAAATCTCTCCAAGTATGTCAAATCTCCCCCAAATCTCTCTTTGTATGAGAAATCTCTCCCAAATATCTCTTTGTATGACAAATCTCTCTAAGTATGTGAAATCTCTCCTAAATCTCTCTTTGTATGAGAAATCTCTCCAAGAATGTGAAATCTCTCCCAAATCCCTCTCAAAAGTTCCTTTAACTTTTTGAAGTCATTCGGGTCATTTCAACCCTTAACCGGGTTAAAAATCGCTTAAAACGGAGTTATAACGGGTAAAATACCCTAAAAGACCCGAAACCCTCTATATAGGGCCGAAGCCTCTTAGGGCCGAAAGTCCTCTTGGGGACCGAAACCAAGAGAACCGAACCCAGCAGCTGAACCGAATGTCCTCTCGAAACCGAAACCCCCTTCTCAGGATCGAACCTCGCAGACCCGAACCGTTTTGTCACAACTAGAAATTCTATGTCTTGTAATCACTATACTCAATTAAATGTTGAAATCAAAAACTCAAAAACAAGTATGATGCTTACTCAATGGGAAACTAAACCCCCAATTCACTACATCAAACAATTGGAAAACCCTAGAAGTTCTTGTTAAGTCCATTTTGGACTAGAACTTCCTTATTGGATCCAAATGGACCAATAAGCTTCCAATTGGACTATCATGGGCTTAGAACCCTAATTGGGCTCTAATTGGACCCACATCTATTTATTTCAACATTTTGAGCCATGTTGAACCTAGAATGAAATAAATTAATGACTATGAACCATAATTAACCTCATTTGACCCTAACAAGTCATAAAAATCACATTTAAATTTATTTGGACCAAAAATCACTCAACTTAACCATGAAAATTGGGCTTAAGTATTTAAGGCCCAAACACCCTCATTTCCTCCATTATTCTCGGCCCAAAAGCTCAAGCCCAAGAAGAGGGTTGACCTTAGTGTGCCACCGCCTTATTGTCTTGTGGATCTCCATGCAAATCCATTCCATGTATCCATGCACATCACTTCATGTCTATATCTCCCTCTCTCTTCTTGTTTCGGCTGAGAGCAACACCCACACACACACAAAACACTCACAAACTCTCTCTAAATCACTCAAGGCTACTTTCTTCTTCTCCATCCAAAATCTCGAAATTTTGGAAGCATTCAAGGAAGTTCTTCCACAAAATCATCATCTAAGGTAAGGTTTTGCTTGGATCTATGACTTGTATTCCTTGTTTATCAAAAATCTCTTCCTAATCCATGCAAAAATTGTGATCTTGCACTCTAGAAACCCCATAAACTCGAAAACTTCATCAAGGAGTGCAAAGGCCAAAAATCACTTCATTTCTTCCATTCTTTCTTCAAAAACCGAATCAACATCCAAGGTGAGTTTCATATCCCCTTATTTTCGGTTTTTATGAGTTTTTGTGGGGGAGAATACAAGCAAAAGTGTAGATCCATCATTATGTGTATGTTGTGGTTGATTTCTATGCTTATATGTATGTTTTGTATGATTTTGATGATAGATCTAGTATGAAATGCTAAAAACCGAGACATATATTTTATTATAGCATAAAATATACTATTACATGCAAAGTATACTAAGAAAATGGCCAAATGGCTTGACAACACTTAATTTGGGCTAAAAACTCATTTTTTTGACATAAAATGTTGAAAATACAAAGTTAAAGGGCCTAAAGTGAAATATTTCGAAATCTGATGGGTGAGATGAGTCAAAATAGTTTACACAATGTATTTTCTGAAAATATACTATTTAGAGGGTTAAAAACATAAATTCCAATCTTATTGGGCTAAATATGACATTTTCGGCCCAATGAGGCCCAATATGCGAAATTTTCTAATTTGGAGGACCAAAACTGCATTTTTCTGTAAAACAGTGGACTATAAGTGTTCCATGTACTTGTCAAAGGTTTAAAATGCTTTTCAAATTTAAAAAGGACCAAAGTTGTAAAAATTTTCCAAATTGGGTCAAAAATGTAAAAGTTGCGAAAAAGAGGGGCTATAACCGAGAAAACTGAAATTTCAAGGACTTAAACTGTTTTCTATGATAAATATGCTGGAAAATACTTATTTCAATAATTTTGGTATAAAAATGTCAAGAAATTTGATTTAAGGACCAAACCGGAAAGTTTTTAAATAAAGGGGTAAAAAGGGTAAATTCTACAATTAAGGAGGGGCTGAAAACAGAAAATCTTCAAGGCTAGTTAATACATGCAATTTGACCAATTGATGGTACCATGCTTGTCGAAGAAATACAATACATTACAATACCAAAAGTCGTTGTTAAACGAATTGGTTCGGTCTCGAACCAATAAAAATCCAAAACCACTAACACGACGACGTTACGACATTACGATTCATAACTAATAACGATGGAGAATTCACTATACATACGAGTGTGCGCAGACGTCTATGCACCATCTTTGGGCCCCAAAAGTGTAAAATCTTGTTCGTTGAGCCTAGCTAGCCCAATGACCTGATCTTAAGGCCCGAAGATCTCTCTCTCTTACGAAGTGTTGGGTTTTACCGATCCGACATAACGTAACAGGACTTTCAATGGCAAACGTGCTGCTGGTCCCCAAGGGTCCTTCAGTGCTGCTAGTAAAGTCGGTAACTCACGATTGCGGGTTGGGCTTCGGGCCCTTCGCAATTGCATTTGTCTTGAACGACGCGGGGAAATACCGAGGGTTTCGCACCTTCTCTCCTTCCCTCCGGTCGTGGGACTACACAAGTCCGGGAGGATCGAGTTGTGTGAAGAATTACGAGTGGTGCGTAAGGGATCACTTGTAAGGTTGTCGATTGGACGTTTTCGTTAACGTACGTCACAACTCTTCACCACCCATTGTATTCTTAATGCCTCCGGAGCTCAACGATTCCCTCTAACGAAACGAAACAACGGTATACAAACTAAGTAATACAAGGTGATAGGAAAACGTCGGGTTTTCCTAGGGTTTTCAACAATTACAAATTACCGGTTGAATTTTCACAACTCTTACGCCTACATCTATAGAATTCAAACATGCATACTCATGGATCAACACATATTTTTTTTCACTATTCTATTTTTAGAAAATATCGGATTTTCTGATGGGTTTCAAACGTTACATTGGATTTCAAACACTACTTATGAACTCACCAACATTTCGTATGTTGACGTTTTTCAAAATACTTGTATTCTCAGGTAACAGATAAGGTGACGAATGATTTATACTCTATGATGTTTGCTGTGGTCTAAGTGATGTTGAACCGTTATTTTGAGAATGTAACGTTTGAACAATGTAACGAATGTAAACACTATCGGTTGTATTATTCCAAATGTTGGTGATGTTTTATGTTATGTTTCATGTATATGCATTGTGATGGTATTCAATGAGTCACAATAGCCCTCGGACGTTTCCGCCGTCTGGTTCGGGGGTGTGACAGGTTGGTATCAGAGCATTGTTTATAGTGAACTAGCATATCTAGCCACACACGGATATGCAACTATAAACCAAAAAGAGGGACTAACATAACTCTGAACAAAACAAGTAAATAAAATACGCTTGCTTGTATTAGGAATAAGAACATAACGCCGAATCAAACACAATAATGCTGGTGTCTCGGTTAAATTGGGACTGTTCTTAGTAATACCAAGGAGTGAATGTAGCCTGATCAACTACATTCTCTCCAAAGTAAAACTAATACACGTCTCGATGAGATCGGGATAGCTAGGGAACCTAAAACTATACCCATCTACCACAAAAACGAGAACGCCTACTTGATCTATGTGATAATTGTAGCACCCTAGGAATGACGTTAGCATAATTACACACTCTCGCAGACCGCATGGCTGGTTTTCATCACCCCGGAGATCCCTACTTCCCTAACCAGGGGAACAACGGATGGTTAGAGGAGGAGCCCAAGGAAGAGCCTGAGGAGGAGCCTGAGGAAGACCCCGAAGAGGAATCTGACGGGGAACCGGAGGCCGAAGTTGAGGGCGAACCTGTCGAATCAGAGGAAGATGAAGGAAGCCTCGAGGAGGATGCTGATGATGGAGAAGGGGGTGATTCGGATGCGGAGTCCGAAGTCATCAACCCCCCTTACCCGATCAGGGTGCCTGCCTATCGAGTAGGCCCCACTGGTCCTACACCTCCCTGGGGTATTGACCTTTGGAGATGGAGCAGACAGCAGGGACAGCGACCCCCGTACGGCATGTCACGCGAGTTCTTTGACCTGAGAGACGGAGGACCGGCTGATCGAGCCCTTCCAGTCATGGTGAAGCGGTTACGGAATACGGGTGACCTTGCCCAGGACACTGCGGATCAGGTGCACCAGTTGAGGACTAGGGTCGAGCGTGCGGAGCAGGAGACGCGTGACGTCCTTCGAGAGTTTCACATGAGGCAGGTTCGGTGGGAGTCTCGACTCCGGGACGCGGAACGCTTGGTGGCTCGTCTTCAGGGAGCATCCACATCCTCAGCACCACCTTCGGACGCAGCTCATCGCGGTTAGGGATAGACTTATCATAGTAGTTCGTTAGGAAATATGCTATGTACTCCGACTCTATGTTTAAGTGACTACACTACTCATAGAGTCGTTATGCTGTCGAACTAGTATCACTCATGTATGCTCCTATGAGCAAATTTTCATGTATCAAATGCGGATAAGATTAGTAAGTTTTTATGTGTTTTATTACGATATTGCAAATTGCTATGTGTTGAGATATTATTGATTGGTAAATGGTAGTAGTGTTTAAGTTCGTACTATGCACCTAGTCAATAGGATCACGACCTCACCGAAACCACATACCCTCAACATCTTTCCGTTTTGTCACAGAAAGATGCCTCTCCGACCTACTCGCGGAAACCCAGGACCAACCCCACCTGAAGTTGACTCAGCCGCCTTCCAGGCAGCTGTATCTGCAGCAGTCACTGCAGCGATTGCGCAAATTCAACAAGGGAACAATGGAGGAGTCAATGGGCAAGGAGCCAGAAGTTCAAACAATGGAATGAATCAAGGACCCACCAAGACATGTACCTACAAGGACTTCACAAACGCCAAACCACGAACTTTTAATGGCACTGGAGGAGTGATCACTCTGAAGCGATGGATCAAAAAAGTGGAGTCGGTATTCGAGATATGCGACTGCCCTGAGCACATGAAGGTGAAGTTCGCAGCCTGCACTTTTGTGGATCAAGCACTCACCTGGTGGAACGGACATGTAGAATCCATGACACTCCCTGTAGCCAACTCTATGCCGTGGACGGAGATGAAAGAAATGTTAATGGCAGAGTACTGCCCACGAGGCGAAATACAGAAGATGGAACAAGAGCTATGGAACCTCACTGTGCAGAACGCGAATATCGATGCCTACATATCGAGATTTAGCGAACTATCTCTGCTGTGCCCGGGTATGATCACCTCGGAAGGAAAGAAGATTGAGCGATTCATCTGGGGACTCACATCACCAATTCAAGGGAATGTGATAGCCGCAAACCCCGAAACATTTGACAGTGCAAAGAGACTGGCAAAAAGGTTGTACGACCATAATAACAAAAAGGGAGAGAAGCCATTGGAGGCTGAGAAGAAGAAGGAGGGAGATGACAAGAGGGGAAAGAACAATAAGAGGAAGGGGCGCCAGGGCCCCGACACCTCCAAGAAGCAGCAGACAGTGGCGGTTAATGCCGTTACCACATCGGCTCCAGCCGCACCACATGCTCCAACCTCAGCCACTTCAAATGCTTCCAAACCTTATTCCGGTAATCTTCCCAAATGCAACAAGTGCGGTTTCCATCACTATGGAGAATGCAAGGATTTCCAGTGCACCAGTTGCAACCGAAGGGGTCACACCGCAAAGTACTGCAAGGCTTACCCTCCCCATAACCAAAATCAGGGAATCAACAACAACAACCCTCGCAACAACAACAACGCCCATGCCAGCGGCAACAGCGCAGGGCCTAGCTACACCTGCTATGGATGCGGGAAGACTGGACACGTCCGCCGAGACTATCCCAACAACAACAATTTAAGACATGGAGGAACAGGAAGGATGTTGACCATGGGTCAGAGTGAGGCTATTCAAGACCCCTCTGTTGTTACCGGTACGTTTCCCTTAAACCACGCTTATGCATGCATCTTATTTGACACCGGAGCGAAACGAAGTTTCGTAAGCAATAAGTTTAAACACTTATTAAAACAACTCCCCCAAAAGCTAAATGAAGCCTATACGGTGGAAATGGGAGGGGATTTCTATGGATTTCGTTACCAAGCTACCCAAGACGTCGGACGGACTGGATACCATATGGGTAATAATTGATCGACTAACGAAATCTGCCCATTTCTTGCCAATCAAGGAATCCTACAAGATGGAGAGACTGACGCGATTGTACCTACGAGAAATCGTGAGACTCCATGGAGTGCCAAAATCTATTATCTCGGATAGGGACAGTAGGTTTACGTCCCGATTTTGGCAATCACTCCATAAGGCGATGGGAACAAACCTCGATATGAGCACCGCTTATCATCCACAAACGGATGGTCAAAGCGAGCGAACTATCCAAACGCTCGAAGATATGCTCCGTGCATGCGTGATAGACTTTGGAAAGTCTTGGGATACCCACCTACCCTTAATAGAGTTCTCATACAACAATTGTTACCATTCGAGCATCAAGGTGGCTCCTTTCGAAGCACTTTACGGACGTAAATGTAGATCACCGTTATGTTGGGCTGAAGTAGGTGACACCCAGCTAGCAAAAATGCATGCGTCGGACAAAGCACTAACGGGACCGGAAATCATCCGTGAAACCACGGAAAAGATCGTTCAAATCAGAGCTCGATTGCAAGCATCGCGTGACCGACAAAAGAGCTACGCTGACAAACGACGAAAGCCCTTAGAATTTCAGGTCGGTGATCGAGTACTGTTAAAAGTCTCGCCCTGGAAAGGGGTTATACGTTTTGGAAAACGGGGAAAGCTGAACCCGCGATACATTGGACCTTTCGAAATCGTCGCTCGAATTGGTCCAGTAGCATACAGACTGCAACTACCCGCAGAGCTAAACGGTGTACACCCCGTGTTCCACGTATCTAATCTGAAGAAGTGTCTCTCAGATGAAACACTCGTCACTCCTCTTGACGAAATCGAAATCAATGAGAAACTCCTGTTCGTTGAAGAACCAATCGAAATCATAGACAGGGAGGTGAAGCGTACTAAGCAGAGTCGCATCCCGATCGTGAAAGTACGGTGGAACGCAAAGCGTGGGCCAGAATTCACTTGGGAGCGCGAAGACCAAATGAAGCAAAAGTACCCTCACCTATTCTAGCTTTCTCAAATCTAGCTTTCAAACAGAATTTCGGGACGAAATTCCCTCTAACGGGGGGATGATGTCACAACTAGAAATTCTATGTCTTGTAATCACTATACTCAATTAAATGTTGAAATCAAAAACTCAAAAACAAGTATGATGCTTACTCAATGGGAAACTAAACCCCCAATTCACTACATCAAACAATTGGAAAACCCTAGAAGTTCTTGTTAAGTCCATTTTGGACTAGAACTTCCTTATTGGATCCAAATGGACCAATAAGCTTCCAATTGGACTATCATGGGCTTAGAACCCTAATTGGGCTCTAATTGGACCCACATCTATTTATTTCAACATTTTGAGCCATGTTGAACCTAGAATGAAATAAATTAATGACTATGAACCATAATTAACCTAATTTGACCCTAACAAGTCATAAAAATCACATTTAAATTTATTTGGACCAAAAATCACTCAACTTAACCATGAAAATTGGGCTTAAGTATTTAAGGCCCAAACACCCTCATTTCCTCCATTATTCTCGGCCCAAAAGCTCAAGCCCAAGAAGAGGGTTGACCTTAGTGTGCCACCTCCTTATTGTCTTGTGGATCTCCATGCAAATCCATTCCATGTATCCATGCACATCACTTCATGTCTATATCTCCCTCTCTCTTCTTGTTTCGGCTGAGAGCAACACCCACACACACACAAAACACTCACAAACTCTCTCTAAATCACTCAAGGCTACTTTCTTCTTCTCCATCCAAAATCTCGAAATTTTGGAAGCATTCAAGGAAGTTCTTCCACAAAATCATCATCTA
Organism: Lactuca saligna; assembly: GCF_052625555.1. Classification (NCBI taxonomy): domain Eukaryota; kingdom Viridiplantae; phylum Streptophyta; class Magnoliopsida; order Asterales; family Asteraceae; genus Lactuca; species Lactuca saligna. The sequence goes on from NC_136420.1 coordinate 132,057,819, forward strand.
AGGTAAGGTTTTGCTTGGATCTATGACTTGTATTCCTTGTTTATCAAAAATCTCTTCCTAATCCATGCAAAAATTGTGATCTTGCACTCTAGAAACCCCATAAACTCGAAAACTTCATCAAGGAGTGCAAAGGCCAAAAATCACTTCATTTCTTCCATTCTTTCTTCAAAAACCGAATCAACATCCAAGGTGAGTTTCATATCCCCTTATTTTCGGTTTTTATGAGTTTTTGTGGGGGAGAATACAAGCAAAAGTGTAGATCCATCATTATGTGTATGTTGTGGTTGATTTCTATGCTTATATGTATGTTTTGTATGATTTTGATGATAGATCTAGTATGAAATGCTAAAAACCGAGACATATATTTTATTATAGCATAAAATATACTATTACATGCAAAGTATACTAAGAAAATGGCCAAATGGCTTGACAACACTTAATTTGGGCTAAAAACTCATTTTTTTGACATAAAATGTTGAAAATACAAAGTTAAAGGGCCTAAAGTGAAATATTTCGAAATCTGATGGGTGAGATGAGTCAAAACAGTTTACACAATGTATTTTCTGAAAATATACTATTTAGAGGGTTAAAAACATAAATTCCAATCTTATTGGGCTAAATATGACATTTTCGGCCCAATGAGGCCCAATATGCGAAATTTTCTAATTTGGAGGACCAAAACTGCATTTTTCTGTAAAACAGTGGACTATAAGTGTTCCATGTACTTTTCAAAGGTTTAAAATGCTTTTCAAATTTAAAAAGGACCAAAGTTGTAAAAATTTTCCAAATTGGGTCAAAAATGTAAAAGTTGCGAAAAAGAGGGGCTATAACCGAGAAAACTGAAATTTCAAGGACTTAAACTGTTTTCTATGATAAATATGCTGGAAAATACTTATTTCAATAATTTTGGTATAAAAATGTCAAGAAATTTGATTTAAGGACCAAACCGGAAAGTTTTTAAATAAAGGGGTAAAAAGGGTAAATTCTACAATTAAGGAGGGGCTGAAAACAGAAAATCTTCAAGGCTAGTTAATACATGCAATTTGACCAATTGATGGTACCATGCTTGTCGAAGAAATACAATACATTACAATACCAAAAGTCGTTGTTAAACGAATTGGTTCGGTCTCGAACCAATAAAAATCCAAAACCACTAACACGACGACGTTACGACATTACGATTCATAACTAATAACGATGGAGAATTCACTATACATACGAGTGTGCGCAGACGTCTATGCACCATCTTTGGGCCCCAAAAGTGTAAAATCTTGTTCGTTGAGCCTAGCTAGCCCAATGACCTGATCTTAAGGCCCGAAGATCTCTCTCTCTTACGAAGTGTTGGGTTTTACCGATCCGACATAACGTAACAGGACTTTCAATGGCAAACGTGCTGCTGGTCCCCAAGGGTCCTTCAGTGCTGCTAGTAAAGTCGGTAACTCACGATTGCGGGTTGGGCTTCGGGCCCTTCGCAATTGCATTTGTCTTGAACGACGCGGGGAAATACCGAGGGTTTCGCACCTTCTCTCCTTCCCTCCGGTCGTGGGACTACACAAGTCCGGGAGGATCGAGTTGTGTGAAGAATTACGAGTGGTGCGTAAGGGATCACTTGTAAGGTTGTCGATTGGACGTTTTCGTTAACGTACGTCACAACTCTTCACCACCCATTGTATTCTTAATGCCTCCGGAGCTCAACGATTCCCTCTAACGAAACGAAACAACGGTATACAAACTAAGTAATACAAGGTGATAGGAAAACGTCGGGTTTTCCTAGGGTTTTCAACAATTACAAATTACCGGTTGAATTTTCACAACTCTTACGCCTACATCTATAGAATTCAAACATGCATACTCATGGATCAACACATATTTTTTTTCACTATTCTATTTTTAGAAAATATCGGATTTTCTGATGGGTTTCAAACGTTACATTGGATTTCAAACACTACTTATGAACTCACCAACATTTCGTATGTTGACGTTTTTCAAAATACTTGTATTCTCAGGTAACAGATAAGGTGACGAATGATTTATACTCTATGATGTTTGCTGTGGTCTAAGTGATGTTGAACCGTTATTTTGAGAATGTAACGTTTGAACAATGTAACGAATGTAAACACTATCGGTTGTATTATTCCAAATGTTGGTGATGTTTTATGTTATGTTTCATGTATATGCATTGTGATGGTATTCAATGAGTCACAATAGCCCTCGGACGTTTCCGCCGTCTGGTTCGGGGGTGTGACAGGTTGGTATCAGAGCATTGTTTATAGTGAACTAGCATATCTAGCCACACACGGATATGCAACTATAAACCAAAAAGAGGGACTAACATAACTCTGAACAAAACAAGTAAATAAAATACGCTTGCTTGTATTAGGAATAAGAACATAACGCCGAATCAAACACAATAATGCTGGTGTCTCGGTTAAATTGGGACTGTTCTTAGTAATACCAAGGAGTGAATGTAGCCTGATCAACTACATTCTCTCCAAAGTAAAACTAATACACGTCTCGATGAGATCGGGATAGCTAGGGAACCTAAAACTATACCCATCTACCACAAAAACGAGAACGCCTACTTGATCTATGTGATAATTGTAGCACCCTAGGAATGACGTTAGCATAATTACACACTCTCGCAGACCGCATGGCTGGTTTTCATCACCCCGGAGATCCCTACTTCCCTAACCAGGGGAACAACGGATGGTTAGAGGAGGAGCCCAAGGAAGAGCCTGAGGAGGAGCCTGAGGAAGACCCCGAAGAGGAATCTGACGGGGAACCGGAGGCCGAAGTTGAGGGCGAACCTGTCGAATCAGAGGAAGATGAAGGAAGCCTCGAGGAGGATGCTGATGATGGAGAAGGGGGTGATTCGGATGCGGAGTCCGAAGTCATCAACCCCCCTTACCCGATCAGGGTGCCTGCCTATCGAGTAGGCCCCACTGGTCCTACACCTCCCTGGGGTATTGACCTTTGGAGATGGAGCAGACAGCAGGGACAGCGACCCCCGTACGGCATGTCACGCGAGTTCTTTGACCTGAGAGACGGAGGACCGGCTGATCGAGCCCTTCCAGTCATGGTGAAGCGGTTACGGAATACGGGTGACCTTGCCCAGGACACTGCGGATCAGGTGCACCAGTTGAGGACTAGGATCGAGCGTGCGGAGCAGGAGACGCGTGACGTCCTTCGAGAGTTTCACATGAGGCAGGTTCGGTGGGAGTCTCGACTCCGGGACGCGGAACGCTTGGTGGCTCGTCTTCAGGGAGCATCCACATCCTCAGCACCACCTTCGGACGCAGCTCATCGCGGTTAGGGATAGACTTATCATAGTAGTTCGTTAGGAAATATGCTATGTACTCCGACTCTATGTTTAAGTGACTACACTACTCATAGAGTCGTTATGCTGTCGAACTAGTATCACTCATGTATGCTCCTATGAGCAAATTTTCATGTATCAAATGCGGATAAGATTAGTAAGTTTTTATGTGTTTTATTACGATATTGCAAATTGCTATGTGTTGAGATATTATTGATTGGTAAATGGTAGTAGTGTTTAAGTTCGTACTATGCACCTAGTCAATAGGATCACGACCTCACCGAAACCACATACCCTCAACATCTTTCCGTTTTGTCACAGAAAGATGCCTCTCCGACCTACTCGCGGAAACCCAGGACCAACCCCACCTGAAGTTGACTCAGCCGCCTTCCAGGCAGCTGTATCTGCAGCAGTCACTGCAGCGATTGCGCAAATTCAACAAGGGAACAATGGAGGAGTCAATGGGCAAGGAGCCAGAAGTTCAAACAATGGAATGAATCAAGGACCCACCAAGACATGTACCTACAAGGACTTCACAAACGCCAAACCACGAACTTTTAATGGCACTGGAGGAGTGATCACTCTGAAGCGATGGATCAAAAAAGTGGAGTCGGTATTCGAGATATGCGACTGCCCTGAGCACATGAAGGTGAAGTTCGCAGCCTGCACTTTTGTGGATCAAGCACTCACCTGGTGGAACGGACATGTAGAATCCATGACACTCCCTGTAGCCAACTCTATGCCGTGGACGGAGATGAAAGAAATGTTAATGGCAGAGTACTGCCCACGAGGCGAAATACAGAAGATGGAACAAGAGCTATGGAACCTCACTGTGCAGAACGCGAATATCGATGCCTACATATCGAGATTTAGCGAACTATCTCTGCTGTGCCCGGGTATGATCACCTCGGAAGGAAAGAAGATTGAGCGATTCATCTGGGGACTCACATCACCAATTCAAGGGAATGTGATAGCCGCAAACCCCGAAACATTTGACAGTGCAAAGAGACTGGCAAAAAGGTTGTACGACCATAATAACAAAAAGGGAGAGAAGCCATTGGAGGCTGAGAAGAAGAAGGAGGGAGATGACAAGAGGGGAAAGAACAATAAGAGGAAGGGGCGCCAGGGCCCCGACACCTCCAAGAAGCAGCAGACAGTGGCGGTTAATGCCGTTACCACATCGGCTCCAGCCGCACCACATGCTCCAACCTCAGCCACTTCAAATGCTTCCAAACCTTATTCCGGTAATCTTCCCAAATGCAACAAGTGCGGTTTCCATCACTATGGAGAATGCAAGGATTTCCAGTGCACCAGTTGCAACCGAAGGGGTCACACCGCAAAGTACTGCAAGGCTTACCCTCCCCATAACCAAAATCAGGGAATCAACAACAACAACCCTCGCAACAACAACAACGCCCATGCCAGCGGCAACAGCGCAGGGCCTAGCTACACCTGCTATGGATGCGGGAAGACTGGACACGTCCGCCGAGACTATCCCAACAACAACAATTTAAGACATGGAGGAACAGGAAGGATGTTGACCATGGGTCAGAGTGAGGCTATTCAAGACCCCTCTGTTGTTACCGGTACGTTTCCCTTAAACCACGCTTATGCATGCATCTTATTTGACACCGGAGCGAAACGAAGTTTCGTAAGCAATAAGTTTAAACACTTATTAAAACAACTCCCCCAAAAGCTAAATGAAGCCTATACGGTGGAAATGGGAGGGGATTTCTATGGATTTCGTTACCAAGCTACCCAAGACGTCGGACGGACTGGATACCATATGGGTAATATATGATCGACTAACGAAATCTGCCCATTTCTTGCCAATCAAGGAATCCTACAAGATGGAGAGACTGACGCGATTGTACCTACGAGAAATCGTGAGACTCCATGGAGTGCCAAAATCTATTATCTCGGATAGGGACAGTAGGTTTACGTCCCGATTTTGGCAATCACTCCATAAGGCGATGGGAACAAACCTCGATATGAGCACCGCTTATCATCCACAAACGGATGGTCAAAGCGAGCGAACTATCCAAACGCTCGAAGATATGCTCCGTGCATGCGTGATAGACTTTGGAAAGTCTTGGGATACCCACCTACCCTTAATAGAGTTCTCATACAACAATTGTTACCATTCGAGCATCAAGGTGGCTCCTTTCGAAGCACTTTACGGACGTAAATGTAGATCACCGTTATGTTGGGCTGAAGTAGGTGACACCCAGCTAGCAAAAATGCATGCGTCGGACAAAGCACTAACGGGACCGGAAATCATCCGTGAAACCACGGAAAAGATCGTTCAAATCAGAGCTCGATTGCAAGCATCGCGTGACCGACAAAAGAGCTACGCTGACAAACGACGAAAGCCCTTAGAATTTCAGGTCGGTGATCGAGTACTGTTAAAAGTCTCGCCCTGGAAAGGGGTTATACGTTTTGGAAAACGGGGAAAGCTGAACCCGCGATACATTGGACCTTTCGAAATCGTCGCTCGAATTGGTCCAGTAGCATACAGACTGCAACTACCCGCAGAGCTAAACGGTGTACACCCCGTGTTCCACGTATCTAATCTGAAGAAGTGTCTCTCAGATGAAACACTCGTCACTCCTCTTGACGAAATCGAAATCAATGAGAAACTCCTGTTCGTTGAAGAACCAATCGAAATCATAGACAGGGAGGTGAAGCGTACTAAGCAGAGTCGCATCCCGATCGTGAAAGTACGGTGGAACGCAAAGCGTGGGCCAGAATTCACTTGGGAGCGCGAAGACCAAATGAAGCAAAAGTACCCTCACCTATTCTAGCTTTCTCAAATCTAGCTTTCAAACAGAATTTCGGGACGAAATTCCCTCTAACGGGGGGATGATGTCACAACTAGAAATTCTATGTCTTGTAATCACTATACTCAATTAAATGTTGAAATCAAAAACTCAAAAACAAGTATGATGCTTACTCAATGGGAAACTAAACCCCCAATTCACTACATCAAACAATTGGAAAACCCTAGAAGTTCTTGTTAAGTCCATTTTGGACTAGAACTTCCTTATTGGATCCAAATGGACCAATAAGCTTCCAATTGGACTATCATGGGCTTAGAACCCTAATTGGGCTCTAATTGGACCCACATCTATTTATTTCAACATTTTGAGCCATGTTGAACCTAGAATGAAATAAATTAATGACTATGAACCATAATTAACCTAATTTGACCCTAACAAGTCATAAAAATCACATTTAAATTTATTTGGACCAAAAATCACTCAACTTAACCATGAAAATTGGGCTTAAGTATTTAAGGCCCAAACACCCTCATTTCCTCCATTATTCTCGGCCCAAAAGCTCAAGCCCAAGAAGAGGGTTGACCTTAGTGTGCCACCTCCTTATTGTCTTGTGGATCTCCATGCAAATCCATTCCATGTATCCATGCACATCACTTCATGTCTATATCTCCCTCTCTCTTCTTGTTTCGGCTGAGAGCAACACCCACACACACACAAAACACTCACAAACTCTCTCTAAATCACTCAAGGCTACTTTCTTCTTCTCCATCCAAAATCTCGAAATTTTGGAAGCATTCAAGGAAGTTCTTCCACAAAATCATCATCTAAGGTAAGGTTTTGCTTGGATCTATGACTTGTATTCCTTGTTTATCAAAAATCTCTTCCTAATCCATGCAAAAATTGTGATCTTGCACTCTAGAAACCCCATAAACTCGAAAACTTCATCAAGGAGTGCAAAGGCCAAAAATCACTTCATTTCTTCCATTCTTTCTTCAAAAACCGAATCAACATCCAAGGTGAGTTTCATATCCCCTTATTTTCGGTTTTTATGAGTTTTTGTGGGGGAGAATACAAGCAAAAGTGTAGATCCATCATTATGTGTATGTTGTGGTTGATTTCTATGCTTATATGTATGTTTTGTATGATTTTGATGATAGATCTAGTATGAAATGCTAAAAACCGAGACATATATTTTATTATAGCATAAAATATACTATTACATGCAAAGTATACTAAGAAAATGGCCAAATGGCTTGACAACACTTAATTTGGGCTAAAAACTCATTTTTTTGACATAAAATGTTGAAAATACAAAGTTAAAGGGCCTAAAGTGAAATATTTCGAAATCTGATGGGTGAGATGAGTCAAAACAGTTTACACAATGTATTTTCTGAAAATATACTATTTAGAGGGTTAAAAACATAAATTCCAATCTTATTGGGCTAAATATGACATTTTCGGCCCAATGAGGCCCAATATGCGAAATTTTCTAATTTGGAGGACCAAAACTGCATTTTTCTGTAAAACAGTGGACTATAAGTGTTCCATGTACTTTTCAAAGGTTTAAAATGCTTTTCAAATTTAAAAAGGACCAAAGTTGTAAAAATTTTCCAAATTGGGTCAAAAATGTAAAAGTTGCGAAAAAGAGGGGCTATAACCGAGAAAACTGAAATTTCAAGGACTTAAACTGTTTTCTATGATAAATATGCTGGAAAATACTTATTTCAATAATTTTGGTATAAAATTGTCAAGAAATTTGATTTAAGGACCAAACCGGAAAGTTTTTAAATAAAGGGGTAAAAAGGGTAAATTCTACAATTAAGGAGGGGCTGAAAACAGAAAATCTTCAAGGCTAGTTAATACATGCAATTTGACCAATTGATGGTACCACGCTTGTCGAAGAAATACAATACATTACAATACCAAAAGTCGTTGTTAAACGAATTGGTTCGGTCTCGAACCAATAAAAATCCAAAACCACTAACACGACGACGTTACGACATTACGATTCATAACTAATAACGATGGAGAATTCACTATACATACGAGTGTGCGCAGACGTCTATGCACCATCTTTGGGCCCCAAAAGTGTAAAATCTTGTTCGTTGAGCCTAGCTAGCCCAATGACCTGATCTTAAGGCCCGAAGATCTCTCTCTCTTACGAAGTGTTGGGTTTTACCGATCCGACATAACGTAACAGGACTTTCAATGGCAAACGTGTTGCTGGTCCCCAAGGGTCCTTCAGTGCTGCTAGTAAAGTCGGTAACTCACGATTGCGGGTTGGGCTTCGGGCCCTTCGCAATTGCATTTGTCTTGAACGACGCGGGGAAATACCGAGGGTTTCGCACCTTCTCTCCTTCCCTCCGGTCGTGGGACTACACAAGTCCGGGAGGATCGAGTTGTGTGAAGAATTACGAGTGGTGCGTAAGGGATCACTTGTAAGGTTGTCGATTGGACGTTTTCGTTAACGTACGTCACAACTCTTCACCACCCATTGTATTCTCAATGCCTCCGGAGCTCAACGATTCCCTCTAACGAAACGAAACAACGGTATACAAACTAAGTAATACAAGGTGATAGGAAAACGTCGGGTTTTCCTAGGGTTTTCAACAATTACAAATTACCGGTTGAATTTTCACAACTCTTACGCCTACATCTATAGAATTCAAACATGCATACTCATGGATCAACACATATTTTTTTTCACTACTCTATTTTTAGAAAATATCGGATTTTCTGATGGGTTTCAAACATTACATTGGATTTCAAACACTACTTATGAACTCACCAACATTTCGTATGTTGACGTTTTTCAAAATACTTGTATTCTCAGGTAACAGATAAGGTGACGGATGATTTATACTCTATGATGTTTGCTGTGGTCTAAGTGATGTTGAACCGTTATTTTGAGAATGTAACGTTTGAACAATGTAACGAATGTAAACACTATCGGTTGTATTATTCCAAATGTTGGTGATGTTTTATGTTATGTTTCATGTATATGCATTGTGATGGTATTCAATGAGTCACAATAGCCCTCGGACGTTTCCGCCGTCTGGTTCGGGGGTGTGACACGTTTCTTTCGGGCCCGAACCTCGCACAAGGCCCGAACCCGAGTCTCGGTCTATTTCGCTCCTACTCGCCTTTCGGTCTATTTCGCTCCTGATGATTTCGGACTAAACCGCACTTCGCTTCTTGCCATTTTGCTTCATTTCGCCTCTCGCCCAGCCTCAGGAGGACCGAACCTCCGGCCTAGACCGAGAGGTCTCGCTAGAAGTTCATTTCTTTCCGGTTTTCGACTACGACTTCATTTTAGCTTCGTTTTTCATCGTTTTAACGCGAGATTTTCACCCAAAACTTTATTTTAACATATAAGACCCCTTAACTAATGATTAATCACGTTTTTGGGTATAATACCTTATCCAAGAAGAGTGGGTGAAGTACAAGAGGTGGAGTGTTGACTTTGCTTTAATCTACGACACAAGCAACCTCCCATACCCACTCCATGTCACTATTCCCCATCAGCCCATACCTAGTCACTTCATTGTACTTTTCCCACATTTCTCCAACCACACAATTGTTCACAGGCTAGAAAACTCTCCTCTCTCCTCACACTTCTCTCATTTTCTCATTCTTCCACCAAAGATCAAACATATTTTCTCTCTCACTTCCTCTCTCTAAAATTTCGAGATTTAAGGGTTGATCTTAGATTTTTCCTCCACATTTGGTAAGTATCTTCCTCCTACACTCAGATATTCTACTATCCTTCATCCAAATCATAGATTGCTTACACAAATATCATCATATTTGTTGTTAGACCCTCAAATCTTCAAGCATCTTCCAAGTGCTCTTGAGTTGAACACTTCTTTTCTTCATCATCCATCTACTGAAATCACATAAGGTGAGTTCATACCCCTGTATTTTCATGTTTTCTTACGTTTTAAGGGGGGGGGGGGGGAGACAAGTTAAAACACCAAGAACATAACTAAACCTTGCTAACAGCTTTCATCATAAAAGTTGGACTCCATTCACGGACTTTTTTGGACAACCTAAACATTTTAGTTTTCAAAACTGTATTAGATGAAAATAGTTCAAGTTCTTAGCTTTAAAATGACTACTTGCATATCTCCATACGATTTTTCTACAATTTATGGTGATTTTTACAAAACTGCCTATTATTTCAAACATCAATCCGGACTAGTCTGTGATTATGGACATTTTCACACAAGATAGAGGTCATTAAAATTCATAATAAAAATTAGGAACAAACTAGACTCATTTCTTAAACTCTCAGAATTTACGGATTTTGATTTGGACCTTCGATGATTTTTATATAAATTTTCTAAGAACAGTCAAAGAAAATGTTAAGAACAGAAAAATGCTATAAATTTCATTTCACCTTGTAACATGTTGAGCAAGGTGTATATCTTTATGTGAAAATATGCTCTTACAAATAGATGACATTTCGACTTAGTATATAGTCATACATCAGAAAACAAATGGATTTTTACCCACAAAAGTGTGGTAATTAATTTGTTGTTATAATGCATGTTGCTTCTTTTTAGTAAAAAGTACATATACATATCGGTAAACAAAAGATTTTTTTTTACCTTCACAAATACGGTAGTTAACCACAATAAACAAAGTTATAACTATTACATTTAAACGTTTTGATAAACTATAATAGGTATGGTTTATGTTTCCATTAACACATCAAACAAAATTCGGAAGGTTTTATTCCCACAGAAAAAGGTTTTACACTCACGCACACCACACGTAAACTTGTTACTTAAATTGTGAGACATTCTCTTTCGGTACGTCCGAGTGCAGGATCTAAATTCCTGGTAGTTATAACCATATTCTCTTGTAGGGAGAATGTGATAGTTGTGTATAGATCTATATTGGGTTTGACACCCCATACCTTACTGCTAGCTACAGTAGGATCTGCAGGTCTACGGGTGACAAATGTCATTTCAGTTTCGCGACGCCTGAGAAACGTCGTGGCAGGTTCATTCAGTCATAGTATGGTTATAGCGACTCACATAAGAAGTTAACAACACATAAAGCTTACGGGGATTTTCATAAATCAAAAAGGGGTTTTATGTCGATTTAAAATCACTTTTCATATCAATAATTACAGATATTATTGTATACTTTCAGTCTTGGTATTTAAGACTATACACCATTCATTACGGGATTTTTCTCAAATCAGAAAGGGTTTTATGCCAATTTAAAACCACTTTTATATCCTTAAGTATGACAAATACTTGTTCAATTTCGATCCCGACATTTCGAACCACATAAGTTTTATAAGGAAAATATTGGATTTTTCTTGGTAACACACCACACATTACAAACAATGGTTTCCAAAATCTTTATCTAAAAAGCTTATGAACTCACCAACCTTTGTGTTGACACTTTTTCAAACAACTTGTATTCTCAGGAATTCAGTGAAATAGGAAATCAACAGCGTTTTGAGGATGGGACAATAAATCATTAAACAGTTCATTTTGTCATCATAATGTAATTGATTTGAATCATGTAAACGTATACTTTGGTGTAACTTTTTTTTCAATTATATTTATGATGGTTGTAATTACTTTGAGAACTATTATACTCGTTGTTGTAATACTGTACACGAAGTCCACCACCCCCGGACGTTTCCGCCATCCTTGGTTTGGGGGTATGATAGATTAGTAACAGAGCATTGTTTATAGTGAACTAAGTATATCGAACCACATAAGATATACAAACTATAAACGCATTGGGACTAAGGTCTCTTATTTAAAGTTTTCAAAACAACTATACTTTTAGAAATAAATAGTTTCTTGTTAAAAGTATACATGCATGCGTACATACTAAGGTCAACATCATTCTAGAACAAAACAAAAGTAATGACTGTCGAATATCACAGGTAAAGTCAGAGATGTATGGTCAGTCTTGGGAGTGGCATAGCCTGATCAACTATGCTGGTCCGAGGAGTGATTAGCACATGCCCAAGAATGGTTGTGATATGGAGACAAGTCTAAAAACTTACCAATGCTACCACAATGAGAACATTAGAATAGAACATAAGTTTAAAATACTATGGGAGTATTTTGTGTCACTATAAGTGCTTACATGAGAACTAAACAGGTCTCTATCAAGTAGGTCAATAGTTGTTAAGTGGATACGCAAAGGTTATATGAAATTTAGGCGTTATAGACTCGGAATCTGCGACCGTTTCTTTATTTCCTGTTCTCGTTGGATTGTGGATTTGGAGTTAGAGTCACCTATTCGAAGGACTATCCTGCCTTGATTTCATATAACTGGTATACACTACACAAGTGTTGACATAACTGATACAGATCATCTAATAATTATCTAGATAGTTCGTCCAATAATTATCTTCTTACTCCTATTCTCGCACGTATAACATAGCAAGGTCCTACTTACCAGACGACCCCTACTTCCCCAACCAGAGATGGTTATGAGAAGAATCAGAAGCGGAACTGGAGGTAATCAACCCTCCATGCATAGCCAGCGTTCCCGCAAACCGTTTCGACTACATCGAACCTATGTCCCGTTGGGCAACCAACGGGGGTGCTATGACCTCAACCACGGGGGACCGATTGACAGAGACCTCCCGACGAAGACCCGGCGGATCGCGATCATCGGGGATTAACACAGGGAGACTGCAAACCAAGTTTGAAAGCTGCACGCTACTACAGACCCTATCATCTCACGCACCCGAGACTTGGAGATAGACTACGATTTCAGAGGCCAACATTCTTTATAGGACCTTATCGCCGATCGTGAAGAGGAAAGAGAGTAACAGGGTCGACACACGGCATTCAAAGAGAGGATGATTGCAGCCAAGTGTCGTTAGGCAAAGCTACAAGATGCATCGACCTTGCCTCAGTCATCACAAGGGATGGATAGTCGTGAGTAGAGTTCATACCGCTCACAAGACCTTGTAAATTAAGTTCATGACTATGCACTGGTAATACTATATTCTAGGTGAAAGCACGTCACTGCGATTTTAGTGGTAATACTAATCGAGAGGTTTAGTTGCTATCCAAAACTTTTCCATACAATAATCTGGTGTAGGCCTACATCTAGGTCAAAACTTTCTAGTAAACCAAAATTTCTAGAATCATATTAACAAAATTGGTTTACAGTAGATCCATCAGACTCAAAGGTCTATTAAGCCTTAATCATACCACTAAGCATACATCAAATGGTCATAAGAAAGGCCTAACTTGGATCAAATTTCAAGGTTTCACTTGGATACAGAACTACTAAAATACATGACTTTATCATATATAGGCTCTCATTATGAAATGTTTTCGGAAAACCATAAAACAACCGAAATACGTTACAAAATGAACTAAGATAAACTTAGTTAGAAAACTCGCGACGTATAGTCATCCTAAAAACTCATTTCCGTCTCACCTTTAAACACCTTGGTTGAGAGGTGCTTCCTTCGTAGACCTATAGGGTGTGATCATACCAGCGCTAATGCACCGGATCCCATCAAAACTCCTCAGCTAAGTGTGTTTGGTCAAACATGATCCTAAGATGAGAAACGCTTAACGCCCGTATGAAACCCACTCCTACCTACTGCCATAACTCCATCCCAGGAACGTTAGCAGAAACACTGGGAATAGTACAGTAATGTGCAAGAAATTGTATATGTGAATATAAATCGTAAGGATGCACTTGAGATACAAAAACCGTTTAAGTATCATATGTTTGTAATGAATTTCGTATGCTTGCTAAAATCACCATCTTTTTAAAAGAAGTTAAAATACTCTCTCGTTCAAATCAAACCAAAGACACTCATATATGACCTTAGGATCACTACCTGTAAACAGTGATGACTTTATACATACATCGGGGTTAATTATAATCAAAATACTAAAGTCTTGAAACAAATAATTCCATCCTGACTCCTATTCCATGTCTAGTAGTAGGAATTGAGTGGGGCCACCCACTCGACGATTTTACCAACATCAAATTTCATACGACGTTCATATACCGCTCGATCATAGGGAAACCATCAGGGATCATGATATCAAGTATCATTACTAGCTATCGAAACACACCAACTACTAATGCTAGACATTATGGTATGAATCATCTACAGTAATCATAATGTCGAACAAAACAAAACACACTGAAGAGAAACACAAGATACCATATCACCCTAATCTTATGAATATAACTTAACACATGCTTTATCTAATAAGATACGGTGTCATCATTCAATTTCGATTAGTATAGTCCTTATCTTCCCGGTTTAACAGCTACGAAAGGACCCTTCACCTAACTCACCGAATATCGAAACCTTTATCTACCATAAACACATCCAGCACGGACCTCCGGGTCATCTCTTGCTGTGAAACCCCAAAACATGCACCAGAGGAGCGTTATACTTCCCGAAACCTTATTCCAAGCACTTCTAGGAGACCCTTCGGGAACGTCACCCATACAACATACAAGGTTCAAGCATAGAAGCTTGGGAATGCCCACTTAACACTTGGCGAAATCGAAATGAACGAGAGTCTCAACTTTTTAGAGGAGAGACTAAAGGCACACATAGAATACTCTATCATTTCAAAACAATAACTCCTATAAATTGACTTAGCTCAAGTTGCGACCAGAGATTCCAAGGTCGTCATTTAACATCAGACGGATTAGTCCCCTCCATACCAATTTCTTGTGCTACGAAAAGTTTCCCCCATCTTTCCTCCGAATTCTTGGATCCCCATTCAAAATGCAAATTTCGGGACGAAATTCCCTCTAACGGAGGGATGATGTGACAACCGTCAAATTCTGATCAAGTCAAAGTCAAATAAAGTCAACAAGTCAGACCGTTCAACTCAACTAAGCATTGTGTACTATGGCTCATGTTAGGTAAATACTATACAACTCGCTATTCTAATGAGAAGTCATAAATTGAAAAGTTCGTACGTCTAGATTTCTTTAACCTAAAACTGTGATAAGTAACGAACCAAACCGATAAAACAATGTTGCATACTCATCAGGAGTGTGTCAGGTCCTTAAACATGGCTTAACGAGGTTTACAGACCTTGCATTGCCAAGCAGGACACTCACAAATGTCACACACGAAACCTCTCTCAATCGTTTTCACTCTACCTCTCTTTATCCAGAATCTCTCCCAAATCTCTCCAAGTATGTCAAATCTCCCCCAAATCTCTCTTTGTATGAGAAATCTCTCCAAGAATGTGAAATCTCTCCCAAATCTCTCTTTGTATGAGAAACCTATCTAAGTATGTGAAATCTCTCCCAAATCTCTCTTTGTATGAGAAATCTTTCCAAGAATGTGAAATCTCTCTTAAATATCTCCCAAAAGTTCCTTTAACTTTTTGAAGTCATTCGGGTCATTCCGACCCTTAACCGGGTCAAAAATCACTTAAAACGGAGTTAGAACAGGTAAAATACCCTAAAAGACCCGAAACCGTCTATATAGGGCCGAAGCCTCTTAAGGCCGAAAGTTCTCTTAGGGACCGAAACCAAGAGAACCGAACCCAACATCTGAACCAAAAGTCCTCTCGGAACCGAAACCCCCCTCTCAGGACCGAAACTTACAGACCCGAACCCTCTCTTTCGGGCCCGAACCTCGCACAAGGCCCAAACCTGAGTCTCGGTCCATTTCGCTCCTACTCGCCTTTCGGTCTATTTCGCTCCTGATGCTTTCGGACCGAACCACCCTTTGCTTCTTACTGTTTCTCCTCTCACCCATCCTCAGGAGTACCGAACCTCCGGCCTAGACCGAGAGGTCTTGCTGGAAGTTCATTTCTTTCCGGTTTTCGACTACGACTTCATTTTAGCTTCGTTTTTCATCGTTCTAACGCGGGATTTTCACCCAAAACTTTATTTTAACATATAAGACCCCTTAATTAATGATTAATCACGTTTTTGGGGATAAAACCTTACCCAAGAAGAGTGGGTGAAGTACAAGGGGTGGAGTGTTGACTTTGCTTTAATCTATGACACAAGCAACCTCCCATACCCACTCCATGTCACTATTCCCCATCAGCCCATACCTAGTCACTTCATTGTACTTTTCCCACCTTTTCCAACCACACAATTGGTCAAAATCTAGAAAACTCTCCTCTCTCCTCACACTTCTCTCATTTTCTCATTCTTCCACCAAAGATCAAACGTATTTTCTCTCTCACTTCCTCTCTCTAAAATTTCGAGATTTAAGGGTTGATCTTAGATTTTCCTCCACATTTGGTAAGTATCTTCATCCTACACTTAGATATTCTACTATCCTTCATCCAAATCATACATTGCTTACACAAATATCGTCATGTTTGTTGTTAAACCCTCAAGTCTTCAAGCATCTTCCAAGTGTTCTTTTGTTGAACACTTCTTTTCTCCATCATCCATATAATGAAATCACATAAGGTTAGTTCATACCCCTGTATTTTCATGTTTTATTAAGTTTTAAGGGGGGGGGGGGGGAATACAAGTTAAAACACCAAGAACATAACTAAACCTTGCTAACAGCTTTCATCAGAAAAGTTTGATTCCATTCACGGACAGTTTTCGACAACTTAAGCATTTTAGTTTTCAAATATGTATTAGGTGCAAATAGTTCAAGTTCTTATCTTTAAAATGACTTCTTGCACATCTCCATACGATTTTTCTACAATTTATGGTGATTTTTACAAAAATGCCTATCATTTCAAACATCAATCCAGACCAATCTGTGATTATAGACTTTTTCACACAAGATAGAGGTCATTAAAATTCATAATAAAAATTAGGAACAGACTAGACTCATTTCCCAAACTCTCAAAATTTACAGATTTTGATTTGGACCTTCGATGATTCTTCTATAAATTTTCTAAGAACAGTCAAAGAAAATGTTAACAACAGAAAAATGCTATAAATTTCATTTCACCTTGTAACATATTGAGCAAGGTGTATATCTTTATGTGAAAATATGTTCTTACAAATGGATGACATTTTGACTTAGTATATAGTCATACATCATAAAACAAATGGATTTTACCCACAAAAGTGTGGTAATTAATTTGTTGTTATAATGCATGTTGTTTCATTTTAGTAAAAAGTACATATACATATCGGTAAACAAAAGGTTTTTTTTTACCTTCACAAATACGGTAGTTAACAACAATAATCAAAGTTATAACTATTATATTTAAATGTTTTGATAAACTATAATAGGTATGGTTTATGTTTCCATTAACACATCAAACACAGTTTGGAAGGTTTTATTCCCACATAAAAAGGTTTTACACTCATGCACACCACATGTAAACATGTTACTTAAATTGTGAGACATTCTCTTTCGGTACGTCCGAGTGCGGGATCTAAATTCCTGGTAGTTATAACCAGAGTCTCTTGTAGGGAGAACGTGATAGTTGTGTATAGATCTATATTGGGTTTGACACCCCACACCTTACTGCTAGCTACAGTAGGATCTGCAGGTCTACGGGTGACAAATGTCATTTCAGTTTCGCGACACCTGAGAAACACCGTGGTAGGTTCATTCAGTCATAGTATGGTTATAGCGGCTCACATAAGAAGTTAACAACACATAAAGTTTATGGGGATTTTCATAAATCAAAAAGGGGTTTTATGTCTATTTAAAATCACTTTTCATATCAATAATTACTGATATTATTGTATACTTTCAGTCTTGGTATTTAAGACTACACACCATTCATTACGGGATTTTTCTCAAATCAGAAAGGGTTTTACGCCAATTTAAAACCACTTTTATATCCTTAAGTGTGACAAATACTTGTTCAATTTCCATCCCGACATTTCGGACCACATAACTTTTATAAGGAAGATATTGGATTTTTCTTGGTAACACACCACACATTACAAAGAACGGTTTCCAAACTCTTTATCTAAAAAGCTTATGAACTCACCAACCTTTGTGTTAACACTTTTTCAAACAACTTGTATTCTCAGGTATTCAGTGAAACAGGAAATCAACAGCGTTTTGAGGATGGGATGATAAATCATCAAACAGTTCATTTTGTCATCATAATGTAATTGATTTGAATCATGTAAACATATACTTTGGTGTAACTATTTTTTTAATTATATTTATGATGGTTGTAATTATTTTGAGCACTATTATACTCGTTGTTGTGATACAATATAGTCCGCCACCCCAGGACGTTTCCGCCATCCTTGGTTTGGGGGTGTGAAACATTTCCCCCAAATTAGGGTTTTATGCCATTAAGGTTTTCCAAACCCTAATTAGGGTTTCCTACCCAATCTTAGCCCATTAATCAATTGGTTGGGCTTTTAGGTCTCTTTGGGCCTCATTGGGCCCATTAAGGTCTCATTGGGCCCATTAATGTTTCTTTGGGCCCATTAGGGTTTACTGGTCCCACATTCTCCAAACATCCCCCAAACGAGGTCCAAACACAATCAAAACACACCGCCACCCGATACAGCGGCAGGAGGCGGTAACCACCACCCTATGGTGGTGGTGACAGATTTTCTTTTCCATTATTTCATTTTGTTACAATTTACAACACCATCCAATTAACACACACTCACACATACTAATAACCACACACACACAAACATAGCCACGAAATGGCGGCAGGCGGCTGTTCATGGTGGCAGCCACCACCTCACGGTGGTGGCGGTGGCTTTTCTGAGAACTACAATTAAACAAAACACCCTGATGAATCGTGAATTCGAGAATGAAATTAATTAGAGTATGAATCAATGAAAGTAAGAGAGATTTGCACAAGGATGTAAATAGAATCTGTTTTTAGCTCAATATTATGCTTTGTGTTTACAGAGAATTCTTAGACAAAATCTGTAAAAACGTTATCTACTCCTCTAGTAAAGACTCCTATTTATAGGAGAACAAACCATACAAAAAATATACTAAGGACTAAGCGTGAAGCACACTGAATACGTTGCCTTAGTAAAATAAATACATAACATACGAAGATACTAAACATACAAAGATATGAAACCCTTCATATGACAACCTACACCCTTCGACTTATTACAACATTTTTACTCTTACAATCTCCCCCTTTGTGATCAAAGCCGAAGTCTTCAGTTGGTCAATAGTTGGATTGAATACATCATAACCCTTCGTATCTCCGTATACCATGAAATAACCTTCTTAATCTCCTTCTTATCTCCCTCGTTGTTCTTTTTGCAGTGGTTCGTACGAACAATTAAATTCGTATATTGAGAAGTGTTGTATCTCTCCACTTCGCAAGTTTGGAATAAAAATCTTTTATCCCTTCCTGCCTTGTCTTTTCCTGCGAAGACAATTCCCAATGGCTTTAAGCAGATTTCACCATCTTCGAATTTCTTCAGATCTACTTGTTTCTTCGTGGGTGCCATTGGTGCAGTAATCTCTATTCCTTTTGCCGTTGCCAACTCCACATCTGTTTGAGCAAGGCACTCAAAATAGTTTTCAATGAAAACTTTGATGTGTCGGCATCCAAGTTTGAAAACATCTGGTTCTGTTTCTTGAAGATGGGAAAATGACTTGTCCTTTAGCAACAAAGCAATTTGTATAAGATCATACAAATTCATCAATGGAAAATATGCAATGGTGAAGTCACACACTTTTCCACTTGATCTGATCACTGTGTATCTGAGATTCTGAATAACTTCTTCAGAAACTACATCTCTTTTGATACTGATAACATTCTTTATTTTCTCTAGTGATCAGACCTCTTCAGGTGTTTTTCCCAATACTGCATGAAAACAAATTTTCAACTTTTTCCCTTCATTAACATCTTTACACTTAACCTCTGTTTTGAATTGAGACATGATGAGCATCATATCATTCATAGGAAAATCCAGCTGACTTGAATCAGAATTAGTGATCATATAGCTTTTCTTCGAAATCTTCTCAAATGAGTATATGTGGTCAAACATAACTCTGGCTTCAATTGTTTCATAATTGTACTGCTTTGATGGATCTCTTTTATCATGCTTTGATGGATCTTGAGCACGAATAGTCATAATGCTCTGAAGTTGTCTCATCTTTTCTACTTCATCATCAATTTCAGCTTTCCTTTCTTCTTTGGTCTTTTCTACCAAAATCCCTTTACCTCTATCTTTCGAAGTTGTCTCAGTTATCACAGCCGTCGATTTTGAAGCACTAATAGTTGATTCACCAATAACAACACCTTTCAAAACTGGTCTTGTCATTGGGGTTGTAGTAATCACAGTCAAAGTAACTGGACCAGCTGAAACTATTATTGGCTTTGTAGTAGAAACTTTCGAAAGAAATACCTTTCCCACCACCTTCGCATCAGTCTTGATTTCTTGGCTTTCTTTGGTATTTTCCCTTGCCTTCGTAAATTCGATCTTCTTTTCTCCCCCTTGCACCCCTGTGAAAGCAGGTGGGGCATCCGATACTGCTGGAAGAAGGATGGATATATGAACGAGAGGTGATAATTGTTTATGCAAGATTGCTTCAAATTGCACAAATTTTTGGGATAAAAATTCCGGAGTAATGAGAAAGGATGACACTGGTTTGACTGATAACTCCTTCAGTTCCTTTAACAAAGTAACTAATTCACCAAAATGTTTGGCAACCTGTTCAGAAAGATTGATGACCTGAGGATTCATTGTTTCATATAGCTTGACAATTCTAGTGACATCATCACAGATAATGTCAACTTTTTGAATGATGGATGCATAATCTTGTTGTATAGCCTGAACTTCCTTTTGCATATCTTCTCGAAGTTCTGCAATTTGCGGATTAACATCTTCACGAAATTTCCAAGCCATGCAGAGGCTCCAATCCATAGATCTACCCTTCCACAAGCTATTCCTTATGTAAAGTTGCAAACTTTACGTGAATCCAAAGAGATCTAAGCATAAAACACTCTTGGTCTAGGGTTTGGGACAAGAAGGCTTCACTAACAACTCTTAGGCATGAACTTTAAGGCTTCCTGTACCATTACAATCCAAGATCTAAGGTAGCAACCTCAGATCTTACACCAAACTCGAGATGGACCTCATTTATGCTCCAAAAACCCCACAATTGATAAATCTAGATGCACAAAAGCTCAAGAACATATCTCTTACCTCCAATGCAAGCTCCTACTGGAGAATGAACCAAATCTCTACAAAGCCCCTTGATCCAAATCTTCTTGCTCTTCAATTCCCCTCCAAGATTTCCTCCCCCAGGGCTCTAATTACTCACAAAGGAAAGCTCACACGAATCTAGGGCTTCTAGAACTCAAAGGGAAGGTAAAAAGGCTAGGGAAAGGGTATTATGTTTTTTATATAGGGCTTAACCCTCAGGATTAGGGTTTTCTTCCTACAGCATCAACTCGGTGAGTCCACCAATGTGACTCGCCGAGTTGGTCACTTAACACGTGACCTGAAACGCGACTCAACTCGGCGAGTCTATCCATCGAATCGTCGAGTCGACCCTCTTATTTACACTTTTCGCCCTTCAACTTTACTTCTAATTTTTGGGGATGTTACAATTCTTCCCCACTTAAATTAGGCTTCTGCCTCGAAGACTGGGGCAACACAAACTCCAAAAACTACTCTCGCAATGCACCACCTGGCATTAACCCAAACCAGGTTCCCCAAACACTACCACCGAACCCGAAACCTAACTCTTCCCCTACGGTGTCCTGACCACCGCCTCAAGCTGACCACCGACTTCATCCTCTTATATCCACACTTATCAATCGAGTACCACTCCATGATACTTCACTCGTTCCAGATCACAACAATCACTTGACTCTTACGAGTTAGATATAACCCTGAACCACCGGAATCTGACCCGGTACCAGTTGCTGGGACTCATCCCGCTTCCATTTCCAAATCCAATTCGTTCTTTCCCGAGCTGACAGGATGAATCATCCTTCAGCTCCTGAGCACTCCCAAGAGCTCTCTTCTTCAATCACATACAAATGTTGAACCTGCTCTAACATCCTCGGGTTGGAAAACCCCACATACTGAAGATACCTCCTGATATTCCCAGGGTGAATTACCACCAGATACGCAACCTTCTGATTACAACCATACAAAAAAAATCCAAGGCTCTATCCTTGCATCCCTTCTGAACTCCTCTGGTACTATACCATCGGAAATTCATCCGCAACCTCAACAAACACCGAATCCGGATGTGCTCCCATACCACTGGTATTTCACAGTGCTTCAACAACCATAATTGAAATACTTTCAATCCTCCATTCTCAATACTGCTTCCACTTCCGCGAACCAACACTCCTTCCCGGAGTTACATATCTTTCCCTTTCCTTATCCAAGGGAATCTACTTGCCATCCTTGCCGCTTCATACAAGTTCCACGGTGTACACACTCCACTCTACACTATCCCTTGTAGAGTAACCACTACTCCGTGCATCGCACATGCTCTGAATCTACTCGCATGGGCTCTTGAGTCCATGCATCGCCTCCCACTAACATCATCAATACCCGGGGCCAGACCTACTGGTTGCCATTGCACCTCAGCATACTCAATCCATCTCTTCATATCAATCTATTAATACCTACCGAGTCTTCATCATGACTGGACCGCCTTACCAGGCCTTCAGCCAATTTCGACCACTCTCAGAACCTTCAACATGTCTGGACCGCCCTCCAGGGCCTTCAGCATGTCTGGATCGTCCTCCGAGCCTTCGGCCTAACTGGTACACCCACAGGCCTTCAGTCTCCCCAGACCACTCAGACTATCGTATCTCATCCCGAACTATCCTTCCTGGGATTCTCTCCCGAAGATACTATTCTAGCCCTCTAGGGGTTCCGAACTCTAACTCCATTCTGATCCAGAATCCTTTTCATGGCCTAACCTAGGCCTAACATCAAACACTATCTACCCTGACTCCATGGTCTGCTTCCTGCCCCCACTAGTCTACCACTTACTCACACCAGCCCACACTCTTGGCTGACTGAAACACCGCCGACTTCCAAACAGCTAATCATACTCAGATACTTATCGATCCTCCTGAGAGTTTTCCAACTCTCCCCCTCTTAGAACACTGACCTCCAATTACTAATGACTCATCAGGTCTAGAACAATCATCTCTATCCCATGCCTTCCTCATCCATAAACTGCTTTCCTCTTAATGAGTAATTTTCACAAAACTGCTCTCCCGACATTGCACATCTCGAATCCTAAGGGAGTTCGACTCCTAGTTGAACACTTCTCACATCACAAATGCTATACCCAACAACAAGACCACACAACCAATTCTCATAATATATTAATAAATCATATTTAATCCTCTCTCTCTCTCTCTCTCCAAAATTTATCCTACAAGTTGTTGTGGTGAAGGCAACCTAAAAGGACCATGCTCATATTCGGGTCAAGTACATCCTAAATTAGTTATGGACTTAGACACTAATCCAACAGTCTCCCACTTGGATAAGTCTAATAACTATTTTGCATGACTTCAGAACCCGATCAGCAATCGTAGCTTTCAAAAGTTGTTGTCAACTCTGATCTTCTCAGATAGCGTGTCCTTTAGATAAAGGATCATATATTCCTCCATTCTAGATATCGTAAGGATTTAAATCATTCTCTCTGTCTATATATTGTTTCTCGACTTCCGATTTATTACGACTGACAATAGACTATAATTGAACAAATCAACTTAGTCCCGGCTTGGCCAAGCGCTTAGGGTGTCATCACTAAATCATCGAGGGGCCTACAGATATCACTTTTATCCCACTTTGGGTAAAAGGAATGGATAAAATTTGACTCAAATTCTCGCTTGCACTCACTCATCGAATCACACACAACAATAAGTTTTATAACACCAAGTTATTGGTGCGTTTACTTATTATCAATGTGCAACCGATCAGCAAGTAACAACTCACATGTCTTGGATTTAAGAATACATAATATTATCATCTCACTAATCACCCGTGATAAATCCATGAAGTGATTCAAGTGAGGGTGGGTTTAATCCAATAGTCTAATCTTATTAAAGCACTCATGAACTCTGCAGCAAACTTTTGTTATGCCTAAACACTTTTAGACAATCTATAGATAGATTCATGACAGTCTTGCTTCATACCTACTTCCAACATATGACCAGCTCTGGATGTTTGAATAACCTAGTTATTCTAGAAGTCAAAACATGCTAAGTGAAACACAATAATAATACTTAATCCTATATTGCCCCAAAACTTTTGAGCGTAAATAAAACACTTTTATTTAAACACCATATTGACTACTCATTACTCATTGTTTAATGTTTCAGATAATCAACTTATTACTTGAATTACAACAATAGTTGTCCCATCCTCCGAGCATGCACACTATGTTTCCTATGATCCTTACTTTGTGAAATAGATCAATTGAAAACCTTTCCAATGAAACTCATTTCACAATTCCCAATCCTTATCATTAGTGTAAGAACACAACATTCTTGCCACTAATAGAATATGTTAGATTCTAACATTTTATGCAATGATCCTTTCATAATGTCATAACACAAAAGTCACCAAGACCCAGCTAATGAAATTACAAGGTATTCTATTGGAAATGATTACTAGACAATTTCAAAGACGCAAAGTCTCACATTCAAAGTACATTCCTTTGAACATCCTTCTTGCATAAAAGTTTCTAATCTAGACATACACTCTCAATATCCAACTCCTAATATGGAAACATGTCCATATTTTCCATATGACAACTCATTCTAAATAGAATCTTATTTATTCAAAATAATGTCAACATGGTCCTTCCTTTACTATACTTCCAACTGCTCACAAGCGACATATCCTTAGCGAACCTCAGATCGTCCTTTGACAGTTGCTCAATTATTTAGTCAAAACCGGTTCTAGTCCCTTTTCCCTCTTAATGCCCTAGGTATTTGGAAAAAAAATTAGAATGGTCAAATATTATAGCATATGCAATCGATCCTATACTCGAAGCATATGGGACACGATACATAATGTGTCACATAAATACATGCTATTTTATCAGTCTTTTGCCATAATATTTTATGTGCCATGTTCTCAAAATTCGAACTATGAAGAGGGATGCCATAATCATAATCGAATTTGAGAATGCACTATGTATACTTGACTAAATTTTATTAAAACTTCTCATTCTAAGCTTTTAGATTTTGAAACGAAGTATAATATTCTCTCCCTTAATTATAGCAAAACAACTTTTCAACCCCTGCAACTTTGCAAAGTGAAACTTTGTTTTATATAATTAATATTGTTTACTTGAAATTCTTAAAATAATAATCATGCTCCCATTAACATGATGATTATTTCCTTATCAGCATAACACTTATGCTCCCACTAGCTTTGACATGTATTAAGAAATAGGAGAACTACTAGAAAAAAATGCTTACTGAATTACTTAAGTTCATATATCTAATACTAGATGCTTTGATAAGCCTTTATCTAAGCTTTCTAAACTCATACACCTTTCCTTAAATAGCTCACATGCGTCTCTAAACTAATTCATAACTTATAGAAGTAAGTCCCAAATGTCTAGGCTAATTGCCAAATCTCACAATTCAAACTATGAAAAGGGATGCGGTAATCATAATAGAATCTAAGAATACAATTTTTCACAATCGCTATCTCCTTAAAATCTTTCTTAGTGAAAGAATTTCCCCAAAATCATTTTCATGAATGGAGAGAAACCTTATGACACTTAGATTTAATGGCGTATGTGTTCCTACCCAAACCATATGGACTGAACTTGTTTATTCTTGATTTCTTGCCTCATGGTAGCATGAATGCCCACCATTGCTTCCATGTTGTCAAGAAGGTCACCCCCTTACTATCAATGTACTTTCCATTGATCAGGGTGCCTTGCCTCTATGCAGTCAACTGAGAACTCATACAACTCATATGCATAATTGACTTAAAACTGAAAAGGCACAGAAACAAAATTTCGTCAACATGATAGGTTGCAAACCTCAAGTCATGTGCTAGTGATTAATTATAGGTTTACTCTTGATTGGCTCTTGAACTTTTTAAGACCATTTAGACTCCCATTGACCTCTTGACATATAAGATTCTCTTGTCAATAAACTTTTCTTGACAAAAAAAATATTCAAGAGTTAGTGTGAAATCCTATCAAGACTAACACTTCACTTAATTCATTCTAGTTGGTCTTTGTCTTCCTGAAGACATCACAACTTACCAATATCAAATGCGCATAAATAAGAAACTTTTTTCTATTCCACATTTGATAAGTGCTACAAACCTACTTAAGATGTGTTACTCAATGTCACAATCTTAACTCTTTGACCCGATATTGGAACGTAATATGATTGACTTCTTGATTTAACCATTTCAACAATTACCAATTCCTCTTCTTAGTCACACAGGTGCACTAAGACTCACTTAGAGGATCAATTAAGATATGGTTCTTAATTATTAAGACAATCATAAAACACAATAAAAGGTACTCTCCCATCTTCTTAGAATGGAGAAACTTTTATCTTTCTGCCTAATTGATTCTTTATTATTCTTTATGCCATACATTGAGACTTTTCCAATGATGCATAATTATACTTAAACTTGAAAGCATAATTAGATTTACCAAGCTCTTGGCAAATCATGACAAATCTTTTATCGTTCTTTGTGGTGGACTTGACCAGTGCACAACATTGCGAACTCTGTCTCTTAGTCCTTCACTTGACTCTTTGCCAATGAATTAGTCTTAAATTTCCCAAATATAAAGTTTCTCATTCATCACACAAACCAAGTTGTATGATTCCAAGTTTCTTTCGAATTGAAACTTGGGTGATGAGAATCGTTCCTTATTTGGAAAATTCTAGACACTACCACAAATAAAGAATCACATCCATTATTGCTAATAATAGAAACATTCAAAACACCAATTTTCACAATAACCATTGCAAGGAAACATAAAATAAGACAAAAACAAATTTTATTTTATTGCGGAAAAATATGTCCTTACAATGCAATTCAAATGAAAGCTATGCTATTACAAATTTCTTAGCAATCTATTCTAACTCTAGAGTAGCAGCTCAAAAATCCGATCTTTGAATCCATGCAATCAAAATACATTTGTTTGAAATAAAATTCAACACGCTTCTTCCTTAAGTTTCCTCTCTTTTCTTCGATCATGCAAAACATCAAAATGTAATCTTATCACATCATGTATTAAGAATCAAAATAGGAACTTATAGACTTAGTTAATGGATTTTACCTGAAGTAGAATCATACGTCTTGACTCTCCCATCTCTTAGATCTCGTAGGTAAACAGGGCAGCTTCATCTCTAATGCCCCTTCTTATGACAGTGAAAGCAAATGGACTCCTTTGGCATAGCACATCGGGCAATCACAATCTTAGTCCTTTTTGGACTTCCAATGTTGCTAGTGTCCATTGAAGTTTGGGAGTTTGATTGACCAACCAAATTTACTTGACCAGCATGGCAAATCATTGTTGATTCAGTAGCTATAAGCAAATAAGTGAGATCATTGAGGGTCACGTTGTGTTCCATCATATAGTACTCTCTTACGAACTCACTATATGACTCAGGAAGCGATTGAAGAACCAAGTCAATAGCCAACTCACCTGAAATTTCAACACCCAACATCCTTAACTTGTCAATGTGTGACTCCATCTCTAAGACGTGTGCACACACAGGTTTCCCATATTCGTGTTTGCTTGATCTAACACCCAAATGGAAACATAACGGCTAGGATCCAACAAAATACTCTACAACCTAGAAGAAGGATGCCATAATCTAGTTGTAGAATATTTGAAGGTAGGTAAATGGCGATTTACCAATTTCCACCATGAAAAACTAAAAACAAATTAAGTTTTAAATGAGTTGAAACTCCTAGATCTTTTGAGATTCATTGAACTTTTCAATGGCATGTTAAATCTCGATTATTCCCTTGAAATTTTGAAACCTTTTCAAAATATCTTTTAGATCAAATTTGAAAAATAATTAAATATCATATAATTAATATTTATCACATAATCTGAACTAATATATATTCAAGACAAGATAATTCAAATCAATTTATAAATAATTAACATTTATCTTATAAATCAAATAATTATCTTAAATTGACAATTATCCATTAATTTGATTGGGATAACAATTACCATAACAGAGAAATTTGATTTTAATTTGAAAAAAAACAATTTATGGTAATTATCCTAAACAAATTAAGGCAGAAAATTTGAAATCCAGCAAACAGCTGTGCTCACGTCGTGAGCCTGGTCAGAGTCCAAAAACGAATTTTTTTCATCTTCGAAAATTTAACTATTGCATCAAATACAATGAAAAACCATCATGGGCTCTGATACCACTGATGGGTTTTATGTTAAACATCAATCCTGTGGTGCACATGCAAAACCCTAAACTTTGGATCTAGGTTTATCTCATTGTACATGCAAGATATCCAAAGGTACAAACACTAGATCTAGCATATGATAATCAACATTAACATAATAATAGGGTTTAGACCTTACCTTTGATTTTTATGTAGTAATAACAATCTATTCCTTCTTGTGATGGCTTCAGAAAGCTTAGTACCTTAAGTGTTGCACCTCTAATGGAGTCACAAACACTATAAGCAATAAGGATGAAAAAGGAGGAGAGAGGAGGCACCAAAAACGTCTAGAAACCCTAAAGGATTGCTTAGCCACATTTTAAGGCTTAGGTGGTCTTTATATATAGTTAAGCCATTAGGGTTTGCAACCAGGAAACCCTAATCAGACTGCTTAAGCCTTAAGCAGCCCATGGACTCTTCCAGAATATCCCTAGGGCGAATTCCTTATGGGATTCCCATAGAATTTGTCCAACCTATATTCCAAGGTGATCCATAGCCCAATAGCAATTATGTTATAATTACAATTCTAGTCCCTTAAGATTAATTAATGTCTTTTAGCCACAAAATTAATCCTTAATTAAATATTGACTAATATTAATTAAACAATACGATTTCTCCTTTAATATATATTATTCTCATAATATATTAATAAATCATATTTAATCCTCTCTCTCTCTCTCTCCATAATTTATCCTACAAGTTGCCATAGTGAAGGCAACCCAAAAGGACCATGCTCTAACATATCACAATATCAAATAACTGTATGGTATTTTGGGGTCTACTTACTGGCTCCAGCTGATCATACACTCTGCATCCTCCTTTACTTATTTTAAAAACAATTTAAAAAAATATTTTAAAATCTATTCCTTGATTTGAGATTGGATTCACATGAGTGTTCCTCCAATTCACTCGAACCAAGGCTCTGATACCAACTTGTAAAATCCATAAAATTCACGCCAAATTTAAACTTTTAAAAATATTTCAAACACCAATAATTATTACAAATTTTTTTTCACAATAGTTTCATATCAGAGTATCCCAGAAATCCAAATCAAAATATGAGGAAGTGTATGGTCACCCCTTCGCCTTCCCGCGGTCATCCGATGTACCTAAAACAATAATCGATAAATGTAAGCTCAAAGGCTTAGTGAGTTACCCCCAAAATACCAACCTCATACCACCAGAAACATATCATATAAAGAACAACATGCATCTTGAGTCTACAGTATGACTGCTTCACCCGCACCGGGCCTTTAGTCCACTCGGTACACTCTCTGAGTCCACAGTATGACTGGCCTGCTCGCACCGGACCTTTAGTCTATCTAGCCCACTCTCCGAGCCTCAGCACATTTGGACCGCCCTCTGGGGGCCTTCAGCCTACTCGGACTGCTCACTGGGCCTTCGGCCTCACCATGTGCCCTCCTAGGCCTGCAGTCTATCCGGTCCGCCCTAGGTATGTTGGCCTTCAGCACAAAGCTGGACCACCTCAACCCAACCCCCAATCAAACAAACATGTGCACATAAATATCATGCGCTAGCTCATATCATATAATAGTCAAACCGATCTAACATATCATATAATTAGCAACATCCTATAACCAGGATACCGACCTAACCGGTCACTAACATAACATCATCCTATATACCAGGATACCAACCTAAACCAGGTCACTAACATAGCATCATCCTATATACCAGGATACCAACCTAAACCAGGTCACTAAGCATAACACCAACCTAACTACCAGGATGCAGATCAAGCAAATAAATAAACATATCATGCAAATACCCGGATAGAAATTCAATAAAGGGTCGGCCTTGGTGGCATAGACCCTATTGATATAGTGAGGATATCTCACCTCACAATGTCGGTCTGAACTGAAGTATCAACTCCCGAAGTGCTGCCTCACTGAAAATCCCAAACTATTCAAAATAACGAATGCAAATTCAACATATGGGCTATCAATCTTGACTAAGGGATCCATATAGTCCATTTTTCCTTTTCTCTAATTTAGGCAAAGGCCCAATACCTAATCCATGATCCAAAAGTCCACATATACAAGGCCCATTATTGGCACAATTTACGAAATTGGGCCCAACTCCCTAATTAGGCTTCATTCTAAGATCAATATTTAAAATTGTCCCAAAACACCATATTCATAATGTCCAACAAAGGCCAAATTCCAACTAGTCCAAAGATAGCCTAACTCCCGAAGCCTAAATGACAAAAGCCCAACAGAGGATGTACGCGGGGAATACTCCTCTGGTATACTGGGCGTACTCTTTCTAATGTTAAACACCATCGAGGTGGTTGACCCAGTACGCTGGGTGTACTGGATTTACGCGGGGTGTATGTGAGTCTGTGCCAAAACTATCCTAAGTGTTTAATGGCTTAAGCACTTAAGCCCATATTTCAGATTCATCGACCAAAAGTGTCTTGGAACCATAAAGTCTCGAACTTTATCACTTTGGACATCCAGAAAGCTTCTAATCCATGGTCTTAATCCATTAAGACCTTTCTACTACATGTATGGGACATCTTAAGCTAATGGGACCTCATTTTTACCACTTAAGACCTCTTCAATGGTCTGAAAGGTCAACTTATCTTGTCAAAAATGCATCATGCACCCTATTCGGATTTTTAGGACAAGAAATATGCGAAGAAACTAAACAGGATTACGCCCAACGTACTCATGCATCATGCACCCAAAATATTAGGGTTTCGTTCTGACATGAGTACACCCAGCGTACACAAGTGTACGCCCAGTGTACTAGGGTACGCCTAGTACGCTTAGCGTACCCTTATGTACACACAACGTACTCCTTCTGGTCCCAAAATTGCAACTTAGCCCTTAGACTTTTCATGGATTTACCCTTCCATCCCCAAGGACTATAAATGACAATTCTTGGGATGTTACAAAAATGTTGATCCGAGTGACTTGGGTCGTGGTGGATCATCCTGAACTGGACCAATGGGCTAGTGAAACATTATTGGGCCTTGGGCTAAGTCTCATGCGAAAGGATTGGGCCCAATTGGAAATTGGGCCATATGTTGGGCTTCATGCGTTTGTTTGTCTTTTGGGCCATGGGTTATGATTTAAGGTCTAAGTTATGTTAGGTGTAACATCCCGATTTTTAGGTATGAACTTTATAAGCTTATTTATGTATTTTCAGAGCAACTCGGAAATTTAGGAGGCTCCAACCTATCGTGTAGAATGTTTATGCCCGCGTCTATTTCCATGTCTACTGGACGAGTTAGAGGACCCCAACTCGACAAGTTGTGGTTGTGCATGAAAACACTAATTTTTAGGGTTTGCACCATATTTAAAGGACCTTAAGCCTCCTCACCGACCTCCCTTACCACCTTATTGTCTAGAGAAAAACTCTGGCCATCCTTTCTTGCTTTCTTGAGGGTGTATGAGCTTTGGAGAGTAAATCTTCTATTCTTTTGGAGGAAACTAGAAAGTTGAAGAGCTTGGATTGAGTAGAAAGCCCTAGATCTAGGAGCTTCACTGTTTTCGCAACCATTTAGAAGTAAAAATTCGCCATCTTGATCACTTCTTTATTAGATCTCTTCATTATAGAGTTTATGATCATTTCTAGCTTATTTTTGAGTCATTCTTGGTCTTGAGCATGCTTTTAAGATAGGAATTTAGAACCCATAATAAGCTTCATATGAGTGTTTAAATCCCTTTTTAAGTCTTGCCCTCCTTCATGCTCTAAACACCCATAATAAGCTTCATATGAGTGTTTCAATCCCTTTGATGCCTTTCATGCACATAAAGTTAGCAACTTTACATGGTATGTTAGTCCAAATAGGCTGGATCTGTAGTTTGGGGTGCTGGAGTCGACTAGAAAGGGCTAAACTCGTTAAGACAGGAAAACTCGATGAGTTGCTCTGCCAATTCGACAAGTTGGATCGAGTTTCCCGCATTCTGGATGATGAAAGAACTCGGGAAGTTGATGAAATAACTCAGTGAGTTGGCTTAGGGTTTCTCCAGGGTTGTAGAACTCGTTACTCAGTACCTCTTCGGCTGCCTACTGAGTCACAAGTACTTGGGAGTACTCGGGGAGTACTCGGATTTGGTAATTCATGTAGAAATATTTTTAGGGAAATTATATATGTCAAAATCATAAGTTAAAACCATATGTTGATTGAAATATATAACAAAATTATATAAATGTGAATACACAAAAACTGAAATACACATAATGGTCTCACTTCGTGAGTAATTACTAAAACTTTAAGATATATATATATATATATATATATATATATATATATATATATATATATATATATATATATATATATATATATATATATATATATATATATAACGCTGAATAGATAAAGTCGAATCCCAACACACAGCTCCAAACGCAACTACATGTAACCACTATATAACTTATTCCATTAAAATCCCAAATTACCAAAATACCATCAAAAATCAACTTAGTCAACTATGGTCAAAGTCGACCGTCAACTGTCAATGTTGATCCAACTCGTCGAGTGCATCCAGCAACTCGTTGAGTTCCTTTAGTGTTTAGAAAACTAGGAGTACTCTCTGATCGGCCCCTTACTGAGGCAAGTTACAAAGTCTCAAGTACTCCCCAATCGGCCCCTTACTAAGCTCGGTGATTAATATATATAATATACTTAATGATTTATTATTTAACACACACGCACATGTGATTATTACTATATATATATATATATATATATATATATATATATATATATATATATATATATATAGTAATAATCACATGTGCGTGTGTGTTAAATAATAAATCATTAAGTATATTATATATATTAATCACCGAGCTTAGTAAGGGGCCGATTGGGGAGTACTTGAGACTTTGTAACTTGCCTCAGTAAGGGGCCGATCAGAGAGTACTCCTAGTTTTCTAAACACTAAAGGAACTCAACGAGTTGCTGGATGCACTCGACGAGTCGGATCAACATTGAAAGTTGACGGTCGACTTTGACCATAGTTGACTAAGTTGATTTTTTATGGTATTTTGGTAATTTGGGATTTTAATGGAATAAGTTATATAGTGGTTACATGTAGTTGCGTTTGGAGCTGTGTGTTGGGATTCGACTTTATCTATTCAGCGTTACTTATGAGGTGTGTTGTCCTCACTATACTAACAGGGTCGAAGGCACCAATGTTGGCTCTTTTTGGATTGTATCCTGGTTATAGGATGTTGCTATGTTTAGTGATATGTTAAGATTGATATCTTGATATATAGGATGATGTTATGTTTAGTGATCTGTTAGATCGGTATCCTGGTATATAGGATGATGCTATGATTAGTGATACGTAGATCCGTATGACTGTTAGTGCATGCTAGCTAATGTATGATATTTATGTGTTAATTGTGTGATTGCCGGTGGGTTGAGGTGGTCCTGCTTCGTGCTTTAGGCCAACAAACCCAGGGCGAACCGAATAGACTGAAGGCCCATCGAGGCGTACCAGTCAGGCCAAAGGCATGGAGAACGGTCCAGATGGGCTGAAGCCCCGAGAGGGTGGACCAGACATGCTGAAGGTTCTGAGAGTAAGCCAGATAGACTAAAGGCCCGAAGAGGGGGATCCAGTCATACATAAGACTCTATATGCATGTTGTTTTTTATGATATTGTTCTGTTTGTATTGCGTTGGTATTTTGGGGGAACTCACTAAGCTTCGGGCTTACAGTTTTGGATTTTGTTTCAGGTACTTCGGATGATCGCGGGAAGGCGAAGGCTTGATTGTGCACCTTCTTGCATTTTATGATTTTGATTTTTGGGATTCTCTTGATATGAAACTATTTTGAAAACATTTTGTAATCACCAATGGCTTTTGGATGTTAAAAAAAGTTTTAAATTTTTATGAATTTTAGGATGTTTCATTAGGGGTAAAATATTCTTTTACCCCAAGTAGGGATTTTTGGGAAATGAGGTAGATCTCTTTGTTGATTAGCTTTTATATGGAAATTGTTAACTCAGGGAGCGGTAGGACCAGCAGTCAGGGATCATTCATTTCAGTTAGCTTATCGAGGTGAGTTTCCTTACCGAGTTTAGCGGGTCAAAGGCAGCAATGTCGGCCCATGTCTATGATATGTTGTTAGTATGCTATTTGTCTTTGTGACTCTTGCATGGGCTTGTGTTCATATGTTTTCCGGGATAAAGCTCGATGCAGGGCGGAGCCTGATGTATATTTGTATGCTATGTACCTATGTGATTACTACATGTGCATGTGTTCATTTGATATATGTTATTGTATGTTGGGTGGGGCCCATTTACGAAGCCTAGCTCGATGTCGGGTGGGGTTTGATGCCGGACAGGGCCTGATACCAGACGGGGTCCGATGTCGGGTGGGGACCGATGACAAGGGGGGCAATGTATGTTTATTGTATGTTTTCTATGTGTTATTTTGGGGGAACTCACTAAGCTTCGTGCTTACGGATTTTAGCTTATGTTTCATGTACTTTTGGTTGTAAAGGGAAGAGCTCGGGATGACTGCATCATACACACCATTAGGATTCCACTTATGATGTTTTACTCTGATTTTATGGCAATTGATACATTAGTTTTTATTTAAATGTTAAGATGATGTTGGAAAATACTATTTTATCTATTATTAAAAATGAAATTTTTGGGACCATATTTTGAATGTTACAGTCGTGGGAGATATTTGATCTATAGTAGTTGTATGTGATGGGTGGTTGTGGTGTTGATGGGTGGGTAAGGTAGGGTGGTGGTCATCAATGGTAGTTGTATGTGGTAATGTTGGTAGTGTTGGATGGTAGGTGGTGAAGGTGATAGGCGGTGATGATGCTAATGGGTAGTGGTGAGGATGGTTGTGGTGGTGGTTGGTGGTGAGGATGGGCAATGGTGGTTGGCGATGATGATGGGTGGTGGTAGTGGGTGGTGGTGGCGGGTGGGTGGTGGAAGCAGGTAAATGTGATCGGTAGTGGGTGGTGGTGGTGGTGACGGGTAGTAGTGATGGGTTCTAGAAATGGGTGGTGCAGATAGGTGGTAGAGGTGGGTGGTGGTGGTTGGTGGTGGGGTGTAACACTCTAAGTTTTCAAATAAATTTTCACTTTTAAATCCACACAAAAACACAGTTTAACATTACTCAAACCCAATTTGTAAATTGTTTCAAACACAAAACAATAAATTGTTTTTCAATATCCCAGAATCCTCAAAACAAAATCAACTAGCTAGTGTGTACAATCATGCCGGCGCCTTCCCACGATCCTGAGATGTACCTGAAACACATTTCACACAACATTGTAAGCACAAAGTTTAGTGAGTTTCCCAAAATACCACACACAAATAATTAGCATCTCATGGATATATTTCAATAAGGACCCTCTGGTCATGTGTCTCAATGAAGCCCTCCGGTCTCACAGCTCGGGTTGGACCCTCCAGTCATGTATCTCAGTGAAGACCGTACGGTCTCACAACTCGGTTTGGACCCTCTGGTCCTAACTCAATAAGGAACAGAATAATATACAACATAAATCACAAAGATAGAATGCATAATATCATATAACCCAGTATAATCACATAAGACCCTCTAGTCAATAACTCAGATAAGACCCTCCAGTCACATAGTATTACCACTCAGGTAAGTATAGTGAGAAGACTCACCTCGTAAGTAAAGCAAGTATGTCGCGTACTCAACTGTCGGTCTAGACTCCGCCTACATATATTATAATCATCTCTAATTAAAAATTTATATTAACAACTCCAAAGATGTTAAGCTAACTCCTTTACTAATTCTAAGAAAGGTTGAAAGACCATTATACCCCTCCAAGGTCTCCAAAGTCCCCAACTTGACCAAAACCTAAAAATCAATGGAAGTTAACACTCAAGTCGACAATCCATGTTGACCCAACTCGTGGAGTTCATCTATGTGACTCGTCGAGCTCCTTCCGTTCTCATAAAAATCGGGAAATTTCAACTCAAATCGCCGAGTTGTCTCACAAACTCATCTAGTTTGTACAATGTTCAGAATATCAAGGAAAACCCTAACCAAATCGTCGAGTTTGCTAACCAACTCGTCGAGTTTCTCTAGCCCAATCACTCATTCAGACGCTTTGAAGCGAGACTAAGGCCAACTCAAGATCTATCCTTCTAAGGATGAAATACCATGTAAAGCTTCAACCTTTAAGTCCATGCATGGCATCTAGTGGCTAAGTTTGCCAAAACAAAGCTCATCAAGATTTTAAGGCATAGAAGTAGGCCTAAGCTTGATAAAACTTCATTCTTTAGGCCTAAAGTGCCTAATAGTGTCCAGATCTGAAGTCTTAGCTTCAGAGCATGCTCAAAACCAATAATGACTCAAAAGATGCTAGAAATAGCCATAAACTCTCCAATGGAGAGATCTAACAAACAATTGATCAAGGTAATGGATTTTTACCTCCAATTGGCTGCTACAACATAATAGATGCCAGATCCAAAGTCTCCTTCTTGTTCCAAGACATTAACTCTTCAAGTTTCTTCAAGGAATGTTGTAACAACGTAAATTTAAAAAAAAATTCACTTTTAAAAATGTAATTTCATTCATACATATTCTCAAATTTCAATGTATCACATGTCAAAACCATAAAAACACATCCCAAGATCAAAACGTATAAAAACTCCAATAGTGTGTACTGATCATGTCGGCGCCTTCGCGCGATCCTCACTGGTACCTGAAACACATAACACAAAATACTGTCAGCATAACTTCTTAGTGATTTCCCCAAAATACCACATATAACACATATTAGCCACTCGAGGCTATAACTCTGTGGGCCCTCTAGCCCTAACTCTGTGGACCCTCTGGCCCTAACTCTGTGGACCCTCTGGTCCTAACTCTGTAAACTCTGGAGTTCATACAACATAAATCAAATAGAAATAATGCAGTGCAACACATCACATATATAACACACAATATACTTTGTCACATAACTCTAATTACCACTCAAGGTAAAGTACAGTGAGAAGACACATCGGATAACTCGATAACCCTTGAACTCGGAAATACTGATTTAGCCTCCGCCTAATCACATAAAATAATTACTTTAATCAATATGACTTTCAAAGACAAGGCTAATCCCTCTATAAGTTCTCTAAGGAGGGTAAAAGACCATTCTACCCCTCCAATGGCTCAAAAGTCCAAACATTTACTAAACCCCAATAGTCAACGAAGTCAACTCTAGTCAACGGTCAACTTTGAGCAGACTCGTCGAGTGCACTCGGGCGACTCGGCGAGTCTACGCGGGTCCTCTGAATCCTTCTAAGCCTCACTTGGCACGTCGAGTCCCTCCTCCACTTGCCATGTTACTCTGCAACAAATCGCGGGGCAACCCCGACTCGACTCGTCGAGCCCGCTTATGAACTCGGTGAGTTGCTCCCATAACAACTCTCAAATGACCTTCTGAGGTCATAATTGCTTCTCTAAACTATAGATTTGACCTTCGCATGACCAATAACCACGTAAAGGTTGAAACTTGACTCACATGCAAAGCACCCAAGGCATCTTTTGATGAAATCACTTCTAAAATGGCAACCTAAGTTCATTTCCTTCATGGAACCACATAAAGCAGTTTGGCTAAGGCTCTCTGGACCTCAACAGGTCCGGATCCAGAGTCTAACACTCAATGGGACACTATACTCGCCTAAACAAGCCAATAAAAAAGTATAGAAAACCCTAGATTTAGGGGCAGATCCCTATGATGCTCCCTGTGCTAACCCCCGCAATTGCGAACACTCGGCCTTCCGGTGTCCGGTCTGGTTGCAGTAGAAACAAACTGCAAATCCCTTGGGGAAATCCATGGCCATGTGCCCCTCCTTTCCACACTTGTAGCAAGACCCTCCTCTATAAATCCCCTCATGACCCTTGCCACACTTGCCACAAGTACGGCCCTTCTGGTTCCCTGATCTCGAATCGGCGGGCTTGGCCTACTTGGCAGCCAGCTGGGTCAGATCCGGTCACTGATCCCTCGCCTGAGACTCCGTCTCCTCGCTAGCTTGAGTTTCAAGCTCTATCTCCCTCTTCAGAGCATTTTCTTGAAGCTCGGAAAATGGCCGGTACGATGAGTTCGCCACAAACTCACGGATGTCTCTCCTCAAAATGCTCAAATACCGACTCATGCGTGCCTGCTCGCAAGACACGTGCTCAGGACAGAACATTGCCCTGTAATGGAACATCCTAGTGATCACAATAACAGACTCGGTACCATGCTTGAGGGTCAAGAACTCCTGGGCCAAATGTTGCATTTCCACCGAGAGAACGTACTCATCACGAAACATAGCGGTGAACCTCTCCCAGGTTACCGCGATAACCTCTGCAGAAGAATAGTGCGCTGTCACAAACTTCCACCAGTCCTTCGCTCCCAAGCAAAGTTGGTTCAGCGCAAAACGAACTCTTAGATGCTCTGGGCATGAACACGTATAGAAGCATCCCTCAATATCAGAAACCCATCTCATCGTAGCAATCGGATCCTGCGTCCCATCAAACTCTGGTGGCTTCGTGTTGCTGAACTCCCGGAACAGCAATATATCACCACCCTGAGGCCAAACAGCAGCAACAGTTGCGGTAGCTGCAGCGGTTGCAGCCTCAGTAACTTTCGCGTATCTCTCATCAAAGGTCTCAATCAATGTGGTCTTAATAGACTCAAACATCTCCGGAATCTCTGCGCGGATAGCCACAGCCACCTACTCATGGATCATCTGACGAAGCTCCTCGTCACTTACACCGCTGGTCTCTGGTCTTTGGGGTGTCCCCACCATGATCTCTCTGAAATACAACATCAGAAATATCAGAGACTCGCTCGAGCATACTCGCACTCGATTACTCAACCCTACTTGCTCCTTAGTACCCTAAGGATTCTTACTTGGGCTACGCACTGATCCAACGCCTTCATTAGTACGGTCCTTATACTACCGTCCACGTCGCATCAACATTCACCCCAAGTCCTCCTCCTAGGTTCCCAGATCACAAGTACTCTAATCTCACTATGCATAGGCTACTCTCTAACAGGCCTCTCATAAGCTCCTCGTTGCTACATACTCACTCTCAAGCGTCTCCTAGCAACAAAACCCCTAGGCTAAGGCATCACAAATCAAGCCACTCTAGTCCTAATAAGAATACCTAGCATACTCTATCATGCATAACATATCATATCATATCTCATAACACATAATATAAGGGTATTTTGGGAAATCACCGTTCCGGTGCTGGCTGATCGTACACATTGCTCTGCTCTGCTCTTTCCAAAACCTTTTTGATCTTTTAGAAAAAAAAAATTGGTTTTATTTCGAAAAATTTCTCAAATCCTCAGTTTGAGTTCAAATGTGCCCGAAGGTGCATCCGAATCCCTCAAACCCAGGCTCTGATACCAACTTGTAACAACGTAAATTTCAAAACAATTTTTCACTTTTAAAAATGTAATTTCATTCCTACATATTCTCAAATATCAATGTATCACATGTCAAAATCATAAAAACACATCCCAAGATCAAAATGTATAAAAACTCCACTAGTGTGGACTGATCATGCCGGCGCCTTCCCGCGATCCTCACTGGTACCTGAAACACATAACACAAAACACTGCAAGCATAAATTCTTAGTGAGTTCCCCAAAATACCACATATAACACATATTAGCCACTCAAGGCTATAACTCTATGGGCCCTCTGGCCCTAACTCTGTGGACCCTCTGGCCGTAACTCTGTAAACTCTGTAGTTCATACAACATAAATCAAATAGAAATAATGCAGTGCAACACATAACATATATAACACACAATATACTTTGTCATATAACTCTAATTACCACTCAAGGTAAATTATAGTGAGAAGACTCACATCGGATAACTCGGTAACCCTCGAACTCGAAAATATTGATCTAGCCTCCGCCTAATTACATAAAATAATTACTCTAATGAATACGAATTTCAAAGACTAGGCTAAGCCCTCTCTAAGCTCTATATAGAGGGTAAAAGACCATTCTACCGCTCCAATGGCTCAATAGTCCAAACATTGACTAAACCCCAATAGTCAACGAAGTCAACTCTAGTCAACGGTCAACTTTGACCAGACTCGTCAAATGCACTCGGGCGACTCGGTGGGTCCATGCGGGTCCTCTGAATCCTTCTAATCCTCACTTGGCACGTCGAGTCCCTCTTCCACTCGCCAAGTTACTCTGAAATGAATCGCGGGCAACCTCGACTCGACTCGGCGAGTTGCTCCCATAACAACTTTCAAATGACCTTCTGAGGTCAGATCTGCTTCTCTAAACTATAGACCTGACCTCCCCATGACCAATAACCACGTAAAGGTCGAAACTTGAGTAACATGAAAAGCACCCAAGGCTTCTTTTGATGAAATCACTTCTCAAATGGCAACCTAAGTTTATTTCCTTCATGGAACCACATAAATCGGTTTGGCTAAGGCTCTATGGACCACAAAAGGTCTGGATCCAGAGTCTAACGCTCAATGGGACACTATACTCGCCCAAACAAGCCAACAAAAAAAGTATAGAAAACCCTAGATTCAAGGTTCTTATGAAAAACAGAAGAATAGATGAAATTTCTTCCTCAAAAGTGAAGATCCAAGCTGAAAATCCATGGAATAGCAACCCTCTTGACCTCCCTTTGCTAGAAACACTTTCTCCTTTGCTAAACTACACCAAAAATGATCAAAATAGCTTAGACCTCTCCCAACTCACTCAAGCTCTCTACGGTCTCTCTCTCTGGACTGGTAGCCGTAAATGAGGGCTATAAGGACCCTTAAATAGAGCACATGCCCGAGGATTTAGGGTTTCAATCCACAACGTGGACTCGTCGAGTCCACCCTTTCCGACTCGTCGAGTCCGTTCATTAATCCAGTCAGCAATCGCGGTCCTACTCGACGAGTCTACGCCTTAACTCATCGAGTCCCTCTCCTTTACTAAAAGAAAATGATCATACATAATACGGATGTTATAATTCTCCCCCACTAGAATCAGACTTCGCCCTCGAAGTCTTGCTCTGCAAACATCTCTGGATGCTGCTCCCGCATCTCCAACTCTGGCTCCCAGGTCAGCTCGGACCGTCTCCGGTGTAGCCACTGGACTTGAACAAGGGGCACCTCCTTGTTCCTAAGAACCTTGATCTTCCGATCCATAATCACAACTAGCCTCTCAACATAATTAAGGCTCGCATCCACCTGAATATCTTCCAATGGCACCACCACTGACTCGTCGGCTATACACTTCCTCAACTTTGATGCGTGGAAGGTATCATGAATCTGACTTAACTCTGCAGGTAGCTCCAAATGATATGCTACTCTGCCCACCCTCACGGTCACCCTAATCGGAACAATATATCGGGGCCCCCCAACTTGCCCCTCTTCCTGATTCGGATCACTCCTTTCCATGTAGATACTTTTAGGAGTACGAAGTATCCCACCTAGAACTCAAGCTCAGACCGTCGCCTATCTGCATAACTCTTCTGGTGACTCTGAGTTGTCAACAACCTCTACCTGACCTATTGTATCTGCTCTGTCATCTGCAGTACTAACTCAGTACTACCCAACACTCGTTGCCCAACCTCTCCCCAGCAGATGGGAGTCCGACACCTCCTTCCATACAATAACTCAAAGGGGGGGGGGGGGGCATACCGATACTCAAATGGTGGCTGTTGTTATAAGAAAACTCAGCCAACGGCAGATACGTATCCCAACATCCTCTGAAGTGCAACACACATGCCCTAAGCATCTCCTCGAGCGTCTGAATCGTCCGCTCGCTCTGACCGTCCGTCTGTGGGTGGTATGCAGTACAGAAATGTTGCCTCGTACCCAAATCTTCATGGAATTTCCTCCAAAACCTGGAAGTGAAACGCACATCTCAATTCGACACGATCGAGATCGGTACTCCATGTTGCGATACCACACCTCTCACATACAACTCTGCCAGCCTCTCAGCAAAAGAGCTCTCACTGATAGCGAGAAAATGAGCGCTTTTCATTAGCCGGTCAACAATCACCCAAATTGCATCGAGACCCCTCGCAGTCCTCGGAAATTTGGTGATAAAATCCGTGGAAATTTATTCCCACTTCCACTACGGAATC
Source organism: Lactuca saligna (assembly GCF_052625555.1). Taxonomy (NCBI): domain Eukaryota; kingdom Viridiplantae; phylum Streptophyta; class Magnoliopsida; order Asterales; family Asteraceae; genus Lactuca; species Lactuca saligna. Next base: position 132,100,324 of record NC_136420.1, read on the forward strand.
TGAAGTGGCTGTAACTTGCCATTCGGTTGTTGGTGCTTGGCCTTAACCCTGCGACAGGTCAATCACCTCTCCACAAACCACGCAACATCCCTCTTCATACAGGGCCACTAATAGTCTCTCTTCAGGTCCAAATACATCTTAGTGTCCCCGAGATGGATCGAAAATCTCAATCTGGGCGCCTCCTCCATCAAAATAGTACGTGCCCCGCCCTCAAATGACACCCAAATCCAACCTTGAAAGGTCATAAGCCCTCGACTATTGGCAATGAAATCAGATACCTTCCCGATCATTCGTTCTCTCTTGCGGTTCTCTGGTCACATGGCCTCTACCTGGGCATCCCGAATGGTGTCCAACACCGGAGTCATCACCGTCAACCTCATACAAGCATCTTGTATTGGGGCACTCTTTGCCCTATGACTCAAGGCATCGACTACAATGTTAGCCTTGCCCGGGTGGTACAGGATCTCGTACTTATAATCCTTCACTACATCAAACCATCTCCTCTGGCGCATATTCAGGTTGGGCTGATCCATCTAATACTTCAAGCTCTTGTGGTCCGTGTAGATCCTACACCAAACCCCATACAAATAGTGACACTACATATTGAGGCGAACACCACAGCCCCCCAACTCCAGATCGTAAGTAGGATACCTCGTCTCATGAGGCTTCAGCTGTCTCGATGCGTATGCTATCACGTGCCCTCTCTGCATCAGAACCGCACCCAATCCCGATATCGATGCGTCACGATACATCACAAAATTATCCATTCCCTCCGGAAGGACTAACATTGGGGCTTCGCATAATTTCTGACGAAGTGTCTCGAATGAGGCCTGTTGCTCCGGTCCCCAACTGAAAGCCACGCCCTTCCGGGTCAACCTGGTGAGAGTAACAACAATCCTAGAAAAATCCTTGATAAATCTCCGATAACATCCGGCCAACCCCAGAAAACTCCTGATCTCTGAAGGGGATCTAGGCACCTCCCAACTCATCACAACCTCAATCTTGGCCGGATTGACCAATATCCCATCTGGTTGACAAGACGTCCTAGGAATTGGACCTCTCCCAACTCATCACAACCTCAATCTTGGCCTTCGCGCGATCCTCACTGGTACCTGAAACACATAACACAAAATACTGTAAGCATAAATTCTTAGTGAGTTCCCCAAAATATTACATATAACACATATTAGCCACTCGAGGCTATAACTCTGTGAGCCCTCTGGGCCTAACTCTATGAACCCTCTGGCCCTAACTCTGTGGACCCTCTAACCCTAACTCTGTGGTCCCTCTGGTCCTAACTCTGGAAACTCTAGAGTACATACATCATAAATCAAATAGAAATAATGCAGTGCAACACATCACATATATAACACACAATATACTTTGTCACATAACTCTAATTACCACTCAAGGTAAAGTACAGTGAGAAGACTCACATCGGATAACTCGGAAATACTGATCTAGCCTCCGCCTAATCACATAAAACAATTACTCTAATCAATATGACTTTCAAAGACTAGGCTAATCCCTCTCTAAGCTCTCTAAGGAGGGTAAAAGACCATTCTACCCTTCCAATGGCTCAAAAGTCCAAACATTTACTAAACCCCAGTAGTCAACGAAGTACTCTCTATTCAAAGATCAACTTTGACTAGACTCGTCGAGTGCAATCGGGCGAATCGACGAGTCTATATGAGTCCTATGAATCCTTCTAAGCCTTATTTGGCACGTCGAGTCCCTCCTCCACTTTCCAGGTTACTCTGCAACGAATCGTAGGGCAACCCCGAATCGACTCGTCGAGCCCGCTTATGAACTCCGTGAGTTTCTCCCATAACAACTCTCAAATGACCTTCTGAGGTCAGATCTGCTTCTCTAAACTATAGATCTGACCTGCCCATGACCAATAACCAGGTAAAGGTCGAAACTTGACTCACATGCAAAGCACCCAAGGCTTCTTTTGATGAAATCACTTCTAAAATGGCAACCTAAGTGTTGGATTAGTGTTTAAGCCCGTAACCATATTTGGTAAGTACTTGACCCGGTTGTGCATGGTCCTTTTGGGTTGCCTTCACCAAAGCAACTTGACTGGAGAAATTAAATAGAGAGAGAGGTTATTGTGATTTATTAATATGTTATAAGAATAATATATTAAAGGAAAATCATATTTGTTTAATTAATATTGGTCAATAATTAATTAGGAATTAATTTTGTGATCAAGTGTAATTAATTAAACTAGAGGGGCTGAATTGTAATTATAAGATAGTTGCAAGATAGGGCAATATTTATCCTTGTTAAAGGATGAACGAATTTAAGGATAAGGATATCCTTAAAATCGTCCAAGGATAAGAGGATAAGGGTTTTTTAAGGCTTATCTTGTGGTTGCTTGGTGGGCAAGTAACTGGATAAGGATAAGGACTTAAACCCTAATCTAAACCCTATATAAAGACCCCTAGGCCTTGTGAATTCGTGGACATGCTCCTAAGAGGTCCCAAGGACGAATTCTAACTCCTCCCTCCTCTATCTTAAGCCTCTCCAATTGCTTGTGGTGTTTGTGAGCCATTAGAGGCACTACACTTGTGGTGCTTGCTTTCAAGACTTAGGATTTGAAGATTTAAGTTGTTATTGCAATATAACAACAAGAGGTATGTAAACCAACCTTTGTATGTTTAATTTCGAAAATAGCAATGCACATTAGGGTTTTATTCTTGTGTTCATAATGTTGTGTATCTAATAGTGAAAACATAGATCCAAACTAGGGTTGCATGCACACTTAGGATTGTTTGTATAAAACCCATAAGTGGTATCAGCGCCTTCGGTTAACATGTTTTCAATTAGTTTTATTCAATTGTATGAACTTGAAAAATTAGGGTTTATAGCCAATAAACCCTAGGAGGCCATAGATTTCGAGATTAGGGTTTCCTAACCCTAATTTGCGAAAATCTTGAAAGGGTTTTTGAATCCTTTCCTTTCAATCCAAGATTTCGAAATCTAGGGTTTGCAAACCCTTAGATTTCGAGATTTTCCTCCTTCCCCAAGATAAGATCCTAAATTTTAGGGATTTGGATAATCCCATATCTTGTAATTATCCTTTAATAGTTAAATATGATAATTAAAGATCATGAATTATCCCATCCCTATTTTCGAAATTTATGGAGGTATTTAAGGGATTAGGATAATTTAAATATTTAAATGATAATTATCTTATAGATCTAGATAATCCCTTATGATTTGATAATACAAATTAATAGTTTAATTTAAGATAATTATTAAATCAAGAGTTTTAATAATTAAAATTTTAATTTAAGTGACATTAAATTTCGAAAATTTTAATTAAAGATTAAAACCCTAGTATTTTTGAAATGTTTAAAATACACCATATACTATTATACTATTAAAAGCTTAATAAATAAATAAATAAATATATATATATATATATATATATATATATATATATATATATATATGTATGTATGTATATGTATAATTAAAATGCTAGTCTTACCGTTAGTAGGCCTCATTCACGAAGCCGGTCTAAAAGGTGGGTATAAGGTTGCGGCCTATAAAATGGCGCTTAATGGGTGTACACTCACACCCACCGCTTGCTTGATCGGTGGAGGGTCGTTAGCCGAACGGGTAGGATAGGGCAACCTCATCCTCTCATTAAAAGTATAATAAGAAATACAAAGTAACTACATGTTTTCTAAAATTTCCCAATCTTAGTTACTTTAGGAAAAGTGAATTGATGCAATCCCATGAAATTACACTTTGCACCTTGCTAAGAAGTTAGTGGAGTGTGTGTGGTTTACTGGCACACTAATTGGTTCTAAGCGAAGGTGGCAAAGGGTGATTCGTTGTTTATCATAGTTCGATGGAGCGTGTGTGGTTTACCGGCACATCGAATAGGTGATCGTTACAACGAAGGCACCATGTGAATTTGCATGGTAATTCACACCCACTTTGTGATCCTCGGTATCCCAGTCACAAACGAGAGGGGCATATTGAGATTTAAACATGCCATTGAAAAGTTTCAATGAATCTCATCCGAACCTAGGAATTCTCAATACATTTAGAACTTAGAGTTAGGTTTTTCATGATGGCGAATTAGTGAATCGTCATTCACTTACCTTCAAATTATTTGCATTTAGATTACGGCATCCCTTTTCTAAGATGTAAATATTGTTGTTGGATCCTAGCCCTAATTTTCTTATTGGGTGATTATTAGGGATTCATATTCTAATCTATCTTTGTCCTTTTTCTTTTAGAGATGTCGAAATCAAACAACGTTGCCGATAGTTCCTTCACATTGATGAGCCTTTGCCAAAAGGTTACTTTCGATGGAACGAACTTTAGAGAATGGATAAGATACATTCGCACAATTGCTCGCTACGAAGACAAGGAGTATGTCCTCGATGAAAAACTTGAAAAGATCAACGCTGAAATTGCTACTCCGGCTGAAATGAGTGCTTTTCAGACTCATGAGCGTGATGCAACGAAGGTTCACTGCATCATGATAGCCACAATGAACTCCGAATTCCAAAAGTCCTATGAGGACATGTACCCGTACAAGATGTATCAAGACTTATTGGAGCGATACCACCAAAACGCGAGACAAGAGCGTTATGAGATCTTCACTAACATGATTTCCGCTAAGATGGGTCATGGAGAGCCTCTTACCGTGCACCTGCAAAAGATGCAAAGGCATGTCGATCGTCTTCGCAAGTTGAATGTTGACTTTGGGGAAGACTTGGCAATCGACATTGTGCTTCACTCTTTGCCTCCAAGCTATAATCAATTTAGGATGACCTACCACATGAACAAAGAAGAGGTCACCCTAAGCAAACTCCAAGGTCTCTTGAGGGTCGCTGAGAGAAACTTCAAAGACAAGTCTGTTGCACCAACTCCCAATCCAGCCCGCTGCTCCTGTCTTGGCTATTAGTCAAGGGAAGGGAAAGAAGAGGAAGGCTTCGTCCAAAAACCAACGCAAGGTGAAAGCCCGAGATGGTGCCTCTTCTAGTGGGACCAAAGTTGATCCCGTTAAGCCTTGCTCTAACCCTAAGGAGGCTGAATGTCACCACTACCACAAGATAGGACATTGGAAGAGAAGCTGCCCAGAGTACCTGCAAGCCATCAAGGAAGGAAAGATCAAGCCATCTTTCGCAGGTATATACACAATTAAATCTAACGATTCTAATCATGCTACTTCTTGGGTTCTTGATACCGGTTGTGGTTACCACATTTGTTCTAATGTGCAGGGACTAAAAGGAAGTAGGGATGTGAAGCAAGGAAGGATAAATCTAATCATGGGGAACAGAAGATCGTCGCCTGTGACCAAGATTGGAGTATATTCTTTAGTGCTTAGGAATAGTTTATGTTTAGATTTAGAAAATTGTTGCTATTCGCCAGAAATGGCTAGAAACATCATTTCATTTCATGGTTTGTTTAGACAAGGTTTTAGATTTTCTTTTAATAATGAGAATGGTTCTATTTTAGCTTATCTAAATGGTGTCTTTTACTTTGAAGCTATACCATGTAATGGAATTTATGAAACTGTGATGATTGTTGATAGTTTAGGAAATGATGTTTTGAATATAGATTCTTCCAATACTTTGGATAAAGCATCCTTGTGGCATAGTCGTCTTGGACATGTCAACAAGAAACGCATAGCCCAACTCCAAAAGGATGGAGTGTTGGAGTCATTCAACCTTAGGGAAGATGACACATGCGAATCCTGTTTGCTTGGAAAAATGACTAAGTCACCCTTCGCTGGTACGTGCGAAAGGAGTGAAGGTTTATTGGACCTAATACATACCGATGTATGTGGACCGTTTAGATCAACCACGAAGGATGGGAACCGCTTCTACGTGACTTTTACCAATGACTATAGTAGATATGGGTATATCTATTTAATCAAGCAAAAGTCAGAAACTTTTGAAAAGTTCAAAGAGTTTAAGAATGAAGTGGAGAATCAATTGGGCAGGAAGATCAAGATGCTTCGATCCGATCGAGGAGGAGAGTACCTAGGTCTTGAATTCCACGAATATCTCAAGGAGTGTGGAATAGTTTCACAATTGACGCCACCTAGGACACCACAGTTGAATGGTGTGGCAGAATGGCGTAATCGAACCTTATTGGAAATGGTTTGCTCTATGATGAGTCGTGCTTCACTATCAATCTCTTTTTAGGGGTATGCCTTAGAGACTACCGCCCATATCCTTAACCGAGTCCCTACTAAGAAGGTTGCCAAAACACCTCACGAGATGTGGACGGGAAAAGCTCCTTCGTTGGCACATATCAAGGTTTGGGGTTGCGAGGCTTTCGTAAGATGAGATACTCACAACAAACTCGAACCTCGAAGTGAGCGATGTATTTTCATCGGCTACCCGCAGAAATCCTTTGGATATCTCTTCTATAGACCGAAGGACAATGTTGTCTTTGTTGCGAGGAGAGGAGTTTTCCGAGAGCGAGAACTCATAGGCCAAGAGGACAGTGGGAGGCAAATCGAGCTTGAAGAGATTCAAGAGTCGATAGATGAAGGAACCTCCACCGCTGGCACTCAACCCGAGGAGGAAACTCCGGTTGAACCAATTGACGAGTCCTTACCTCTTAGACGTTCTGACAGAGTTAGAGTTCAACCCCAGTTTTATGGTTTTCATATTACTACTGAAGGGGACACGTATATTAGTGATGGTACACTAGTAAATCTTGATGAACCTAATAGCTATAAGGAAGCCATGGCAGGCCCGGAGTCTGCAAAATGGAAAGAGGCGATGGATAGCGAGATCCAATCCATGTATGATAACCAAGTTTGGAATTTGGTTGATCATGTGCCCGGACGTAAGACCGTTGGGTGTAAATGGATCTTCAAGAAGAAGACCGACGTGGATGGAAAGGTACACACATATAAAGCACGATTGGTTGCGAAGGGCTTTATTCAAACTCCCGGAGTTGACTATGATGAGACCTTCTCACCAGTTGCGAAGATAAAGTCTATTAGGGTAATGCTAGCTATTGCCGCATTTCATGATTATGAGATTTGGCAAATGGATGTCAAGACCGCTTTCCTTAATGGAAAGTTGGCTGAGGATGTTTACATGGCTCAGCCAGAAGGGTTTGTGGATCCGAAGCATCCGAATAGAGTGTGTAAGCTTGAGAAGTCCATTTATGGACTTAAGCAAGCATCTCGCAGATGGAATCTCTGCTTCGATGAGAAAGTCAAAGAGTTTGGATTTGTACGAAGCGAAGATGAGTCGTGTGTATATGTCAAAGCCAATGGGAGTATAGTAAGCTTTCTAGTTTTATATGTCGATGACATATTACTCATAGGAAACGACATCCCGACTTTGCAGGAGGTTAAGTCCTGGCTCGGGAAGTGCTTCGCTATGAAGGACCTCGGAGAAGCTTCTTACATTTTGGGAATAAGGATAGTAAGAGAAAGAAGTAAGAGACTAATTGGACTTAGTCAGAACACTTACTTAGAAAAAGTACTAAAACGTTTTAGTATGGAAAACTCGAAGAAGGGAGAATTACCGATACAAAGTAATGCCAGATTGAGTAAGACTCAAAGTCCGAGTACCGAAGCTGAGATAGCTGAAATGAGTCGAGTTCCTTACGCTTCCGCAGTTGGCTCAATCATGTACGCTATGACTTGTACTCGCCCTGATGTAGCCTTTGCTTTGAGCATGGTTAGTAGATATCAAGGGAACCCTGGCAGAGCACATTGGATTGCTGTGAAGAATATCCTTAAGTACCTTCGGAGGACGAAGGAATGGTTTTTAGTCCTCGGAGGGAGTGATGACTTGAAGGTGCGAGGGTACAGTGACGCTAGCTTCCAAACCAATAGGGACAACTACCGTTCGCAATCGGGCTGGGTCTTTACCCTAAATGGAGGAGTAGTGACTTGGAAGAGTTCCAAACAGGAAACAGTAGCTGATTCAACGTGCGAATCAGAGTACATAGCAGCGAGTGAAGCGTCGAAGGAGGCAATATGGTTGAAGAACTTCATTGGTGACCTTGGAGTTGTACCCGCCATAAAGGAGCCCATGGAGATTTTCTGTGATAATGAAGGAGCGGTTGCCTTGACCAAGGAACCGAGGGATCATGGTAGATCTCGACATATCGACAGAAAATATCATTTCATCAGACATCGTGTAAAAGAAGGACAACTCATAGTGAAGAGGATATCATCAGAAGATAACCCAACAGATCCGCTTACGAAGGGACTGAGTAGGGTTAAGCACTTGCAGCATGCTAGGAGTATTGGGCTGAAGGATGGTATTAGCATAGATTAGATAGTTTTAGAAACGTATAATAGATAAATGTAATTGACATTTGATGATTAAATAAAGGAGTTTTATTTATAAGTAAAGTTACTGTCATATGTTAATTGTTTAACTATTGTTTCACTTTGCATGTTTTGACTTCCAGAATAATTGAGTTTATTAGGAATAATCGAATTATTCAAATTTTCCACAATCGTTCATATGTTGGAAGTAGATATGAATGAAGATTGTCGTGAATTGGTGCGTAGATTGTCTAAATGGTATTAGACATAGCAAAAGATTGCTGCGACGTTCATGAGTGCTTATGAACTGGATTTGAGCATTGGAACAAACCCGCGCTTGCTGGAATCACCGTATGGAATATGATATATAAGAGGTGATCGTAAGACGATAATAGTCTTAAAACCTAGATATATGGTTTATTATTTGCTAATTGATTGTACATTGATAATGCGAAAACGCATTGGTAACTCAATGTTATAAAACGCATTGTTGTGTATAGTTGATTATTGAATAAGTAAATGCATATAAGTCGAAGTTTATCTGTAAATTTTATCCTAAGAGGGTAGAAGAGATATCTCGGTCGCTCGATGATTTGATTTGACTTATGTGCTAGGCCCGGTCAGAACTAAATTGATGTGTTCGATTAAGTTCTATGTAAAATAAATCGGAGATCGAGAAACCTAAATGCTTGACTAATCATTCCATAGAATTGTCAACATGATATCTAACAGAGGACTGTACGATCCCTTATCTATAGGACAAGTTACTGATAAGATCAAAGTTTGACAGTGTCTTTGAGAGCTACGATTACTAATCGGGTTGCACATTACATTTGTGGTTACTAGACTTATCCAAGTGGGAGACTATTGGATGAGTGTCTAAGCCCGTAACCATATTTGGTAAGTACTTGACCCGGTTGTGCATGGTCCTTTTGGGTTGCCTTCACCAAAGCAAGTTGACTGGAGAAATTAAATAGAGATAGAGGTTATTGTGATTTATTAATATGTTATAAGAATAATATATTAAAGGAAAATCATATTTGTTTAATTAATATTGGTCAATAATTAATTAGGAATTAATTTTGTGATCAAGTGTAATTAATTAAACTAGAGGGGTTGAATTGTAATTATAAGATAGTTGCAAGATAGGGCAATATTTATCCTTGTTAAAGGATGAACGAATTTAAGGATAAGGATATCCTTAAAATCGTCCAAGGATAAGAGGATAAGGGTTTTTCAAGGCTTATCTTGTGGTTGCTTGGTGGGCAAGTAACTGGATAAGGATAAGGACTTAAACCCTAATATAAACCCTATATAAAGACCCCCAGGCCTTGTGAATTCGTGAACATGCTCCTAAGAGGTCCCAAGGACGAATTCCAACTCCTCCCTCCTCTATCTTAAGCCTCTCCAATTGCTTGTGGTGTTTGTGAGCCATTAGAGGCACTACACTTGTGGTGCTTGCTTTCAAGACTTAGGATTTGAAGGTTTAAGTTGTTATTGCAATATAACAACAAGAGGTATGTAAACCAACCTTTGTATGTTTAATTTCGAAAATAGCAATGCACATTAGGGTTTTATTCTTGTGTTCATAACGTTGTGTATATAATAGTGAAAACATAGATCCAAACTAGGGTTGCATGCACACTTAGGATTGTTTGTATAAAACCCATCACTAAGTTCATTTCCTTCATGGAACCACATAAAGCAGTTTGGCTAAGGCTCTCTGGACCTCAAAAGGTCCCTATCCAGAGTCTAACACTCAATGGGACACTATACTCGCTCAAACAAGCCAATAAAAAAGTATATAAAACCCTAGATTCAAGGTTCTTATGCAAAACAGAAGAATAAACCGAATTGCTACCTCAAAAGTGAATATCCAAGCTGAAAATCCACGGAATAGCAACACTCTTGACCTCCCCTTGCTGGAAACACTTTCTCTTTTGCTAAACTACACCAAAAATTATCAAAATAGCTCAATCCCTCTCCCAACTCACTCAATCTCTCTACGGTCTCTCTCTCTGGACTGGTAGCCGCAAATGAGGGCTATAAGGACCCTTAAATAGTGCACAGGCCCGAGGATTTAGTGTATAAATCTATAGTGCGGACTCGCCGAGTCCACCCTTTCCAACTCGTCGAGTCCGTTCATTAATCCAGTCAGCAATCGCGGTCCTACTCGACGAGTCTATGCCTCAACTCGTCGAGTCCCTCTCTTTTACTCAAAAAAATAAATGATCAAACATAATACCTGGAAATCCGGATGTTACAAATGCACCAAAACACACACTCTTAGCCTCACAGTCTCTCATAATGGAGGATAGCTCGAAGAGGGTTTGTCTCATGGTGATAAGGTGATGAGGGAGGCGAGATAAAGGACTTAAGGTCCTTTAAATAGGGTGCATACCCTGAAAATTAGGGTTTTCACACTCAACTCCACCACTTTGAGTTGGGATCCTCCAACTCATCGAGTTGATTCTAAAATCCATGCAACCATTTCGATCTCTACTTTACAAGTTGGGGCCTCCAACTCGTCGAGTTGCCCAGTCAAAAATGAATATAAAATAATTCAAATTTATACCTGAGAGTCGGGATGTTACAATTCTCCCCCACTAGAATCAGACTTTGCCCTCGAATTCATTCTCTGGAAACAGCTCTAGGTAGTGCTCACACATCTCGGACTCCTGCTACCAAGTCCACTCGAATCCCCTCCGATATAGCCACTAAACCTTAATGAAGGGCACCTCCTTATTCCTCCAGACCTTCACATTCTTATCCAAAATCGCTACCGGCTTCTCAATGTATTTTAGGCTATCATCAAACTGAATGTCCTCTAAATGGAGCACTACCGTCTCATTGGCTACACACTTCCTCAGCTGGGATACATGGAGTGTTAAATGAATCTGGGTCAACCCTGCATGCAGCTCTAACCGATAAGCTACCTTACCTACTCGAGCAATCACTCTAAAAGGACCAATGTATCTAGGGCCCAACTTGCCCCGCTTCCAGAATCGGATCACCCTTTTCCATGGGGATACCTTCAGGAGGACAAAATCGTCGACCTGGAACTCTAGCTCAGAACGTCTCCGGCTGCGTAACTCTTCTGACGACTCTAGGCCATCAACAATTTGTCTAACCTACTGGATGTGCTATGTTGTCTTGAGCATTATCTCAGTGCTCCCCATCACTCTCTGCCCGACCTCTCCCTAATAGATGGGAGTCTGGCATCTCCTCCCATATAAAATCTCAAAGGGAGGCATCCCAATACCCGAGTGATGGTTGTTGTTGTATGAAAACTCAGCCAAAGGCAGGTACGTGTCCCAACATCCACCGAAGTCCATAACACATGCGCATAGCATGTCCTCGAGCGTTTGAATCATCTGCTCACTCTGCCTATCTATCTACGAGTGGTATGCGGTGCAGAAATGTAGCCGGGTACCCAACTCGTCATGAAATTTCTTCCAGAACCTGGAACTAAAACGCACATCATGATCTAACACTATTGATGTTGGCACCCCATGTCATGCCACCACCTCTCAAACGTAGACATCAGCCAATTTCTCTACAAAAGTGCTCTCACTTATAGGCAGGAAGTGAGCATTCTTCATCAACCGATCTATAATCACTCATATCGCATCAACACCCCTCGTAGTCCTCGGTAACATGGTAATAAAATCCATGGAGATATGTTCCCATTTCTACTGGGGAATCTCTGAAGGCTGCAACTGGCCATAGGGACGTTGGTGCTCTGCCTTGACTTGACGACAGGTCAAATATCTCTCGACTACCCATGACACGTCTCTCTTCATACAGGGCCACCAATAATCGTTTTTCAAGTCCAAATACATCTTGGAGGCCCTAGGATGGATCGAGAATCTCGACCTATGGGCCTCCTCCATCAAGGTACACCGGGCTCCACCCGTACATGGCACCCGTATCCGCCCACAGAAGGTCATAAGCCCCTGACTATCAGTCTCAAACTCAGAAATCTACCCGTTCACCCGCTCTCTCTTATAGTTCTCTGGTCTAATGGCCACTGCTTGGGCCACTCGGATGGTATCTTAGATGGGAGTCATCACTGTCATCCTCATACACACGTCTCGGATCGGAGCACTCACTGCTCTATGACTTAGGGCATCACCAACCACATTAGCTTTGCCTGGATGATACAAAATCTCACAGTCATAGTCTTTCACTATATCCAACCACCTCCTATGTCTGATATTCAGGCTGGACTGATCCATCAACATAAGTTAATTTACATTTCTTAAACTAGATACCGATAATAATTAATTTACTTCAAATGTATAAACATACAATATAAATATATGTTCTAAACATAAATATTTTAATTAAAAGTGGTAAACTATTCCCCACAAAAGCTATTTATGGCCACCACTTTATTCGAGCACACATCTAATATATATATATATATATATATATATATATATATATATATATATATATATATATATATATATATATATATATATATATATATATATATAGCTTTTTTAAATCAAAATTAAAAAAAGAAAAAAGCTTGTTAATTCATAAACTCTTGTATTAACATTTTTTCAATAATTCGATGACTGTTATATATTTTCAACCAATTGAAATAGACATTATACAAACAATGCCTAAAAAACAAATTACCTTTTTCTCTTCTTTAGTGAAGATAAATTGAGTTTTTTTTTTTTTTAATGTTTTTTCATTAAAACTATATACCAACAATCTTTCCTATTATGGATGCAGTATAATTACGGGGTTTCCAAAATAACTAACGCTATTAATTATTTATTTAGTATATCATTTTGAAAACAATAAAAGACATCCATAAATCTTGACCAAACATTGTACCTGAAAACTAAATGTAGGTCACACGGATACTAATATCTTTATTTTGAACCTGGAAACAGTGTATTTCCTAAAATACTAACAAAATAAGGGAAACGGTACAATAAATTTGCTTCGTTTGTATACACTTTAGACTACAAAAACAATGTGTGCTCCGAACCCGCCACGTGGATGTTCCCTTGTCTCCGACTCTCAAGTCTAACACATTTATTGCACTCCATTCTTTTTCGTTTACCCCCATAAGTCATAACACCCTACCCTGACCAATGGTTTTGGTTATAAGACTAGAGGGTATACACTGGAAAAAATGAAAAATGAGGGGTAAGCGTACCCGCTCAGAACACAATACCGAGCATGTAGGAAGCCGGGTGCGGGAGCCTAGTAAGGAGACACGTCCTCCGTTACAACTGTTCACTATTTGAATAAAACCGAAATATCCAATTGAACAATTTAGATTGGATTTTAGATTGGTTTTGATTTATGAAAATAAAAATGAAAAAGTCTAAAAAAGCAAACAATAATTAATTATTTAGTTATTTATATTATATCTTTAGTCTATTATAAATTTACTAAATTATATTTTTAATAGATTTTGTATTTCTTATCAAAATGTTTTTTGTCTGCGAAATATTAAACAATAATATATTTTTTCTTAGTAGTTATTTATAAATTTTAATTCACAACTAAACTTTTTTAGTTTGTTTCAACTTTTTTTAGTTTGTTTTATAAAACTGACTAATATTCAAGTTATATAATTTTTAAAATGTTTTGTCACTTGAAAACCGAATTGTAAAAACCAATTCAATCGAATTGTAATTTGTTGAATTGTACCAAATTTGAATTTAATTTGGATTATTCGGATCCATATTTTGAAAATCGAAATCAATTTGGGTTCATTTGATTGGATCGGATCGAACCGATCCATCCCACGAACACCCCTATCCCTGCCTCCTCTCTTTTGTTGTGATTGTGCCATTTTTTTTCTTTTCCTTTTAATGGTCGGAAATAAAGGTCTCCTCTTTTTTGTTGTGATTGTGCCATTTTTTTCCTTTTTCTTTTAGTTGTCGGAAATTAAGTGTGTGTGTATATATATATATATATATATATATATATATATATATATATATATATATATATATATATATATATATATATATATATATACACACACACACGCACATTACCTAATACTCTATGGATATTTGGTTGACAAAGAAAAACAACATTACTAATTAAAAAAATATAATCATTCATTTGCAAAAAAAATTATTAATTTACAAAGTTCAATGTTTTGTTTGTAACTTTATATAGATTAGTTCAAATTAATATGTAATTGGTTTGAATATCCCAACAATTTTATTTATGGGTAGATATTTGATAAATAACAACCAACTTTGTAAAGTTAATTTATAATAACAACAAACTTTATAGAAATAAGTTATGCTACTTGTTCCATTATTTTTTCAATTTTTTTGAGTTTACGCTAAAAACAACCAACATTGTAAAGTTAATATATAGAGGGTGTTTGACATTCATTTTCAACCAATTTTTTATCTTTTCATTTTTCAAAAAAAAAAAAAAAAACTGTTTGGCAAAATGAAAAGATCTTTTCAAAACAACTTTTAAATTAAAAAAAATAAATAAAAATAAATAAATAAATAAATGCTCCTTGCACAAAAGACGATAATTCATACATTTTTGAGACTTTTTAAGCTGAAAAAAGTTAAATTACAATAATGCCCTACAACAACCCTAATCAATTTTTACATATCTTTTCTCGGTTTTTTCTTCTCATTCACGATCGGGTGCACCATATTTCCTCCCACCGACGACCCTCCTCCTTCCAACCATCGTTGCCGGCGTCACCTACCTCCTTCTCCGTTCAGGTAAGCTAGCTTCAGCTCCGATTTGCTTTATTTGTTTCGAGATTTTCGATCTGTTCATCTTTTCCTCCAAATGCATGTTTTGGTTCTCCTGATTTCCTTTTGTAGTGCACCTTATCGGTACTTATGCATCTCAAATCGATAAAATTGATTGTACCTGTGTTGTGTGCTGATTACCCTAAATCGATATGTAGTTGTGTTGTAGGTTTTGTTAACAGGTCCTTAATGAATTTTTGTTTCCATTTTTTTTATTTGGATGAAGTAGAATTCATGAAAGTTTGATTAGAAATTTGTGAAATTGGTGAAATCAGTTAGAAAGGTTAATGAAATTGATGAAATTAGTAAAATTGCATATAACAGTTACATTTTTTTCTGGTTTATCTCTTGAATTAGTGTTACTTTGGTTTGATGTTATATTGATATTTATGCTGTTTAAATGTTGATTCTATGTAATTCACAGAAAATGGACCAAAACCACACTAATGTTGTTGATTATGAAACATCTTTAAAAATGAAAAAACCAAAATTCTTATGGGATAATCGTACCTTCATGGTGTTTTGTCGATTTGTGCTTCATTGAACTAAGAAAATGCCATAGACCCGGTACTCACTTTGAAAAGGTTAGGAAGGAGAATTTACAAAAACACATGAAGATAAAACAAGTTTTGGTCTTGAAAAAAAAAACAACTAACAAACAAATGGGGGAACATGAAAAAATAGTGGAAGCTTTATGACCGCTTAATGAGGCTTGAAACCGGACTCAATGGGACGAGAAGCCTAATAGAGGCATCACCTCGGTTGTGGGAGGAGAAAATAAAGGTATGACTTACAATTCTTTCTTATTATTTAAAGTTATGACTTATAATTATTTTTTATTTACATTATCTTTTTGTCTTGCAGGAGAATAAAGAATATGCCAAATTTAGGATATTTAATGAGAAATATACTCTTTTGTTTCAAGATTCCATTGCCATTGAAGATCAAACTATGATTCCGTTACAATTTCAAAAAAAAATAGCAATCCGAACGAAGAAAAAAAAAATAGCAATCCGAACGAAGAAAATATGGAGGGCAAAGGAAATAGTGATGAAGTCAATTTAGATGATGATGCGCCTCTTTTTCCTAGTTTCCATGAAAGTAGTTCAACAAAAAGGAAGAAGAAAAAGTCATTTTCCAAAGTAAAAGTTTGGTTTATGAGGAAATAGTAAATATTTTATTGGATGCCATATCGGAAAAAACACACAAACTTTTCCACATAATAATCCATCCCTAATAATAATAATAGATTACATGGCCATTGTCATCAAGTATCCCGATTTTCGTGAAAGGACCAAAGAATTTTCACAAGCATTGGTTGTTTTCACCAAAAAACAAAATCATGGTGCTTTTATGTTTCCAATGATTTATGAAGCCAATATTAACTTCCTTAAGTTTATTATGAAATAACGATTTTTCATTCGAAATCATGTCTTATCGTTTATGTGTTATGCTTTGACATTATGTGGTATCTTTTCACATTACATGTTGTCCTTTGACATTATGTATTCAACATTTGACATTATGTCTTTGACATTTTATAATATGCATTATTGTTGTCGTTATGTAAAAGACATTTTTCTATTATGTGTTGGTGTTTGACATCTTTATATTTGTTTTACGTAGGATGGACACACAGCTCCATACAAAGGCGTTAATATTTGTTATCATATACCAAATTTTCGACGTGGACACACAATTGTTAAACGTGAACCTCGTGGACTAAAAGATAAATTTAACTATCTTCACTCATCATTGAGAAATATCAATGAACGAACTTTTGGAGTGTGGAAAGCTAGGTGGATGCTATTAGGAGACATACATGTTAATTACAAGTAAAATAACCAAGTGAGAATTGTGATAACGTCAATTGCGATCCATAACTCTATTAGAAAAGTTGGTAGGTTTAATGAAGTATTCAATAGGCATCAAAATAATCCTACAAGCACACACGAGATGATAGTAGTAGTGAAGTTTACCAAGAAGATCCAAGTACACGTCGCAGTGATGACGATTCGTATATAACAGTGATTTTATTGCAGAAGATATAATCACATTGCAGAGATGAATTTAATAATACGTTATCAATGATCTTCTTTATGAATTATTTATAATTTGTATTACGTTTTGTATGAACGTAATTAAAATATTATGGTATAATAAAAAAAATTAGAAATATTTTAAAAGAAATTTATATTATATATTTTCCAAAAAATGATTACAAATTTAGAAATTGTGTATAAAAAATTGTTATACTCATTAAAACAAAACAAGAAAAAACCATTAAAAAAAAACAAATAAATAAACATCAAAACTAAAACCCAAGTAAATAATAGACAAATCTCAGATGATGATTTAATTTAACAAACAGATAGAAAATTTTAGATTCATTTGCACTAAAATCTAAAAATATCCATTTCACCTTCATTCCATTCTCTTGTTTTGTTTTATAATTTGCAAATATTGTTGTTGTTTAACAATCACTTATTTACATTGAAACTATGTAAAAAACAAAAAGAAAACTAACCAGACTAACCTCAGATTCGGGGTGAAGATGGAAGGGAGCTGATATAGAAAAAGGACCATACTTTTCGTTGAAACTTACGCTACCACAAAATAAAATATAAAAAATCCATTGAAAGGTTACATGATTTTATGGAGTATGTATGCTATGAGGTTCATATTTATAAACAAATAAAGATTCCTGACCTGCTTATGAACCGTCCTACAAACTGAACATTTAAGAGTTAAACGGACCTACAAAATGAATTCAAGAGTGCTAATTGAGATTGCAACTTATAAATAAGTTTCAACATATATAGTAACACAATGACATTTGAGAAGAAGTCCCGTGTAAAATTCAAATTATTATTTTGTGATAAAGTTGATTTGTTTATTAATCAAATTGGCCAACCTAAGGTTAACGGTGATTGTAATATTAACAATTTTGTACCAATAATTTGACCAAATAAGCAGCAAAATGATAACAAATAAAATAATCTAACATATTACTATGCAACTGACAATTAAGAGACTTGTTGGAAAAAGAAAAGCATGAACAAAATATAAACAAATTTGGTAGGAGTTTGGTTAGGTTACGTAGATATGAGGAGGGAAAAGTATACAATTAACCAAATCAAAGAATATATATATATATATATATATATATATATATATATATATATATAGAGAGAGAGAGAGAGAGAGAGAAAGTTAGGTTCAAATATTTTCAACAAGTATTGTGTGCATGAATGCACCAATCACAATTTAGCAAATTATTAATTAATTTATTTAATCCATTAGGGTAATTATGTAATCTTTCATTTTAATTCCTTATTTATTCTGATTCTTATCCCTTTATATTAGGCAATGATTTATGATTGATTTAGTTATCTTTAATTTAATTTTCTCTATACAATCGATTCTAACGTCCGATCCATAAACACAGATCACAATTGTCGATTCCATAACCTACTGATCAATTTGTGTTACACATTCGATGGATGTTCATACTAGAAATCAGAACCATGTATTGCTACATATTTACCAGCATCTGTCTACGATAATCCTGATATTGTTGCAAACGTCCCCCACACACATTTTTACTGTTTTTACATATACATATGTATTAAATATGATAATCTTCCAAGAAAACGATGATCAAAATCCCGGGAAGGATTTGGGTAATGTCAATGATCCCAAGAATCCGGTGAATGAAGTTGTGAAGAAAATAAGAAGATGTAAAACATGCTTTGGAGTTGGTCATGATAGCAGGAATTATCCTTTTGGATTGAAGAAATCATAGAACTACAAGAACTTCATCAAATTGGTCATTGTTAGATATTATTTAGTTTGATTTCAGTAAAATAAAAGTATGTTTTTGATGAATTATATGGTATTATCAAGTTTCCGTTCAGTGTAATAAAGTTGTCGTTTGATGAATTCTATGTGTCTTTCTTTAATTATTATGGTTAAAACTAATAAGATGTTCGTGTTTTCTGCTATATTTATGTTTCATATGATCATACAGTTTATCATTCCAACAGAATACCAGAGCAGAACATTACAGTTCTCATTCAAACATTATGTCAAAAAACAATGTTCATTATACTTCATTTTATTTGTTTGATGTTTCATAAAATCAACACACATAATTTTCAAAAACTTTGAATTGTAAACATTTTTGTTAGTCATATATATTTATTACTCTTACATAATGATTTTCAATGCATGCATTGATTCTAGTTAACAAAAATTGATACGTTTTATAAGTCATATTTGCTAGAGTATTCTGATAGAATTATTTCATTCCGATAACATGCAGAGTTTTGGAATCAATATTTATATAACATTCTAATAGAATTATGTCGTCAATAAAATATTCTGCAACTTTTTAAAAAAAAATACATAATAATATTGTTAAGTAGTTAATATAATGTACTGTTGGAATTTTTTATATTTGGAATGTGAATATAGTACCATATGAATATTTTTTCTTTTATCATGTTTTTAAAAGAAATCAAATCGGAATCATTTATTTTTATCAATGATCCCTAATATCAAGGCTTTTAATTTGCATAGAATCCGTTTTCATCCCTATCTAGTTTGTAAGACATTTTTAAATATTTTAATTTTTCAACTTACAAAGAATATACAAACACTCTCGGAATTTCTTAGCAATGGGCGATCAAGAATCAGATGTCAATAATCATATTTATGAGGAACATTATTTGGCTAGTGATGATGACAATGGAATTGAAGATTTTGATTTTCCTGATAATGATACACTATATAATGACGAATTTCAAACAGGAGAAAGCAGTAATTGAAAGGCCCCAACTTTCATATTTTTGAAAGACCAAAACTTTCATATTTCACACTATCATTACTCCAAAACATGCTATTTGCATATTCATAAAAAGCAATATTTTACATTAATATAAAGGATTTACAAACTATTGGATACAAACCTTCTATTACAAAGTGTTATATATATTACATAACTACCCAAGATATTGTAATTTATACACACATAAAAAGTAGTACAAAAGTACTATTACAAACTATTCTACATCTTTCAATAGTATATAAACATACTGATTATTTATCACCTGCAGTAGTTAAACATTGATAGGGTAAGCGGTGACGCTTAGTGAGTTCAAAAATAGATACAATATAATGTTATGCCATATATATATATATATATATATATATATATATATATATATATATATATATATATATATATATATATATATATATATATATATATATACTTCAATGTGGCAAAAGCAAAGAGGAACAACAAGAAGTATGTCAGATCATGTGACAAGCATTCATATCAATCAAAGAAATTATTCAAAGAAATTCTTTTCAATTCTTGATATACATCAATAAAGCTTTGGCCCAATTGGCATAGAAGACATGCAATTTTTGATTAACATCTTGTTAGATTTCAGGCTTATAGTCCTGGCTAACCATTTGCCAATGCCATAGAATAGAAGTCACTCTCTTACGGAGACATGATCTACATGGCCAGAGGCTACGTACCAGTACCAATGTGAATCTAAGTCCTTTCACTGATCACATGGTCAAAGGTATTACAATTGCTATAAACATAGTGAATACCACGAGAAAATAACTCAGAATGATAATACTGAAAAGCACATAGCACATATAACACATAATATACAATTGTTCCTATATATTGAACTCATCTTAAGTTAACCGGGGGTTAAAATAGTAATTTGGACAGCACTTCGGCTTTAAATATGCCTTTCTATGTTGAAAACCGGGAGTTTGTTTGAAAACCGGGCTCTGCGAAGGTAGGGCTTCAAAACCGAAAAGATAAAATTTTTCGGGCTTCTCGGGGGTCTCAGGACGTGTTTCGGGTGCTAAAATTGATTTCGGGGCTTCGGGGAAAGTTAATATGAAGAAAATATGGAAAGAGGGGCTAAAAGTGTCAAATTTTCAAAGTTAGTCGGCAAAGTTCGCAGGTCCTCTTTATATAGGGCCGAGGTTCGGAAGTCTGCGGCTAGGAGGAGTCCACGTCGCACCTGCAAAGTTCGGTCCGGAAGCAGCTCGGTGGCTCGGACGAGGCTTCTTCGTGCGAGCATTGGTGGCGAAGGCGAGGGACGTGGAGAGGCGAGGCTCGGACACAAGGGCGAGGCGCGTCGGAATTCGATAGGCTCGCACTTCGGTCGAATAGCAGAGTGCCACGCGTCGGACTCCGGAAGCAGGCAGCGAGGTAGTTCGGTTTGGGCCACGTCTCTGGTAACGCACCTGCTTCATGCGAGGTGACGTGGCCGGTTACTATTCATGCGAAAATTTCCGATTTTCGTGCCCCGAACTTCTAAAATCCATAACTTTTGCATACGAGCTCCGTTTTTGACATTATTTATATGCACGCGTAGGTAGAATTATGCTCTAAAACTTTCAATTAGACTTCATTGGCTAATTTTGACTTTAATTTTAATATTATTATTTTTAACAGACTGGGACAGGAAAATCCGTTAAAAATTCATAACTTCTTCATCCGACATCCGTTTTTGTCAAACTTTTTACCGTTGTACTACATATGACGAGACCTTCGATTCTCATTTAGGATGTATCGGTAAAATATCGCTCGATCTAAAATTCGAGTTTTTAGTTGTCTACTTCTAAGTTGAAACTTCGAAAAATCATAACTTCCTCATACGAAGTCAGATTTTGGCGTTCTTTTTATCGAATTTCTCGGTTTAACGAATACTACGACTTTCATTTAGATTACTAAGGCTAAAAAGTAGTTTATCAAAAACTCACTTTTTACATCATTCGGCGCCGTTCCGGTTTTGTCGCGGATCTTCGGTTGGTCATAACTTCTTCGTTGTAACTCAGATTTTGACGAGGTTTTCGCCTACAAATTTCTAACGAGATTATCTACAACATCAAATAATAAAATTTTACTTATTTAAAATTTGATATTTTCGCTAAATTTCACTATTTGGCTTTTAATTGGAATCTCATAAGACTTCCAATATTTTCTGAGTGATTCTAAAAATAGTTTTACTTCATCTCTAGTAAAAACCATCTGTTAGAACTCAACACTCAATTTTACATAATATTTCACAATTTTATTCATTACAAGACACGATTTTAAAACGTGTATGTTACAAATACCTCCTCCTTTTGAGGATTTCGTCTCCGAAATTACATCGATTAAAATAAATGGGGATATTTTGTTTTTATCTCATTCTTATTCTCCCAAGTATAGTTTGGGCCACAATGGTGTTTCCACTTGACAAGCACCAATTATACTTCTTTATTGCGTAGCTTAGTTGTTCTCTCATTCACGATTTCCTCAGTCTCTTCTACATATCTTAACTTATTATCCAATTTCACTTCGGATAATGGAACTGTGTAATCGTAGATTCTCAAGCATTTGCGCAGATAACTTACATGAAACACATCATGAATACCTGCCAAATCTTCAGGCAATTCTAAGCGGTATGCTTGCTTTCCAATTCTCTGGATGATTTTGAAAGGACCAACAAATCTAGGACTCAACTTTCCTTTCTTCCCAAATCGTATAAGGCCTTTCCATGGGGATACCTTCAGCATCACGAAATCACCCACTTGAAATTCTATAGGTTGTCTTCTCTTTTCCATATAGGATTTCGGTCGATCCTGGGCCGCTTTCATTCTTTCTCGTACGATTTAAATCTTGCCGGTGGTGTCTTGAATCATTTCAGGGCCTCCAAGGATCTTCTGTCCTACATCACGCCAACATAATGGCGTACGGCATTTGCGACCATATAATGCTTCATATGGTGGCATTTTGATGGAAGTATGGTAACTGTTATTATACGAAAATTCGACAAGCGGTAAGTATTTATCCCAGTTACCACCGAACTCCAAAACACATGCACGAAGCATATCTTCTACTGTCTGGATTGTTCTCTCTGTATGACCATCTGTCTGAGGATGATAAGCGGTACTGAGAGCAACTCGAGATCCCAATTCGCGTTGCATACTCACCCAAAAGTGAGAAGTGAAGCGAGTATCGCGATTGGAAATGATCTTTAGTGGCACACCATGTCTTGCAATAATTTCATCCAAGTATACATGTGCGTATTTCTCCATTGGATCCATTTCACGCATAGCGAGAAAATGTGCACTCTTATTCAGACGGTCGACGATTACCCAAATGCTATCATTCTGTCTAGCAGTCTTTGGCAATTTGGTAATAAAATCCATGGACAGCTCTTTCCACTTCCATACAGGAACACTAAGGCTTTCTGGAGTTCCATAAGGCTTTTGGTGTTCTGTTTTGACTTGTAAGCATACTAAGCATTCCTGTACATATCTTCCAATGTCTCTCTTTAATCCAGGCCACCAATAATCAGATCTTACATCATAGTACATTTTACTTGTGCCAGGATGTATTGATAGCTTAGATTTATGAGCTTCATCTAAAATCTTCTGTCTTAATCCACCAATATTTGGAATCCATAGCCGATTCTTAAATACTTTTAATCCTCATGGATCATCAAGTAAAACATCGGCATAATGTACCATTCCTTCCTTCTTTACATTTTCTGGCTTTAAGGCTTCAACTTGCCACTTCTCTAGTTCATCAAGAATGGTGAACTTCACCGTAGTGTGAGTAATAGTATAACACATACTATTACGATAAACTTTCCTGCTAAGTGCATCTACAACCACATTAGCCTTTCCAGGATGGTACAGGATTTCACAATCATAGTCTTTGATCAACTCCATGGCTCTTTGTTGTCTCATATTCAGAGTTTGCTGACTGAATATATACTTGAGACTCTTGTGGTCGGTAAATAATTGGCATTTTGTACCAAAAAGGTAATGCCTCCAAAGTTTTAGGGCAAATACTACTGCAGCGAGTTCAAGATCATGGTTGGGATAATTCTTTTCATAATCTTTCAGTTGCCTTGAGGCATAGGCTATCACTTTACCACGCTGCATCAACACACAACCGAGTCCTAATCTTGAAGCATCGCTATATACGGAGAAATCATCATCACCTTCTGGGAGTGATAAGATGGGAGTATGAGTTAAAAGGTCTTTTAGAGTTGAGAAAGCTTTTTCTTGATCTTCACCCCATTCGAACTTCACTTCCTTCCGTGTAAGGCTTGTGAGGGGTACAGCTATACGAGAAAAGTCTTTAATGAATCTCCGGTAATATCCCACGAGACCTAAGAAACTTCGAATTTGGGAAGCATTACGGGGCACTTCCCAATTTTGAATGGATTCAATTTTGATGGGATCTACAGATACACCGTTACTAGAAATAATATGGCCGAGAAACTGAACATGGCGGAGCCAAAATTCACATTTCGAGAATTTAGCATAAAGTTTCTCCTTTCGAAGAAGTTCTAAGATTTCACGAATATGAACGGCATGATCAGCTTCAGACTTGGAATAGATTAGAATATCGTCAATGAATACAATGACAGACTTATCGAGCATTGGGCGGCACACTCGATTCATCATATCCATGAATACGGTAGGAGCATTTGTCAAACCGAATGGCATTACAAGGAATTCGAAATGCCCATAATAAGTACGGAAAACAGTCTTCGGTACATCTTGCTCTTGTACTTTCAACTGATGATAGCCAGATCTCAAATCAATTTTTGAGAAATATCTAACACCCAGAAGTTGATCGAATAACTCATCGATGCGAGGTAGTGGGTACTTGTTCTTGATAGTCACCTTATTCAGCTCGCGATAATCAATGCACATTCGCATTGATCCGTCCTTCTTCTTGACAAACAATACTGGAGCACCGCAGGGAGAGGTACTCGGTCGAATAAACCCTTTGTCAAGTAATTCCTGCAGTTGGATCATCATTTCTTTCATCTCGGCTGGTGCAAGATGATAAGGAGTCTTTGCGATCGGAGCAGCACCGGGCACAAGTTTAATTCGAAATTCTACTTGTCTGTCCAGAGGAAGTCCAGGTAGATCATCGGGGAAAACATCGGGATATTCGTTAACAATGGGAATATCATTTACAGTTTTATTCTCCTTTCTTGAGATGTCAACTGTATAGGCCAGATAGATAGGACAACCTTTCAATATGAATATACCAGCCTTGAGGAAAGAGATTATTTTTAAGATTCTTTGTTCACCATAGACATGAATAGGATCTTCCCCTTCAATAGGAATGTGTACCATCTTTTCGTAACACAAGAGTTCTACATGGTTCTTTGACAACCAATCCATGCCGAGAATAATATCGAAATTGGGCAAGGAGATAGGGATTAGGTTAGCAAGAAAATTATAGCCTTCAATTTCTATGACACAATCCCTATAGATTTTATCAGCAAGTAATGATATACTTCCTGCAGTATCTACGTGAAATGGTTGCGCGAGTGCATAGCAAATAGTTTGAAAAAAATGCGCAAATTCATAAGATACGAAAGAATCTAAGGCACCAGAATCAAATAAGATGTGAGCAGGTCTAGAGTTGACAAGAAATGTACCCATCATGACATTTGGGTCCTCACATGCTTCCTCTGCGGTAATCTGGAATGCACGACCCTTAGCTTTTGGCACCTCCTCCTTTTTAGCTGGAGTATTCTTCGGTTGTTGGACAGGGACTTGACTTCTCGCTGGTTGTTGAATAGAAGCTTGACTTCCCGTCACTTGGCTGGTAAGAGTAGGGCAAAAACGCTTCTTGTGGCCAGTAATACAACATGCATAACAAGTCACATCCTTCCTTAGGCAAGCTGGCTTGATATGACCTATTTCTCCACACCCATAACAAACAATGGATTCCTTGTCTATTTTGCATTGACCCGGATGATTCCTTCCACAAACGCAACATGATGGTGATTGAATAGAAAAAGATTATGACCTACCACGGCCACGAAAAGCACTCTGAGATTGTGCTTGCTTGCTAGGATCAGTTCGAATAGATTAAGCTGGTGGAATAGTGGAAGCAGGAGTAGTTCTTTCAGTACGTGGATGCTTTGGAATAGTAAGAGTGGCACCACGTATTTCTAAGTCATGCTCACGCCTTCAAGCATACTCAACGGCTTTATCGAATGACAGAACATCCCGGTTGACAACGAAATCATGGATTTCGTGTCGTAGTCCTTCCATGAATAACTGAATTTCTCGTCTTCAGTTGGAATATACTTCGTAGCAAACCTTGCTCTTTGATTAAATTGAGTTTCATACTCATTCACAGTCATTCCTCCTTGTTTAAGCTCGAGGAATTCCTTCTCCAATCTTCTCCTCATATCTAGAGGACAATACTTCTCTAACACCCGAGTCTTGAACAACTCCCAGGATAAGTTCTCCTGGTCACATCCATCCAGAGCTTCATATGTTGCTTCCCACCAGACTAAAGCTTCTCCAATGAGCATTGCAGAAGCATAAATAGTCATGTCTTCATCATCCACATGAGAAACACGAAATACTTTCTCGGTGTTCTGAATCCAAGTTAGAACGATTATAGGATTAAGGACACCAGAAAACTCTGTAGCACCACTACTCTTGAAATCTTTGAACGAGGGACGCTTCACTTTCCCGCTTGAAGATTCTCCAGTGACTTTCTCTTTTCCTTTATCATCATTCTTTTTGTGTTCTTCGAGAGTTTTTCGAATAACACCAGTAAGTTTACCTAAAAGTCGCTTCTCACGAGGAGATACTGGAGTATTCACTTCCTCGGGTTGAGGATCTCCACCAACATCAGGGGTATGGCTACTTACTTGTTCAGCCATTGATCTGAAATACGGAGTAAGATAGTATTTTAGAATATTAGGGTTTACTATTACCTAATACTTTTACTTATATATTTCCTATGGTTTCTATCCCTATACTTACAATGATTAAGTTCATATATTGAACTTCCTATAGTTTAAGTCTAAATACCAATCCGTGGAATTTAGTTCGCTTAAACTACTGCTCTGATACCATGGTTGAAAGGCCCCAACTTTCATATTTTTGAAAGACCCAAACTTTCATATTTCATACTATCATTACTCCAAAACATGCTATTTGCATATTCATAAAAAGCAATATTTTACATTGATATAAAGGATTTACAAACTATTGGATACAAACCTTCTATTACAAAGTGTTATATATATTACATAACTACCCAGGATATTGTAATTTATAAAAACAAAAAAAGTAGTACAAAAGTACTATTACAAACTATTCTACATCTTTCAATAGTATATAAACATACTAATTATTTGTCACCTGCAATAGTTAAACATTGATAGGGTAAGCGGTGACGCTTAGTGAGTTCAAAAATAGATACAATATAATGTTATGCCATATATACATATATATATATATATATATATATATATATATATATATATATATATATACACTTCAATGTGGCAAAAGCAAAGAGGAACAATAAGAAGTATGTGAGATCATGTGACAAGCGTTCATATCAATCAAAGACATTATTCAAAGATATTCTTTTCAATTCTTGATATACATCAATAAAGCTTTGGCCCAATTGGCATAGAAGACATGCAATTTCTGATTAACATCTTGTTAGATTTCAAGCTTATAGTCCTGTTTAACCATTTGCCAATGCCATAGAATAGAAGTCATTCTCTTACAGAGACATGCTCTACATGGCCTGAGGATACGTACTAGTACCAATGTGAATCTAAGTCATTTCACTGATCACATGGTCAAAGGTATTACAACTGCTATAAACATAGCGAATAACACGAGAAAATAACTCAGAATGATAATACTGAAAAGCACATAGCACATATAACACATAACATACAATTGTTCCTATATATTGAACTCACCTTAAGTTAACCGAGGGTTAAAATAGTAATTTGGACAGCACTTCGGCTTTAAATATGCCTTTCTATGTTGAAAACCGGGAGTTTGTTTGAAAACCGGGCTCTGCGAAGGTAGGGCTTCAAAACCGAAAAGATAAAATTTTTCGGGCTTCTCAGGGGTCTCGGGACGTGTTTCGGGTGCTAAAATTGATTTCGAGGCTTTGGGGAAAGTTAATATGAAGAAAATATGGAAAGAGGGGCTAAAAGTGTCAAATTTTCAAAGTTAGTCAGCAAAGTTCGCAGGTCCTCTTTATATAGGGCCGAGGTTCGGAAGTCTGCGGCTGGGAGGAGTCCACGTCGCACTTGCGAAGTTCGGTCCAGAAGCAGCTTGGTGGCTCGGACGTGGCTTCTTCGTGCGAGCGTCGGTGGCGAAGGCGAGGCACGTGGAGGGGCGAGGCTCGGACACGAGGGTGAGGCGCGTCGGAATTCGATAGGCTCGTACGTCGGTCGAATAGCAGAGTGCCACGCGTCAGACTCCGGAAGCAGGCAGTGAGGTAGTTCGGTCCGGGCCACGTCTCCGGTGACACACCTGCTTTGTGCGAGGTGACGTGGCCGGTTACTATTCATGCGAAAATTTCCGATTTTCGTGCCCCGAACTTCTAAAATCCATAACTTTTGCATACGAGCTCCTTTTTTGACATTCTTTATATGCACGCGTAGCTAGAATTATGCTCTACAACTTTCATTTAGACTTCGTCGGCTAATTTTGACTTTAATTTTAATATTATTATTTTTAACAGACCGGGACAGGAAAATCCGTTAAAAATTCATAACTTCTTCATTTGACATCCGTTTTCGTCAAACTTTTTACCGTTGTACTACATATGACGAGAACTTCAATTCTCGTTTAGGATGTATCGGTAAAATATCGCTCGATCTAAAATTCGAATTTTTAGCTGTCTACTTCTAAGTTGAAACTTCGAAAAATCATAACTTCCTCATACAAAGTCAGATTTTGGCGTTCTTTTTATCGAATTTCTCGGTTTATCAAAAACTCACTTTTTACGTCATTCGGCACCGTGCCGGTTTTGTCGCGGATCTTCGGTTGGTCATAACTTCTTCGTTATAACTCGGATTTTGACGAGGTTTTCACCTACAAATTTCTAACGAGAGTCTCTACAACATCAAATAATAAAGTTTTGCTTATTTAAAATTTCATATTTTCGCTAAATTTCACTGTTTGGCTTTTAATTGGAATCTCATAAGACTTCCAATATTTTCTGAGTGATTCTAAACATAGTTTTACTACATCTCTAGTAAAAACCATTTGTTAGAACTCAACACTCAATTTTACATAATATTTCACAATTTTATTCATTACAAAACATGATTTTAAAACGTGTATGTTATAGTAATCCTAATTTAGGTGAGTTTTTTAATATTTTGTTTAATTTTTCATTATATTTCAGATTCTATATTGTAACAAACATGTTTAATGTTAAATGTTAATATTTTCATTGATGAACATACAGAGGACGCAAGTAATGATGAAGACGAAAATCACTTCGTTGATGAAGATATAGAGTTTAATATTGATTACAGTGAAGGTACTAAATTCAATTCAGGATACTGAAGTTTTTACAGTAAAAATATAATTCTTTGAGAATAGTGTTTATATAATTCTTTCAGAATGATTATGTATTTGTTATCTTAAACAGGACAACCACATGTTACTCATGAAGATACAGAGTTTAATATTGATTTCAATGAAGGTACTAAATTCAATTCAGTATATTTTATTTTTTACAGAAAAAATAAAATTGTGTCAGAATAATATTTATATAATTCTTCCAGAATAATTTTGAATTTGCTATGTTTAAGAAGGACAACTACATGTTAATCATGATTATGTTTCTCCTGGTGGTACCTTGTACTGGACTCCGATTGTTTTAGACGACATCAAACCAAAAGTTTCATCAAAATTTAATTCATATGGTGAAGCAGAAACAATGTATAGAAAATATGCATTAGAATCTGGTTTTGATGTCAGGCTTAGAAGAGTCCAAAAAACGAAAAATAGGATTATTACAAATATACATCTTGTGTGCAATCGGGAAGGTAATCCAAATACTAGTAAAGTAGATACTCTAGATATTCAGCATAAAAAGACTCAAAGAAGGAAAGATCTATTTATGCGGAATTGTAAAGCGAAAGTTATTTTAGAAATAATTCCCGGTACTCTTAGATATTTCGTGAGTGATTTTGTAGAGCGACATACTCATGAGTTGTTTAGCAAGGGCAATATGCACTTATCTCGTTCAAAAAGAAAACTTGATTATTCCCAAGAAACTTTCATTCATAATTTTTCAAAACAAACCATTGATCTTGTAAAAGCACATAGACTATATAGTGCTCTTCAGGTTGGTCCTTCGGTTCGAGGTGGATTGGTTACTGATTTCAAGAATGCTAGGAAGAATCTTAATTGTTACATAGGTGGGAGGGACGCGAAATTCCTTGTTGACAAGATGAATGGCAGGAAGAAAAATGTCCCATCATTTACTTTTGAGTATAAAGTGTTGAACAAGAGATTGAATTCTCTATTCTGGGCTGACGAAACATGAAAGTATAATTACAATTCATTCGGAGATGTTGTATCACTTGATGCCACATTCAGCATGGATAAGTATTTCTAACCTTTAATACTTTTCAATAATAATTTCATTATTTTCAGTTATGTAAACTAATATTTTATTTTTTAAATAGGTATGATATGGTTTTTGTTCCATTTACTAGCATCGATAATCACAAAAAATGTGTAACATTTGGTGCTGGTCTTTTAAGTAAAGAATATGGAGTTTCTTATGAATGATTGCTTAGAGCTTTTTTGAAAGCTTTTAGAAATCAACCTCAATTGGTTTTATCTGATCAAGATCCAGCTTTGAAAAAAGCTATAGATAAGGTTTTCCCATTGGCACATCATAGGTTATGTATGTGGCATATAACGAAGAAGTTGCCAAATAAGGTATGCATGAAACGAATATTATTCTTATTTTTTTGTTATGATTCTACAATTATTTTCTCATATTCTACCAGAATGTTTTGGTTTAACATAATCAATTGCATGAACTCTTTATTTTTGTTATCATTCTTCAATGATTTTTTTTAAAATTTGTGACAATCGTCAATCTTGAGTCAAGTCAAGTCATCAAGTCAAGCCAGTCAACTCTATTAAACCTTGTGTATTAGGGTTAATGTTATGTTCGTATTGTATAACTTGCTATGTTAATGGGAAAACATCACAGGAGAAAAGTTTGTGTTAAAAATTTCCTAAGCCTTCGTACTAATCAATGAATTAAACTGATGAAAACCATGTTGCATACTCATCGGGAATGTATAATATGCGTTTTTCCTGGTGAGTATTCATATAAAATATTTATTTCCTTAATTAAAACAACAAAAGATATATTTTTATTTATTTTTCCAATTTGCATAACTTTTTTTATTGATTTAATAAAGTTGCATACCAAATTGTTAGGCTGTTACGATTTCACCACCTAAAATATGTATATTTGTATTATAATATATTATCTTGTTAGTATTTCATGAATGCAATCAATAACACTGCTTTGAATGCGAAGTTGGATTTAGCTTTGCTATAAGTTTCAATCGATTTTGAAATTGAGTATTGTTCGCATTTGTATGAGTATAGTCGATGAATCGATAAAGCAAGAACATATGAGTTTTTGATTCGCAATTGGATTGATGATTGAGGGATGATTCGTGAAGAAAAACGCGAAGTCAAGGACTATGAAATTGTTGTTTGCAAGAATTTAAAAACTCGATTGTGGAGTTGTTGATGCTCATTTTGCGAAAGTAAAACAATCGAGTGTTCGCATCTATGAATCAATTTGAAGTCAATTGGGTTAATATTCGCATATGGGTTCAACATATGAAAATTTTGATTTCGCAAGTTTAGAGTTCAAGAACTAAACTGTGTTCGCATCTGGAATGAAAAATTTTGTGAATCGCATTTGATTAATTAGGTTAAAATGCGAAGGTGATTAATGCGAAGGGATGCGAAGGGTGTAAGAATGAAGATGCGAAGTATTTCACAGTAGAATGCGAATTGGGGAAGAAAACAGAAGATTTCAAATATTGTCCCTGGAGTTTCGCATTTTTGGAAATAAATACTCAACTTCGCAAATGGGGGTCATAAAATGATGAAATTGCAGGATTTTTAAAGAGATACACACACATAGACAACCACACATATATTTAGAAAATTAAACTAAAAATGGGATATAGACAATTATAAGACATTGTTCTTGACTTTTGAGTCCAAAGACGTATGATCCGAACTTTAATTGTGAAATCGTCCTTGATTGAGTCAATTTCCTTTATAGGAGCAATATATTCCATTGTGCCTTGCAAGTTAAAAAAAAAAAAAAAAAAAAAAAAAAAAAAAAAAAAAAAATCAAAGTCACAAGCAACCACCCCACACCCACTCTATGACCAGCCATACCTCCCCACCTTACCTATGTCACTTCAATGTTCCCTTACACTCAAATTTCACTCACTCCCACGTTTTTGAGCTGGAACAATCAACCACACTCCTCATTTTCTCTCATTTCTCTCATTCCACTAAGTAACAAACATCACTTTTTCTCTCAAACTCTTCTACACAAATTTTCGAGATCCAAGGCTGGATTCAAGTGTTCTTCCACACTTAGTAAGTAAAAATTCATCCTCCCTATTATTATTTCACTTCATTCTACTCAAATCTTTGGTTGCTTACACAAACTCCCTAACTATGATGTTAGATTCTTGAAAACCTTCAAGGCATCTCCAAGTGTTCTTGAATTAAACACTTCCATTCTTCAACAATCATCTACTGAAATCACTCAAGGTGAGTTCATACCCCTACATTTTCATGATTTCTCAAGTTTTCAGGGGGTGAATACAAGTTAAAACACTAAGAACCTATCAAAAGTTTTCTAACAGCCTTCATCAGAAAAGTTCAACTCCATTCACGGACTGTTTTGGGCATCTTACACATTTTTGTTTTCAAAACTGTACAAGGTGCAAATAGTTCAAGTTTTTAGCTTTAAATTGGCTACTTGCACATCTCCATACGATTTTTCTACAATTTATGGCGATTTTTACAAAACTGCCTATCATTTCAAACAACAATCCGGACCAGTCTGTGATTTTGGACTTTTTCACCCAAGTTAGAGGTCATTATAAATTGAGATAAAATTTATGAGCAAACTAGACACATTTTGTGAACTCTTAGAATTTACGGATCTAGTTTTCGACTTCGTATGATTTTTCTAAGATTTTTCCAAATACATGGCAGAATGGCTAAAGTTAGCCAACAGCATGTAAATATCGTAACACTTTGTATTATGTTGAGCAAAGTGTATAATCATAAGTTCTAATATTTGAATGTGTTTCCGTGTTAGTTTATCATTATGAACTGGAATTAAGACATTCATATTAAATATTAAATATTATTCATTCATTTTGGAACACGTATTATTAGACTATAAAATGTATAGTTTGATAAATTCACAATACTAATACATTTCCATAAAAGAATTCATACATATTACATACATTTTAGATAAACTATAATAGGTATAGTTTATGATACATCACTCAACGCACTCGTACAAAATGGGTACATTCATACAAGAAAGATTTATATTCACACACATTTCAAGTAAACTTGTTAACCTATGTTGTGAGACTCTCTCTCTCTCTCCCCGTACGTCCGAGTGCGGGATATAATTCCTGGTAGTTATAATCAGAATCTCCTTGAGGGAGAACGTGATACTTGTATATAGATCTATATTGGGTTTGACACCCCACACCTTGCTGCTAGCTACAGTGGGACCTGCAGGTCTACGGGTGACAAATGTCATTTCATTTTCGCGACGCCTGAGAAACGTTGTGGCAGGTTCACATAGTCACAGTATGATTATAGCGACTCACTTAGGGAGACAACAATTCATAAAGTTTACGGGGTTGCATAAAAACCAAAGTAGGTTTTAGGTTGATAAAATAAATTTACTTTCCAATTCATTTTAAACTCACAACATTCCTACTAAGAAACGATGACTTTTCATACATTCTAGTCTTTGGTTGTAAGGCTACATTTTTCGGATTTCAAGGAAAATATCGGATTTTTCTGAAACAACGCGACATTTACATGTGAAAGACTTCTAATAAGATTATTAATAAAAGCTTATGAACTCACCAACCCTTGTGTTGACACTTTTCAAACAACTTGTATTCACAGGAAAGCATTAATCGTGTTACCAAGTGCTTTTGAGGATGGGACGTTGAGGCGTCAAACTTTTCATATTTTGACAACATATTGTAATTGATTTTGAAACATGTAATTCATGCAAGTGATGTAACTTTTCAATTATATATATGTTGGTTGTGTTTGCTTGAATTACTATTGAAATTGTGGTTATGATGCTATACATGAAGTCCTCCACCCCCGGACGTTTCCGCCATCCTTGGTTTGGGGGTGTGACAGATTGGTATCAGAGCACGGTTTATAGTGAATTCAGTATATCAACCACATAAGATATACAAACTATAAACACATTTGGGACTAAAAGTCTCTGATTCTTAAAGTGATTTAAAGAGTTGTACTTTTAGAAAACAAATAATTTCTTGTTTTAAAGTATACTTGCATGCATTCTATACTAGCATGGTGTCATAACTTAGGAGAACGTAAATTGAAAGAGGAGGAGTCGAACATTATTAATACGCCTTAGCATGTGTAATCAGTTCTGGGAAGGATATAGCCTGATCAACTATATCCGTCCAAGAAGTAACTTACGCACACTAAGGAATAGTCGTAATGAGCGACAAATCTGAAAACCTAATAACACTCCATAAAGAACACGCTAAGAACCAAATATAAACATTTAAAAATACTATAGGAGTATTTGTACGTTTCTATAGCGCCAAATTATTATTTTCCGATACATACTTCTTAACCCCGTTTCTCGTGCAGACGACATGGCAGGATTTCACATACCCGGGGACCCCTACTTTCCCAATCAGGGAAACGCGGGATGGATTGAAGACGAGCCCGAGGAGAATCCCGAAGAGGAACCCGAGGAAGATCCCGAAGAGGAACCCGAGGAAGATCCCGAAGAGGATCCCGAGGAAGATCCCGAAGAGGATCCCGAGGAGGATCCCGAGGAGGAGCCCGAGGAGGAAGACGAACAAGAGGAAGAAGAGGAAGAAGAGGAAGACAACCAAGAAGAAGAGGAAGAAGAGGAAGAAGAGGAAGAAGAGGAAGGTGATGAGGTAGTCATGGTTGGGAACGAAGCGGAGGAACCACTAGAAGTATTCAACCCTCCCTACATCGCGAGGGTACCCGCGCACCGTTTTGGTTACAATGGACCTGAACCCCCTTGGGTAACAACGATCGAAAGATGGAGCCGACAACAACGCCAACGGTCACCATATGGCTACCAACGAGGTTACTATGATCTCACTCATGGTGGACCGGCTGATAGGGCTCTCCCCGTCACGATACAACGAATGGCAAGAATGGATGATCGTGGTAGGACAACGACAGATCAGGTCCGGGAGTTAAGTGCCATTGTACAGTCTGCTACGGATCGCACCAGAAACCTGGAACGAGACTCCCACCACCGAGACCAACTCATTAGAGACCTTCTCGCGGCTCAAGCAGAAA
Source organism: Lactuca saligna (assembly GCF_052625555.1). Taxonomy (NCBI): domain Eukaryota; kingdom Viridiplantae; phylum Streptophyta; class Magnoliopsida; order Asterales; family Asteraceae; genus Lactuca; species Lactuca saligna. The sequence goes on from NC_136420.1 coordinate 132,135,877, forward strand.
CAAGAGAGTATCGGGAAAGATACATGGCACTCGAAGAGAGAATGGTTGCAGCCGAACGCAAATTGGCGGAACTACAGGGCGCATCGACATCATCGCAGCCTCCGTCAAAGAAGGGTCGCAGTGATTAGAGCTCGTTGCTATTCTCCCGTCTAGGTAGTAGAATTTTATGAGTACGCGTTGGTGCTACTCCTCGTATGTAGGTCGACCCTGCGATTATGTGATTACACTATTCAAAGGGGTTTTGTAATGCCAAAAAAAAAAAAAAAAACTACCTTCTGTAACGATGTAATGTAGACCCCTATGAGGTCAAACTTTTCTCTCTAAGCGTTATGTACTAAAAGTTATCAATGAAATTTGGCATGTATTTTATTTATTGAATGTTGGACACTATACATCATAACCTGATCACACAAACAATTACGAATAATAAAGTTATGATAAAATACAAAAAGGGGCACACTGCACGATTCTGTAGAACGACTACCCAACCCGCCACACAAGTCGCTACGACCGCCAACACTGGAGCAAGCCAAGCCTGCTATGGGTGTGGTGAAACGGGACACTTCAGGAGGAACTGCCCCAAGGCACGAGCCCCTAATGCTGGGGGTGTAGGGAGGGTCCTAACTTTAGGGCAGGGAGAAGCAGTCAAGGATCCCTCTGTGGTTACTGGTACGTTCCTCCTCAACAACTCTTATGCATGCGTACTTTTCGATAGTGGGGCAGAAAGAAGTTTCATAAGTCACCAATTCAAACATATACTTAAGCAAAATTCTCAACCACTAGAAGATTCTTACATCGTAGAAATGGCAAATGGAAAAGTTGAGCGCGCTAATGATATTTACATAGGGTGTACTCTCACTCTAGACAACCATTTGTTCAAAATCGACCTTATACCGGTCACCATAAAAAGCTTCGATATAATCATTGGTATGGATTGGCTAAGCCTTCATCGTGCCGACATTCTATGTTACGAAAGGGCCGTCCGCCTCAATCTGCCGAATGGCAACGTTCTCACCGTTTATGGCAATAAACCTAGTGCGAACCTACAAATCATCTCTTGTGTTAAAACCCAAAAGTACCTCCGAAAGCAATACCATGTTTTCTTAGCCCACATCGTAGATAAGAAACAGGAGGTGAAGGACATCAAAGAAATTCCAGAAGTATGCAACTTCCCTGATGTTTTCCCAGACGATCTGCCTGGTGTACCACTCGCAAGACAAGTTGAATTTCGGATCGACTTAATCCCAGGAGCTACCCCCGTCGCCAGGGCTCCCTATCGCTTAGCACCGGCAGAAATGCAAGAACTATCCAGCCAATTGAATGAACTATTGAGCAAAGGGTTCATCAGGCCAAGCTTCTCACCTTGGGGAGCACCAGTCTTATTTGTAAAGAAGAAGGATGGTTCTTTTCGTATGTGCATAGACTATCGAGAACTAAACAAACTCACTATCAAGAACCGTTATCCCCTACCCCGAATCGATGACCTCTTCGACCAGCTCCAAGGAGCCAGCTACTTTTCAAAAATCGACCTGAGGTCGGGCTATCATCAACTGCGAGTTCAAGAAGAGGATATCCCCAAGACGGCATTCAGAACTCGCTATGGGCACTATGAGTTTGTAGTGATGCCATTCGGGTTAACTAACGCGCCCGCGGTGTTCATGGATTTGATGAATCGAGTGTGTCGGCCCTTATTGGATAAATTCGTCATCGTATTCATCGACGATATCCTGGTCTATTCGAGGAGCGAAGAAGAGCACAAACATCACCTACGACTAGTTCTGGAGGTTTTAAGGACCGAAAAGCTTTACGCTAAATTCTCAAAGTGTGAATTTTGGCTCCGAGAAGTAGGATTCCTTGGCCACGTAATAAGCAAAGAAGGAATACATGTGGACCCCTCGAAGATCAAAGCAATCGAAGATTGGTCAACACCTACAACGCCGACAGAAATCCGACAGTTTTTAGGACTCGCAGGCTACTATCGAAGATTCATACAAAACTTCTCCAAAATCGCTAAGCCTCTCACCACCTTGACTCAGAAAGGGGTGGTGTTCGAATGGGAAGATAAACAAGAAGCCGCCTTCCAGACACTAAAGCAAGCCCTATGCAGCGCACCAGTCTTGTCTCTTCCAGAAGGAACTGACGATTTTGTGGTGTATTGCGATGCTTCAAATCAAGGCCTCGGCTGTGTGCTCATGCAAAGGGGAAAAGTCATCGCTTATGCATCAAGACAACTGAAGACACATGAAGTTAATTACACAACCCACGACCTTGAATTGGGAGCTGTGGTGTTCGCCCCGAAGATTTGGAGGCACTACCTCTACGGCACCAAGTGCACCATCTTCACTGATCACAAAAGTCTTCAACACATTCTCAATCAGAAAGAACTAAACATGCGCCAAAGAAGATGGGTGGAATTACTGAATGACTACGAATGTGAAATTCGCTACCACCCAGGCAAGGCTAATGTAGTAGCCGATGCCTTAAGCAGGAAAGAATACTCGGGTCGCCGAGTAAAATCCCTAGCCATGACCATCCACTCCCAACTGGCCACTCAGATCAAGGACGCCCAATTTGAAGCCCTGAAACCAGAAAACGTGGCAAGCGAAGCACTAAGGGGGATGGATAAGAACTTGGAAGTCAGAGGGGATGGAGCTCGTTATCTCATGAATCGAATCTGGACACCGAAGTTCGGTGGATACCGAGACGTTGTAATGGATGAGGCCCACAAGACTCGATACTCCATTCATCCGGGGTCAGATAAGATGTATCTAGACCTCAAAAGGTTATACTGGTGGCCAAACATGAAGGCTGAAGTTGCTACTTATGTGAGCAAGTGCCTCACTTGCGCCAAGGTCAAGGTGGAATATCAGAAGCCATCAGGACTACTTCAGCAACCAGATATACCCGAGTGGAAGTGGGAGCGAATAACCATGGACTTCGTAACCAAACTGCCTAAGACATCAGGTGGGATGGATACCATATGGGTGGTTGTGGACAGATTGACCAAGTCCGCGCACTTCCTGCCAATAAAGGAAACAGACAAGATGGAAAAGTTGACCAGGACGTACATTAAGGAGATCGTACGACTACATGGTGTACCAACATCCATTATCTCGGATCGAGATAGTAGATTCACCTCGCGTTTCTGGCAGTCCCTACAAAAGTCTCTGGGAACCAGGTTAGACATGAGTACGGCCTACCATCCACAAACGGACGGACAAAGCGAGAGAACCATCCAGACGTTGGAAGACATGCTGAGAGCCTGTGTGATAGATTTTGGTAAGGCATGGGATACCCATCTACCGCTTATCGAATTCTCTTATAATAACAGTTATCACACTAGCATTGGAGTCGCCCCATTCGAAGCTCTCTACGGCCGCAAGTGTAGGTCGCCACTGTGTTGGGCCGAAGTTGGAGATACTCAGCTAGCCAGAGGGCAAGTCCCTGATAGCACCCTTACGGGGCCGGAAATCATAAGGGAAACCACAGAAAAGATCATTCAAATTCGGGAAAGACTAAAAGCGTCTCGTGATCGACAAAAGAGTTACGCGGATAAGCGACGCAAACCTTTAGAATTCCAGGTCGGAGACCGGGTACTACTAAAAGTTTCCCCCTGGAAAGGGGTGATACGTTTCGGTAAACGGGGGAAACTAAACCCAAGGTACATCGGTCCGTTCGAGATCCTTGCTAGGATTGGTCCGGTGGCGTACAAACTCCGACTACCACAAGAACTTAGTAATGTGCACCCTATCTTCCACGTGTCCAACTTAAAGAAGTGTCTGTCTGACGAGACACTCGTAATACCACTCGAAGAAATTGAAGTTAATGAAGAAGTTGCCAAATAAGGTATGCATGAAACGAAGAAGTTGCCAAATAAGGTATGCATCATAGGTTATGTATGTGGCATATAACGAAGAAGTTGCCAAATAAGGTATGCATGAAACGAATATTATTCTTATTTTTTTGTTATGATTCTACAATTATTTTCTCATATTCTACCAGAATGTTTTGGTTTAACATAATCAATTGCATGAACTCTTTATTTTTGTTATCATTCTTCAATGATTTTTTTTAAAATTTGCGACAATCGTCAATCTTGAGTCAAGTCAAGTCATCAAGTCAAGCCGGTCAACTCTATTAAACCTTGTGTATTAGGGTTAATGTTATGTTCGTATTGTATAACTTGCTATGTTAATGGGAAAACATCACAGGAGAAAAGTTTGTGTTAAAAATTTCCTAAGCCTTCGTACTAATCAATGAATTAAACTGATGAAAACCATGTTGCATACTCATCGGGAATGTATAATATGCGTTTTTCCTGGTGAGTATTCATATAAAATATTTATTTCCTTAATTAAAACAACAAAAGATATATTTTTATTTATTTTTCCAATTTGCATAACTTTTTTTATTGATTTAATAAAGTTGCATACCAAATTGTTAGGCTGTTACGATTTCACCACCTAAAATATGTATATTTGTATTATAATATATTATCTTGTTAGTATTTCATGAATGCAATCAATAACACTGCTTTGAATGCGAAGTTGGATTTAGCTTTGCTATAAGTTTCAATCGATTTTGAAATTGAGTATTGTTCGCATTTGTATGAGTGTAGTCGATGAATCGATAAAGCAAGAACATATGAGTTTTTGATTCACAATTGGATTGATGATTGAGGGATGATTCGTGAAGAAAAACGCGAAGTCAAGGACTATGAAATTGTTGTTTGCAAGAATTTAAAAACTCGATTGTGGAGTTGTTGATGCTCATTTTGCGAAAGTAAAACAATCGAGTGTTCGCATCTATGAATCAATTTGAAGTCAATTGGGTTAATATTCGCATATGGGTTCAACATATGAAAATTTTGATTTCGCAAGTTTAGAGTTCAAGAACTAAACTGTGTTCGCATCTGGAATGAAAAATTTTGTGAATCGCATTTGATTAATTAGGTTAAAATGCGAAGGTGATTAATGTGAAGGGATGCGAAGGGTGTAAGAATGAAGATGCGAAGTATTTCACAGTAGAATGCGAATTGGGGAAGAAAACAGAAGATTTCAAATATTGTCCCTGGAGTTTCGCATTTTTGGAAATAAATACTCAACTTCGCAAATGGGGGTCATAAAATGATGAAATTGCAGGATTTTTAAAGAGATACACACACATAGACAACCACACATATATTTAGAAAATTAAACTAAAAATGGGATATAGACAATTATAAGACATTGTTCTTGACTTTTGAGTCCAAAGACGTATGATCCGAACTTTAATTGTGAAATCGTCCTTGATTGAGTCAATTTCCTTTATAGGAGCAATATATTCCATTGTGCCTTGCAAGTTAAAAAAAAAAAAAAAAAAAAAAAAAAAAAAAAAAAAATCAAAGTCACAAGCAACCACCCCACACCCACTCTATGACCAGCCATACCTCCCCACCTTACCTATGTCACTTCAATGTTCCCTTACACTCAAATTTCACTCACTCCCACGTTTTTGAGCTGGAACAATCAACCACACTCCTCATTTTCTCTCATTTCTCTCATTCCACTAAGTAACAAACATCACTTTTTCTCTCAAACTCTTCTACACAAATTTTCGAGATCCAAGGCTGGATTCAAGTGTTCTTCCACACTTAGTAAGTAAAAATTCATCCTCCCTATTATTATTTCACTTCATTCTACTCAAATCTTTGGTTGCTTACACAAACTCCCTAACTATGATGTTGGATTCTCGAAAACCTTCAAGGCATCTCCAAGTGTTCTTGAATTAAACACTTCCATTCTTCAACAATCATCTACTGAAATCACTCAAGGTGAGTTCATACCCCTACATTTTCATGATTTCTCAAGTTTTCAGGGGGTGAATACAAGTTAAAACACTAAGAACCTATCAAAAGTTTTCTAACAGCCTTCATCAGAAAAGTTCAACTCCATTCACGGACTGTTTTGGGCACCTTACACATTTTTGTTTTCAAAACTGTACAAGGTGCAAATAGTTCAAGTTTTTAGCTTTAAATTGGCTACTTGCACATCTCCATACGATTTTTCTACAATTTATGGCGATTTTTACAAAACTGCCTATCATTTCAAACAACAATCCGGACCAGTCTGTGATTTTGGACTTTTTCACCCAAGTTAGAGGTCATTATAAATTGAGATAAAATTTATGAGCAAACTAGACACATTTTGTGAACTCTTAGAATTTACGGATCTATTTTTCGACTTCGTATGATTTTTCTAAGATTTTTCCAAATACAGGGCAGAATGGCTAAAGTTAGCCAACAGCATGTAAATATCGTAACACTTTGTATTATGTTGAGCAAAGTGTATAATCATAAGTTCTAATATTTGAATGTGTTTCCGTGTTAGTTTATCATTATGAACTGGAATTAAGACATTCATATTAAATATTAAATATTATTCATTCATTTTGGAACACGTATTATTAGACTATAAAATGTATAGTTTGATAAATTCACAATACTAATACATTTCCATAAAAGAATTCATACATATTACATACATTTTAGATAAACTATAATAGGTATAGTTTATGATACATCACTCAACGCACTCGTACAAAATGGGTACATTCATACAAGAAAGATTTATATTCACACACATTTCAAGTAAACTTGTTAACCTATGTTGTGAGACTCTCTCTCTCTCTCCCCGTACGTCCGAGTGCGGGATATAATTCCTGGTAGTTATAATCAGAATCTCCTTGAGGGAGAACGTGATACTTGTATATAGATCTATATTGGGTTTGACACCCCACACCTTGCTGCTAGCTACAGTGGGACCTGCAGGTCTACGGGTGACAAATGTCATTTCATTTTCGCGACGCCTGAGAAACGTTGTGGCAGGTTCACATAGTCACAGTATGATTATAGCGACTCACTTAGGGAGACAACAATTCATAAAGTTTACGGGGTTGCATAAAAACCAAAGTAGGTTTTAGGTTGATAAAATAAATTTACTTTCCAATTCATTTTAAACTCACAACATTCCTACTAAGAAACGATGACTTTTCATACATTCTAGTCTTTGGTTGTAAGGCTACATTTTTCGGATTTCAAGGAAAATATCGGATTTTTCTGAAACAACGCGACATTTACATGTGAAAGACTTCTAATAAGATTATTAATAAAAGCTTATGAACTCACCAACCCTTGTGTTGACACTTTTCAAACAACTTGTATTCACAGGAAAGCATTAATCGTGTTACCAAGTGCTTTTGAGGATGGGACGTTGAGGCGTCAAACTTTTCATATTTTGACAACATATTGTAATTGATTTTGAAACATGTAATTCATGCAAGTGATGTAACTTTTCAATTATATATATGTTGGTTGTGTTTGCTTGAATTACTATTGAAATTGTGGTTATGATGCTATACATGAAGTCCTCCACCCCCGGACGTTTCCGCCATCCTTGGTTTGGGGGTGTGACAAAATTCTACCTTCATTATCTCATATTCTACAAGAATCAATTGATTTTAACAAAATCAATAACTTTAACTCTTACTTTTTGTTATGATTCTACAATCATCTCATATTCTGACAGAATCAATTGATTTTAACAGAATCAATTACTTTAACTCTTACTTTTTGATTTTAAAATTCTACCTTCATTATCTCATACTCCGACAGAATCAATTGATATTAACAGAATAATTATTTTAACTCTTACTTTTTGTTATGGTTCTACAATTATTTTTTCATATTCTACCTTCATGTGATCATATTATAACAGAATCAATATATACAGATTTTATCAATTGAAGATGCAACCATCAATCAAAAATTCCAAAAGCATTTTCACTCTATAATTTGGAATTCTAAGCTGGAACCACATGAATTCAAGAATGTGTGGCGTCAGATGTTAGAGGAGTTTAAAATTATTGATAACACTTGGATGAATACAATGTATGGTTTGCGAAAATCTTGGATCCCTACATTTTTCAAGCACATTCCAATGTCTGGTCTTATGCGAACTACATCGTTGTCTGAAAGTCAGAATTGGTCATTTCAAATCACCACATTAACCGGTTCTTATCTTGTCATGTTTATGATGACATTTGAATCAGTTATGGAACGACAACGACATAACCAAATTCTCAATGATTTTAATACTGCCACCACTTTTCCTAAATTCATTACCCGTACTCCGTTTGAACCTCATGCTTCATACGTATATACACGAAAGATTTTTTATCAGATTCAAAAAGAGATATCAAGAGCTGAAGATAATTGTTTCCAAAAGAATGTGATATCTTCCAACGGTGTTGACACAATTATTGTTCTGGAGAAAACAAAGAACATAACTATTAGGAAAACAAATGATGTCGATGTTGATGACAAAGATGAGGAATACAATTACGATTGTCTTTTAAGGGATACTGAATACACGGTATTTTTTTTTCACATTAATTGTCATTTTATATTTTGCATTTAAACACTAAAAATTTACAACTTAAAAATTCTTACTAATCATCTTATATTTTCCAGGTCACACACTCAACCAAAGATGGTTCGTTCAAATGTACTTGTATGCATTTTGAACATGTAGCTATCTTATGCAGACACATATTCTGTGTGTTTAAGTTTTATGGCATCGAACAATTCCTGAAAAGTACATTTTGAAATGTTGGCGTAGGGATGTTATTCCAACAAAATTACTAAAAAGACGCTTCACTAACTCTTTTGACGATTATAATTCCGACATGACTGCTATTAATATTTTTTCAACTGTTGACCGTTGTGTGTCTTTTTTGAGCCATGATGCAGCTAAGTTAAAGTTATACCTCGACGAGCATAATAAGTTGAAAAAAAAAATCGTAGACGACTGTCCAAATCATGATCTACCAACCAGTGCAGATCATTTCAAGAAGCTTTTAGGTGTGGTTGGTCTTGATGTAGAATATGATGTTAATGACATTCAGAATCCTACAGATATTCGTAACAAAGGCTGCGGTAGTCGTGGGAAAAGATTAAAATCTACAAAAGAGATGACTGAGAAGGAAAGCACGAAACCTAAGAGAAAATGTGCTACATGTGAACAGATGGTTCATCATGACAAAAGAAATTGTCCTCTAAAGAACGCCCATAAATAAGTTCATTGTTTTTTTATAGGTTTTATATCGTTCAATAAAGTATTCACTTTGATTGCTAGCGACGATGACATTGTCAATCAGCATAACAATATTTATCTTTTCTTATTACTTAAAAATAATCATAAAACGTAATACAAAAATTCATTCCATCGATTGTATAAATTCATTATTTTCAAAAATGTTAATACAAAAATTCCATCGATTGTATAAATTACAGCAATATATACAACTTCTTTCAATCATTTTAAGATTGATTTTAATCTTAACAAAAATGTTTTATTGTTTAGTGTAGTATACAAACGATATCTGCAATTTATATACAAGAATTCATTATATTATATTCTATTTCAAAATGACTATATATTACGTAAACATATTCATTCCAACAGAATTTTTTATATAAACATACACTTTTCATATACATCCAATTTACATACTAGTATTCTTTATAACATTTTTTTTTATCTTTTACGAATTATACGTTTACACACACATATTTAATTTCCAAAAGGGTACATCATACCAAAAATATACGTTTCTCATCTACATCCAATTAATAGATAATAAAAAACTATAACTTATTGTTATAGAATAATAACAATATAAGAGTACTATATATGCATCAAAAACTATAAAAAGAGCCCAACCAAAAAATTTATGAAGTCGATGAAATTGATTTTATATTTTCTAAAGGTAATCATTCCAAAAGAATTTTAGATTTTGGATTTTTATGTGTTATACACGTACAAACACATACTTACTTTTAAACAAGGTACAATCTACTTAAAAATATCTAATCGTCGTCTACATCCACTTAATATAAAATCAAATAACTATAACGTATTCTACCAGAATCATAACAAATACTACATAGCATCATCATCATATAAACTGTAAAAAACAGTCTAGTCACAAAACATTATTAACCACAACCTTGAATTATATATTAACAACATTATTACAAAAAAATACATCAACACATGCATTATTAACAACAACCTTGAAGTATATTTTAAAAAACTTCATAACCTCTGATAGACAAACACAACCTTTATATGAAAATTAATATTCCATTATATGAAAATTACATTACCAACAACAACCTTTGATTTTCACAATGCACAATATCATCATCCCAGAATTTAAACAAGGCATCAACACAGCTTTTATATGAAACTTAATATTCCATTATAAGATATAAGCTTAGATACTGATAACATTACTTCATAACTTCTGATAGACAAACTACTTTTTCAAACATCTAACATAATGCAGAGTCATGTATGAACACCCAAAAAAAAAAGTTCAGCTCATGACATATCAAAGTTTATCTTTCAACTTATTAAATACCACTCCAAATTCTTACCTACGACCCTTTGGTTTTCTTTTTTTATTCCTGTTTTCAGTTGACTCTCTTAGAAGCATATCTTGTTCCAAAATATCAAGCTTACGAAACGCTTCAAAATCTTTAACTATCATAGTCTTGAACTTATTGAACTCAGTTGTCAACAATCTTACCATGTATTTCGTCCTTAACTTAGTTGTAGCACTCACATCAGCAGGCATTTTACCTGTAAGACCACACTCCCAACGCCCTTCATTTTCCCCCATGTAACTTTCCATGTGCCTCATGAGGTATATTCCACATTCTGTTCCAGGTTTTTCGACTAGCCAAGATATGTTCATCACCCGTCTCGCTTTAAAAGTTAACATTTTTGCCATTGGATGATGTTGTGATGTCAAGTAGTTGCAAAACAGTTTTTTCTATCATTAAATACAACAAATACATCAAATATACTCTTATAATATTCCTTAGAATGGAAAAATATTGATCAGAAATTTATTGATTATCTTACCACCAGGTTTGGAATCATGCCATACTTTCTTTCCAAAGTTCCTGTTCTCTTCACATGATCTACTATGTAGTACAAACTTGATCTCAGATCAAAGATGAGTAAGTAATACTTTCCATCATCAACTATTGGGAAGAAAACCTTGTACACTTTAAAAGAAGAAGTTAAGTTAATATTAATTGATGGCACAAATCTTAAATTTATTAAATAAACTTACAAGTGCAACATCTCTAAAACTTTGCTTCACATCAAATTTCTTAGTGTAGATTCGCAATAAAGTAGCAAAAAGCCTACATTTCATATCTTCCGACTTTAGCTCATTCAATATATCTTCTGTCTGAAAAAAAAACACATCAACATCAATATTAATTCTACAAAAATATATTTGAATTAAAAATTAATTTACAAAATAAATTCATACCACAATAGTTGTATCGAAGAAAAATCTCGAAACTGATGATTAATCCTTGTAGTTCTCCATTTTATTTAAAAATGCAGGCCAACAATCAATTATTTTAGAATGCAAAAACATTCCATGATTGAATTGATATGCAAAACCCTGGTGCAGCAAATGACTTGTTCCAATGTCCCAAATCTCATCCATGTGACAAAAATTATGTATAAAATCAATCTGAATACATTCATTTTAAAATTATAGAAATATAATAGGTGACACATATATAAACATATATATAAATACGGACCCATCATCTCTTTTAGATGCAAAAACTGAATTGCATATCCTTGTTTCATCCTTAGTCAGCTTTTCCCCAACCTTAACAATTCTTTCAATATAGGGTGAATGAAATATTTTTGCCTTTTTAGGAATACGTTTTTCCCTTTTGTCATTATCATCATATCTTGCAGCATTATCAACAGCTTCTCCTATATTTCTTCCTACCAGATTATCCCCACTGATTACTGGCATTCGCTTTTTCCTTCTATACACCTGTAACTCAGTTTCATCCAACAACTTAATCATTTCCTCATTCACCCCTGGAAATCGATGAAACTGAGTCATTGTTAAAGAAGTTGTATCAACAGGTGTAGTATAATTGACTTCTTTTTCTGTATTAACTTCAGTAATTATCAATCCTCGAACGGGTGAACTATTTCCTTCACCGTCATCACCTATATCATTCATATTTACCTCATTAAAGCAGTCAGGCTCATGCACTTTTTTATTACCTGCCCCTTCAAACACTTCCTTGAAAAGTTCATTCGTTTTCTCCATCCACTCATTCAGGACCACACTATGAGGGAATTTTTCCAAACCATCCTTCAACGCAACCTCCATAGTACTTTTCTCTGTTAGAATTACCGCATAACTATGCTCTATAACAGCAGCGTATGCCTGCAATACATATAATTAATTTATAATAACATTACAAGAATATGTACTATATATTCTATAAGAATATATAATTAAATATTAGTTTTAGAATACGTAATTTATATTCTACCATAATATTACCTCCTCATCTCCAAAATCCCTCTTAAAGCTTAACATTTGTTGTTCTTCACCTCATGTTTCATCGCCCATATCGACATCATCATGCTCATCCCGAAACAGCCTCCCGAACCCTCCCAAACTGATTTCCAATCGTTGAATCTCTAATAATTTAGCACAATTTATATGCCCAATAAAAGGAAGCCTTTTGTCTAACTTGATAGAATACTTTATGTCATACACGTACACCAACTGAAAACAAAACATTAACTTAATCAACACATCAATAATAAATCGATACCAAATATATATTTTCATATAAAACTATTTCAAACTTACAATCAGAAGTGTAATAGGACCACTGTAGTAGCTTGATTTGTCATCCCTTTTCCATAGTTTTTTTCTAGATCCCAAACAATCAAGCATATATTTACACCAATTTAACTTTGAAAAGTATTCTACCAACACCAACTTCCTTACCACTTTTATTTGATTTGTTCCCATTAACATTGACTCTATGAAGTTGTTAACAAAAAGGGTCAAAAAATTCAGCCTAAACATCAAACTATCATTTGTTGTAGCCTGAATCCTTCTTAAATACTCCTCACAGTTGAACTTATCACAACTATATTGTCCCCTCCATTCTTCTAGAATTTGATTTCCCTTATCACACAATGGTAACTCATTGATGTCTTCTCCACCAAATGGCAACCCCATCATATCATGCACTGTTTGTTCTGTTATCTCAATAACAGAGTTTTGTAGGACAAGTCGTTTACTATTGGGATCATACACATCTAAAAGATAGTATCTTAGTTGTCCCGGATAACTTGTAATATTAACTTGCAGAATTGATCCAAAACCCATTCTCAAGATTGCTTGTTTTTGTTCTGGCGACATTCCCATAACAGCTGCAGTGAAGTTATCACATTTCATTCTGGTTGGAAGGTATCTTAAACCAGGTGGGTATTCCTTATTTGTTTTTCTAACATTATCTTCTTGTTCCTCTTTGACAGATTCAGCAATGCCCTTATCTTTTTTAAATGTTTTACAATTGGAACTCTATCAAATTGCCTCTTCAACCTTATCTCTCTTTCCAAAAGTAGTGCATTTAAAGGTTTATGACTTGTCTTTCGTTCAACTGCTTTATCAAGTTTTTTCTTTGACCTTCTTTCTCGGTTCACATGTTCTTCTTCCTGAATTTGTTCTGAAACAACACACAATAGATAGTATAATGTTTAGTATTAGTTATTTGGTATTAACGTTTTATAATATAAGATATTCCTTATATTATAACAGATTAAAAATTTATTTCTATAACAAAACCATCATACACGCAAAATTCCGATTCAAACAGAATAAAAAATAAACATCACACAAATATATTATAATATAATAAATTCTAACATAATATAAAATTACACTACAAAAACATCATAAATTTTATTTTGAAACATAACCCACTCCATATTGAAATACTTATTTTCGTACATATTACAGTATTCAACTAAATTATTCTACAAGAATCAAATACTTTTAATTTAGAATTATACCAGAATCATATAATCGATATTCACTCATATGCAACATTACATTCTTTTAGAATATTACACATGTAAGCTTTTTCAATATATAAGATTTTGATTGTTTCAGTTTAATTCATTAATCATCTACAAACTTTGATTCAATTAAAATTTAACATTTTTATGCTATGCTAATTATCTACTTACACGGATAAATTTTCATTACAGATTTAACTAATAAAACAAGTAGGCTAATTCTACAAGAATCAAATACATTTAATTTAGAATTCTATCAGATTCATACAATCGAATTTCACACTCATATATAATATTACATTCTATTAAAATATGAAACATGTAAACTTATTCCACATACAAGAACTATGATTTTTTCAGTTTAAGTCATTAATCATCTACAAACTGTGATTCCATTAGAATTAAAAATCTGTATAAAATGCTAATTAACTACTTAAATATAGAAATTCAGCTTACAATGTTAACTAGTAAAACAAGTAGACTTATTCTAGCAGAATATCAAACATGTTCAGGTTCATATACACAAAACATTCTATAAGAATATGAAACATGTAAACTTATTCCACATACAAGAACTACGATTTTTTGAGTTTAAGTCATTAATCATCTACAAACTGTGATTCCATTAGAATTTAAAATCTGTATAAACTGCTAATTAACTACTTAATTATAGAAATTTAGTTTACAATTTTAACTAGTAAAACAATTAGACTTATTCTAGCAAAATAACAAATACATGAAACACACACAGAACATTCTATTAGAATATGAAACATGTAAACTTATTCCACATACAAGAACTATGATTTTTTCAGTTTAAGTCATTAATTATATACAAACTGTGATTCCATTAGAATTTAAAACCTGTATAAAATGCTAACTAACTACTTAAATAAAGTAATTTAGTTTACAATTTTAACCAGTAAAACAAGTAGAGTTATTCTAGCATAATAACAACCATGGTCAGGTTCATATAAACAGAACATTCTAGCAGAATAACATACACAATAATTTCATTGTACCATAATTTTCAAAATTCAACGCATACTTTACTTAACAGTAATGATTCTTAAGAAAATACCAAAACATGACACATTTTTCTTCCAGACCACAAATCATACATGCATAAATGATTTCAAATACACTTCCTAAACTCTACTACATTTTTCGAACTAAATAAACATTAAATACCACAAAAAAATTGTTACCTTCAGGTTCAACAACGAAATCATCATTGTCATCTTCAAGATTCAACACTGTTTCTACTGTGTTCTTGAATTTTGACTTGAATGAATTGGATTGTGTACTCCTCATTGTTGCAAAATACCGTTAATATAAGCCCCCAAATGTCGATTCCTTCTTCTAGGGTTAAATGTCGATATTTATAAGAAAAACCTTCAAAGGATCTTTCGATTTTGAAGACTGATTATAATAAATCAGAATGTTTTTCAACCTCCTAAGGATTTGGGTTCTTGATTTTGTGAGTATGCGAGATATTTGGGATCATCGGTTGATCACTTCCATAGTCATCCACTGTTCCCTAATTAAATGATGGGGCAAAATACCATTCTACCATTGATTGATCGGTCAATTGATTAAAGCCCATTTATTTGATTTATTTCTATTTAATTTAAAAACAAAATCACTTTCTTAAATTACCACAAATGATTGGCCTAGAATCATTTACATGGGCACACAATACTTAACAAAAACAAAATAACCTAACCCTATATATATATATATATATATATATATATATATATATATATATATATATATATATATATATATAATTTATGATGTTTGAAAATCTTTCTCTTTCATCTACTACATAGTAATTTCGTGAGTTTGATTCATTGAGTGATTCACATTTTTATTACATTAAGCAGTATCGATCCGTTTGAAAATCTTTCTCTTTCATCTACTACATAGTAATTTTGTGAGTTCGATTCATTGAGTGATTGACATTTTTATTACATTGAGCAATATCGATTTGTTGAGGTCCTAAAATACATACATACATATATATATATATATATATATATATATATATATATATATATATATATATATATATAACTACCCGAAACTTCTAACCATGTAATTGATCCGTGTTTCAGCACTAAAGCTTGAGTTCATTATCTTTTGTTACATCTTGTGGTTCCATATGGGTGCTCTAGACTTAGTATAACCTGGATATAAGTCCTAGGAAGGGTTGGAAAGTGCTTTAGTATCACAAATTCGGGCCAAACACACCAAATAAGGTGTGTGCGGCCACACACCTATGTGTACGGCCGCACACCCAACCGCACTCACCCTCAACCTCACAATCAATCCCTTATATGGATGGATACCCCTTCATTCATTCATTTGGATGTTTCTCTTCCCTCTCTCTACTTTCTCTCTCTAAAATCATCAGCCAAGAACACTTGGAAGACTTCATAATTGTGATCTACTCCATCTTCAAGCTAATTATAGTGGTAAACACTTGAATCCCAAGCTTAAAACTCATCATGTTCATCATCTCTTGAAGGTGTACGGCCGCACACCTTCTTATGGGGGCAGCATACATTCAAATCTCCCAAGTGTGAAGAGCAAACACTTCAAAATCGTCATATGGACTCAAATGAGGAATGTACGGCCGCACACTCCTGTGTACGGCCGCACACACCCTCTGTACGGCCGCACACTCTTGTGTGCTACCTCACACACACTCCTGGCCGTACTCCCCAACCGCACACTCATTTTCAAGACCATACACCCACTCTAATGCCCATATTTGGCCCTAAACTTGCATAAATCATTAAGTCTGGATCATAAGACACTTATTCTTAGTAATTCCAAGCCCTAAGGATGTTTTCCCATCATGTTTAGTCATGAAACACCTTAGTTCTAACTCATTTATGTGTCGTCACATGAATAATAGGGGCCATAGGCGTTCAGGGCATCCGTTGACACTCGAACCCTACATTAAGCTGTGAGTTCATACGCCTACTCTTTTCAATGTTTTTCACTGTTTTCAGGCGGGGGAATACAAGCAAAGTACAAGGAATATTTGTACTTTAAACTTGTTTTTACATGTGTTGCGTTCCATAATTCACATGATTTTAACACTGATAATCATAACAGATAACATTTTGAACTCGCAGAACACATTATTGTATTATTTGTGAAAAACATTATAAAATGTTGTATTTTATATTTTTCACAAATGGTTTTCTACATTATATCAGTTAAAAGCATAACATTTGAACTTGAAACATGAAACCTAGTACATTGTTTTGTCCTCGGCAACACTCCTCAGAGATACGCGAGTGGAGGATCATCGTTTGCATCAGTACCTTTCTATATTATTACTAGTAAATTTGTTATTCCTAGTAAATTTGTTATTCCTATAAATTGGAGACAAGTCCTCGGTAACACTCCACAGAGCTATGCGAGTGGAGGACCGCCCCCGTAATCAGAATCTCCTGGAGGGAGAACATGACTTGAGTGTATAGATCTATACGGGGCTGACTACCCCACACCTGGCTGCTAGCTACAGCCGAACTGAAAGTTTCAAGGGTGACGAAAGTCATAAGGTGATGTGGACTACTTATTGCCATATCTAGTCTATCGTATGGTTATGGAACTCGCAATTTGGATAACACACATTTACTAAATGGTAATAATGAACAAGTAACTATTTTTACTTTACATACATTAGTTTTATATACGTGTTAAAACAAATACCGCTCATAAGAACAACTAGGTTTTCAGTATACATCTTTCACATTAGTAACCAACATTTAGGAAAATATGGGATTTTCCTGGGGTAATACTCGTACATAACTAGATTCGTATAACAGATTTAGACAACTAAACTTTACAATTTACAAGGGTAAACTGGTTTCAGTATACATCTTTTACTTTACACTTTGGATTTGATAACCAACTTTTAAGAAAATATAGGATTTTCTTGGTGTGTAACTTTTTCAGAAACAGAAACAAAAAGGAACTTGTATATTTTCAGAAAACAAAACCGCTTATGAACTCACCAGCGTTATGCTGATTTTCAACTGCTTGTATTCTCAGGTCCGCATTAGATAGGTACCCGATGACTCCTTTTTGGCAAAGACGGAGTGCGTTGAAGACTCGTCTTACTTTTGTTCATATATACTATGTATCACTTGTATAACTTTACTTTTCAAACAAATGTAAACCATTAAATATGTAATGTAATGGTTGTTTTACTTTACTTACTATGTACATTGGATTTGATACACAACGTGGAGTCAACCCCGGAAATGTTTCCGCCTTCGATTTCGGGGTGTGATAGATTGGTATCAGAGCCCTTGTTTATAGTGAATAAAGTATACCAAATCTTACATGGTATAAAACTATAAACACTAAGGGGCCTAAGTGCTCTAAACTAAAAGTATACTTCAAAGTATAAGTATTTTCAAAAGTATACAAGTATACCTAATCGTCGAGATCCGTAACTACAACTAGAACAAAACATAAGTAAATGGGTGTTGTACACTGTGGTTAAACCTGGGCAGTTATGTAGTCGTGTCTAGGATCAATATAGCCTAGCTAACTATATTCATTCGAGAGACGACCAACATGTGCTTAGGAGTGACTGTGGTGTGCGGCATGCCTAAAACTCACCCTAATATCCCAAACATCGAACCTTAGTCATAGCGAATCATGAAATACTATGGGAGTATTTCTTGAGCCAATCCTTTGTAGAAATCCCCAATCGAGCGTTGTTTCCTGATCATTCCTCTAGCGATAAAATTATATGTTTTGCTGACTCCTTCCTATTTTATCGCTTATTCGAAATATATATCTTTCATATCTCTCGATTCAATTTGGAGGACTTATCATCATCTCTTTCCTGATCTTATTAGATCAAGATGCCACCAAGAAAGAGACCCAACTCAAAGACCAACAACCCTCCGCCACCACCTTCTCCTCAAATTGACCTTGCAACGCTTCAAACAGCTATTACTGCCACAGTGACAGCTGCCGTGTCACAAATGAACCCCAGAAATTCAGGAGGTGGTCCCTAACCCCAAAACCTCGAAAATAGTCAAGGACACCAAAAATGGGGTTCTTATAAAGACTTCATGAGCGCAAAACCCACTTCCTTTGATGGCAAGCCTGTTGATTTTACTATTGCTGACTTTCCCTTGATGAATCTAACTGATCTCATTCAAGTGGTTCTGGTCCTGAAAGAAATGGAAGAAAACAAATTCAACGGATATGATACAAATGTGTTCAAATTTGGTTTTTCACATATCAAGATATTCATAGATAACTACTATGATTGTTCGGCGTTAACTGATGAAGAAATCTCATAAGTTCGTGGAAGACAAGTCATAGTTCCTTGGGAATCTACTCTGCCTCAAACAGAATTGAAGAAATATGCAGATGGAGAAATATGCCTTAAACCTTTTGGTATGGTTTTTGCAGGAAAAGATACCAAGGGGAAGCCTAAAAGATTTTTGTTTCAAGCCTCGGAGATTTAAAGATACACAACTTCGCAATATACGAATTTCATTGTTCGTATGAATAATTGTTCAAAGAATAATGAAGGAGACATGAAGGAGCTTAAAAAGATCATCACTTGGTATTCAGAAATTAGAAGAACGATGCACTCAACTGTTCAGAATTTAACAAACTGAATATATTCCACTGTTTACAAAGGGGGAGAATGTAGAGTCTAGTTTTTGTAAAAGTCGAAGTGTTTGTTTTGAGTTTCGCATGTTAGTTATTTTACTAAGTCTTCATTTGTGTGAAGCTTATTGTTCAGGACTTAGTATATTTTTTTGTACACTCATGTTTCCTATAAATAGGGATTGAGGTTATAGTAGAGATAAGTTTTTCTCTGCTTAGTTTGTAATCAGTTTCTTCATCAATATAAGATCTGATTAATATTTACTCCTTGTGTTCATACTTTTCATTCATATAATCATGATTGCTTTCTAAATCTCGATTACAATTCTCATCACAAGTTCATTGTTCCATCCTAATCATTTTAGAGATGTAATACATAATTTTCGGCATTATATAGGGAAGGTTAGATTAAAAGACAACTAAAGTCTAGATATTACTATTTTCGGGGATGTGGTCCTCAAGAAGACTTTGAGTACAAATTAGACTTTGAAGAAT
This sequence comes from Lactuca saligna, assembly GCF_052625555.1. NCBI lineage: Eukaryota > Viridiplantae > Streptophyta > Magnoliopsida > Asterales > Asteraceae > Lactuca > Lactuca saligna. Next base: position 132,156,009 of record NC_136420.1, read on the forward strand.
CTCAATTTTATGCCAGAATTTAAGAGGATGCTAATATTAGTGGGGCATTTTGATGATGAAGTTCACCAAGTTACATTTGGTGATCATTAGTGGAAACTTGCAAAGGGAAACTTAGTAGTTGTTAATGGTTAAAAGCGGTGTACACTCTACATGATGGAGGTTTTTGATACTGAAGCATATGTTGTTGAAGAAGTTGAGGCATCCACTCTATGGAACCAAAGACTTAGGTATATGAGTGAGAAGGGAATAAAGATGTTAGTATTTGTAGTTGTTATGAATTGAGAAAGTAAAATGAAATCAGATTATAAATTGATTCTGGAACACAAAACTAAATATGATTTGGTTGGCTCGATTAAAACTTCTGAGCGATACAAGAGAAAGTTTAGATTAAGAAAAGCAAATGCTCAAAAAGTTACTCTAACTCTAGCACCTATCCGTATTTATAGGAATGACAAAAGTTTACAAAAAATACACAAGGGATAAAACAATAACACTTCGACATAAAGAAGTTCCCTTATAGAATACATACAACAAACTTCGAATTATAGACTTCGATACTAAGATAGACTAATGACACTTTGACACCTCATAACATCATTCGGCCTCTACATTCTCCCCCTTTGTGAGCAGTGTCGATTGTAGCTCATTAACATATTGGTCACTTGATGAAGAACTCTTCTAACTTACATATACCAAACAATTGACCTACAAACCTCAACTTTATCACCTTCGGTATTCTTCTTGCAATTATTGATACGAACAAGTAAATTCATATACTGGGAATTTGTATATCTTTCCAAATCTTCAAACCTGAATATATATTTGGTATTCTTGTTCTTTTTATTCTTTACAACAAAAATGTTTCCTAAGGGTTTAAGAAAATTTTCCCCATCATCAAAATTCTTCAAGTTTCCAACACCTTTCAACAAGGACTGTGGAATAGTGATTTGTTTTCCCATCGCCAAGGCCAAGTCCACATTCGTTAATGCAAGACAATCATAATAACTGTCAATGAAGTTATTGATATGCACATACCCAACTAATAAATCTTCTTTGCTTGTCACCTGAAGTTTCAAAGCATCAACCTCACTTAAAATTTTTACAACACGGATGAGATCATTTAGATTCATCAAAGGAAAATCAGTAATAGTGAAATCACAAGCCGCGTTATTCTTACGAACAACGTGATAACGAAAGTTCTGCAATAAGCCTTCAAATAGCTGATCCTTGGTTATACCCAACACTTTAATAATCTTCACTAATGACCAAATCTCTTCTTCTTTCTTCCCAAGTACTGCATGAAACATTATTTTCAACTTGTTGAACTTTTTTTGTCTTCAAACTTTACTATCCATTGATAGTAAGCTGATATGAATGTCATATGGTTGATAGGAAAATCCAATTGATTGAAGTTTGAATTTTCTGTATCAAAACTTTTCTTTAGGACCTTGAGAAAATCATGCGTGTTACCAAGATAAACTATTTGTTCAGTGGTTTCATAACAAAAAGCCTTTGTTAGATCACCTTTCTCAAGACCAGGTGGGTCTCGTTCTCTTAGCCTTAAAATACATTAGATCTGCATTTGTTGTTCAATCTCCATTTCCAATGCAATCTTTTTCTCTTCTTTTTTCGGATCAATATGGATTCCCTTTCCTTTTCTTTCATCTCTTATGTTGATGGAGGAGGCTTCGTACTTGATCCACCAACAGACGAACCAATAACTACACCCTTAGTTAAAGGATTCGAAGTCATAATAGTTGTTGTTGTTGATAAAGTAGACTTAGGTAACGAAGTAGGAAGTTATGTACTGATTACCTTCCGAACAACTTTCCCTCCATCCGGATCTTTTGGTGAACCAACACCTTTCTCTCCCCCTTGCAACCCTGTGTGAACAAGTGGGGCATCAGTTGGCATCAAATTAATAAGCTTCGTAAGTGGAGCTAACTTAGATTTGAGATTGAACTCAAGGGGAAAAAACTTCTGAGAAAAGAAATCTAGAGAAATTGAAGGCTGTGAAGAAGAACTAAACTTTGAAAGAAATTCATTGAAACTTCCCAACAATGCATCTAGTTTGGCAAACCTTTTAGAATCAAACTCCAACATTGCATCAATCTCTATTGTAACACCCCATTTATTAAACAGATAGATAAATGAATTTGTGAACAAATAGTAGCCCTAAAATAAATAATTATATATCAAAGGATAGTCTTGAGGGGTTGATTGTCATAAAATTTGAAGTTGAGGGCTGAAGGGTAAATTCTAGACCTTAATTGAAAAGAACTTGTCAAGCAAGGGGCGGTTTTGTAAATTCTGGATTAGTTTTGTAAAGATTTTTTAAGATAGGGGCTGTTTTACTAAAATTCGGACTTAAATTGTAATGGGTTTACATGGATGAGGTTAGAAGGGTAAAATATGGGCTGACTTTGAAAAGAAACATGAAGGGAGGGATTGTTTGTGACATTATGGAAAAATGCTTATGGGCGTTGGGTATATAGTGATCAAACCCTAACCCTAACCGGCCATATCACAACCGCATCCCTCCATCCTTATGACCCCTCTTCGGCGCCGCCGCTATGACGTCTCCGATCAACATCCGACGACAATGCCTTCGGATCTCCATTCATCTCCTTCTCCTTCCTTCAGTCACGACCACGTGAGGCTTCACCCACCGCCAGCCAATTCGCAAATCAGAGTGCCACCCATATCGCACCTCCCTCCGGAGCCTCCATTCATCGAAGCACCATCACCGGACGTCGTATACAACCAAAGAGGGCCACCGGAGTCGGAGCCTTGAACGTAGATGCTTGGGCGATGAATGACAGGAGCCAGTGATTTGTTCCTTCTCGTGCTCCATCGCCACCATTCTCCCCCTATTTTCTCTCTAGCCATTAGCACTGTTGTTGCTATTTCCTTGAAGATGAGCGTCGCGGGTTCGCAAGTTATCTACTTGCGGTTGCGTGGCTGCCATCATAAGACCACTGCTACCGCCGTCGTTCGGCACTAGGGGTGGCTGAGTTCGTTTTACAATAGAAAACATTGTTGTGTGTGTCTATTGCAGTTATGTCGTGTTTGGGTGTTATCTAGCCATAAATCTCGAAGAACAACCACCACCACCGTCAGGTGGCGGCTGCCGCCACGTGCCACCGTCGGCCACCACAAGGGTGGTTGCGTGTGTGTGTATGTTTATTTAGTGTAGTGTGTGTGTTATTTTGTGAGTTCATTGTAAAAATTGTAAAAAGGCAAAGGAATAATAGGAGTAACTCAAAACCACCACCGTGAGGTGGTGGCTGCCGTTTCCTGTCGCCACCAGCCGTCGCGTTGGTGGATGTGTGTTTATTTGTGTTTGATTCGTCCGGGATGCATGAAACCCTAATGGGCCTAGTGAAACCCTAATGGGTCTAATGGACCCTAATTGACCTAAGGAAAACCCTAATGGGCTTAAGGACCTGGTTTTGGGCCTATTGGGCTAAGATGAATTAGAAACCCTAATTAGGGTTTGGAAAACCCTAATGCCAAGAAACCCTAATTTAGGACTTATCGGGACCGCATCGTGATTATTTAATGAATTTAATATAATAACTAAAAATCATTTGCAACCAACCTAAGTCAATATTAGACTTAATGAATTACATCCTTAATGGGTTAAGTAGGAAAACTTAACCCTAATCATCATTTTATGTGAAACCCTAATTTCACTTGGGCCGTGAGTTGGACCTTTCCATTGGGCTTTGGTTACTTGATTATTAATGGGTCATCCAAGAATAATCATATGGACTCTAGTATATGTTGATGGGCTTAGGGTAAGGCCCATATGAGAGTTTGGGCCCAATTTAGAAAATTGGGCCATAGATGGGCCATAATCTGGGCCTTAAGGATTATATGATATTGGGCCATTAGAATGCCAAATGTTTGGACTAGACTAAATGGTTGGGCCTTTAAATGAGACAATGTAAAGGTTGGGCCAAATTTGGAAAATTGAGCCATATGATTAGGCTTTCGCCCATTACTTAGCCTTTGGGCCTTTGGAGTATGATTTGGACCTTGGGCTTGGAACTCAATTATTAATTGGGTACTGTTTGTTGTTGACAGTTCGGGAGCCTGTCAACTAGTAGCTAGAGTTTTATATGTGGGACTTCAGTAGTGCGAGGTGAGTCTTCTCATCATACCAATGGGTCTAAGGCACCAAGGTCGGCCCATTTTATGATAGTTGGTATGCGTGCTATGTAGAGGTGTGTGATATGTGTTGGATTAATGTCTAAGTCCATAACTATAATTGGTAAGACTTGACCCGACCCGGCATGGTCCATTTGGGTTGCATACCATCATACACTTGGATAGACTAAATGAGAGAAATAAGACACTTATGGTTATTAATATATTATAAGTTCTAGTATATTAATAATAAGAATAATGAGATTATTTAATTAGTATTGATCAAGAATTAATCTAGCATTAATTGAGTGATCAAAAGAAGACTAATTAAATATATGGGTTGATTGTGTAAATCATCCATACTTGTATAGTGGGCTAATGCTCCATGGATTATCTAGTTGGGCCAAAACCCATATGATGCTCCATGGATGCTCCATGGTGTATTTGAACCCATGGATCCAAGGAAATGGAAAGTCATGACAATTAGGGTTTACCCTAATTGTATAACTATATAAGCATCTTATTCTTGAGGAAAAATCGGCCACTAGTGAGAGTAAGAAAGGGCTAGCCGATTTCATGAAGTGTAGAATTCTCTCTAAGTTATTCTAAGTGTTTTGATGATTGTGAACCATTTGAGGTGTCACACTTGGGGCACTAGGCACTCAAGCTTCATGAAGACAAGCTCCATCAAAGAGGTATGTATTCTATCTTGTTATATTGATAGTTTTGTATGCTAGTTTAGGATAATACCTTGGATATTCATATTTGCATGTATAATAGAGAAAACATAGATCCAAGGTATTTAGGGTTGCATGTACACTTAGGAGTGTTAGAATGCTCATAACCCAACAGTGGTATCAGAGCCTAGGCTTGTTTTCTTGTTATACCTGCAATAGAAGCTGAAAAATCGAAATTGGTGCTGTCAGCCCAACAGACTCGCCGAGTCCATGAAGGGACTCGACGAGTCCAAGGCAAAATGCATCCAACTCGCCGAGTTGTGTTCATGCACTCGACGAGTTGGACCCCAGACAGCATATTTTCGAGTTTTTTTTGGCTAGAAATGGACTAGGAACATTACCCTAAGTTGTTTTTGAACTTATAAACTTTTTTTAATGTGGTAATGTTCATGCTAATCCATTTTCAAAGATAATTGTCAATAGATTCATGTTTTGTATTAGTTTAAAGACTAATTACATGAAAAAGTTTGATTTGAATTATCTTGTTCTTATGAGTTGCTTAGATTAATAGAAAAGTTAATTGAAATAGTTGTTTTCAATCCATTTTAATCTAAGAGTTGAGTATAAAATGTGTTTGTGTAACTTGTCCTCAAGTTACATGAAGAGTCACATTAAAGACTCATAAAACTCATAAAATTGGCAAAGGTTACAAAAAATGAAGAGTCTAGTTCTAATTAATTGGAGTTATGACTCCATAATTTGTCCTCAAGTTATGGAGGACCAAGAGTCTCTTCATTAAATAAATACAAAAATAATAATAAAAAATTGTAACCTTAATTAATTCCATAAGTTATAAAAATAAAGAAAAGTTAATTCTTTTATTAGTTTAAAGTCTTCCATAAGTTATGGAACTTGAAGAGTTTTTGGATTAAAACTACTTTAAACACATAAGTTATGGAATTAATTAGTTTTGAATAGTTTCAAAACTTGCCCTCAAGTTTTGGAATTTGTAAAGTTTTCTCTTATGAATACTTTAATTCCAAGTTAGCCCTTAGAATTTTAAGAGTTAAAATTCAACCCTTATACTTTATAATATTATAAGTTAATAATAATATATATGTATAAGAGTAAAGTCAGTCTTACCGCTAGTACGCCTCATTCACGAAGCCGGTCTATTAGGTGGGTATAAGGTTGTTGCCTATAAAATGGCAGCTTAATGGGTGTCCACTCTCACCCACCGCTTGCTTGACCGGTGGAGGGTCGTTAGCCGAACGGGTTTGACAGGACTATAATTCTCCCTTCATTAAAAGTATTAATGATAAATACTAAGTAACTAAACTCTTATAAATTCTCAATCTTAGTTACTTAGGAAAATGTGAATAAGGTGCTAATCCATGAAATTACACTTTACACTTTGTCTAAGTCGTTAGTGGAGCGTGTGTGGTTAACTGACACACTAACTTGGACTTAACAAGGTAGGTAAAGGGTGACTTCATATTTATCATAGTATCGATGGAGCGTGTGTGGTTAACCGGCACATCGATTGAGGGGTAATTTATTAAGGGTACCAAGTAATTTGCATGGTTACTTCACACCTTGTTTTGTGATCCTCGGCATCCCAGTCACAAAACCTGAAGGGCACACTCGAGATTGAAACATGCCATTGAACAGTTCAATGAATCTCAAAAGATCTAGGAGTTTCAAAACCAATTAAAACCTAATAATACATTTCGTTTATCTTGGTGGAAATTGGTGAATCGTCATTCACCTACCTTCAAATTGTTTTATAGCTTGGATTACGGCATACCTCTTCTAAGTTATAAAATAGTCTGTTGGGTCCTAGCCTTAATATTTCATATTGGGTCTCATATTAAGGACTTTAAGATCAACTATCTTGAAGATCTCCCAAAACATGTCTGGTTTAGACATTTATGATCTTCCCAAATCTCTTGAAACTAGCTTTCCTAAATGAAGATGATGTTCCAATGGAAATCATACTTCTGTCACCTCCTCCAATTATTCTCCCTACCCCACAAGTTCTTTAAAAGTTTAAAGTCACTCGAGCCCTATTGGCAAGTAAAGGTCTTGGTGTGATCACATCTTGGAGATGTAGTCACATATTGACAAGCCGGGAGAGTTGGGTGTCAAAGTCTTAAGAAAGTTGGTGGTTCAATCACTTTCTAAGTCACATAGTGAATTCCTTTGGGACACCTATGAAATAGACTATGACAAGACCCTTAATGATCTTATCTATTGTTAAGATCAACTTCTTGAAACTTTATGGACATTGACAATGGTGACACTGGAAATACAGAAAAAGCATTCTCTTCCCAATGGAAAGGGATCGGCCATAGTCAACTCGGTTGAACAAATGGTAAAGAGAAAAGCTAAGTCTGTGATAGTCCCGTGTACCATTATCAAAGGGTCCATATGTTTATATTGCCAAGGAAAGGGTCATTAGTTGCGAAGCTGCCAAATTTACCTAAGGATGTTAAAGTCAATAAGTTTGACTCTACTTCAGGTAAAGTCCACTATCTAACTTTGCTAAGTTTCTATTCTGAGATTCCTGATACATGATGTGACTGGGTCACATGGTAATGTTTTAAGAATCAAAGAAAAGTAAAGGAACTTAAAGAAAGAATATGTTGAATCTGATCGCATAGATGGATTTCTATCGCGTAGTTTGAAAAATCGGATTCTTGAGCTACTTCTTAGGAGTTATGAGATATTGCTAAGGAATAGATAACAACAAGTTTTCATATGGATTGTAAGGATAAGTTTTTCTGCATAGTTTTAAAATAAAAGAAAATTTTGATTTTATTTATTTTAAAAATATCCTTACAATGGCATTTGAGGAAAAATTGTTGCTTATATGATTCCGTTAATAGCAAGAGTGGAAATATGAAATTGATTCCTTCATTTGTGGTAATGTCTAAATTTACTAAATAAGGAAAGATTCTCATCACCAAGTCTCAATTGGACCGAAACTTGGAATCATGCAAGTTGTATAGCATGATGAATGAGAACTTTCAAGTATTGGAAAAATTAAGATTAATTACTTGTTCACATGGTTGTATGAGTCAAATAATGGACTAAGGGATCTAGTACATAGTCATGTGCACTGATTAAGTCCACCATAAAAGATATAAGGCTATTCATCATAGTTTACTAAAGCTCAGTAAATATGATTATACTTACAAGCTTAAGTGTAATTCTGAGACATTGGAAAAGGTTTCAATGCATGTCAGAGCGGATAAGAAGAATCAAATTAGGCAGAAGGATAAAAGTTTCTCAAATCTGAAAAGATGGGAGAGTACTTTAGTATCAGTTTTGTGATCATCTTAATGATTAAGAAACCATATCAAAATTAGTTCTCTAAGGAAGTCTTAGTGCATTCTTATGACTAAGAAGAAGGGATCTTGAATTGTTGAAATGGTTAAATCAAGAAGATGAGTCATACTTCGTTCCAATACAAGTCTTAGAGTCATACTCCAAGATTGTAATTTGAGTGACATGTCTTTAAGAAAGTTTAAAAACACTTATCAAATGTAAGAGTAAAAGTTTTCTACTCTTGTACATTTGAAATTGGTAAGTTGTGATGTTTTGGATAAAACAAAGACCAACAAAGGCCAATTGTGTGAAGTGTTTGTCTTGATTAGAATCTGCACTATCTCTTGGATGTTTGACAAGGGAGTCTTATAGGTCAAGAGGACAGTGGGAGTCTTAAAGGTCTTGAAAGTCTCAAGAACTAATCAAGAATAAAACCTGAAGTTCTTCACTAGCACACGACTTGAGGTTTATAACCTATCGTGTTGACATATTCTGTGCCCATTTCAATCAAAGCTGGCTTTGCATATGAGTTCTTAGAGTTCTCAATGTGTTGCACAACAACTTGGAAGCAATGGCAGGCCCTTGAGCTGCTAGGTGGCAAGAAATTAAGATTGAGTTCAGTCCATATGAGTTTGGATTTGTCATTATCCTTGTCTTGTGACTATGGTTTTGACAATTCACATGGATAAGAACACATACACCATTAAATCTAAGTGTCATAAGGTTTCTCTCCGATTCATGAAAATGATGGTGAGGAAACACTTTCACTAAGTAGATTTTAGCTAGATAGCAATTGTGATATTTGCATTCTCAAAGTCGTTAGTGGAGCGTGTGTGGTTTACCGGCACACTAACCTGGACTTGTGAGAAGTGGCAAAAAGGTCTAAGCATTATGATTACGGCATCCTTCTTCATAATTGTTTAGACACACAAGTGTGCTATCTAAGGGAAGGTGTATGTTTTTGATAAAGTCTTATCAAAACAATCTAGTATCAGAAATCTGAACTTTGGTAAGAAAGTCAATAAAGTATTGATTTCTAGAAGTCGAGCTTTCTGAGTACATGTCAAAGCTAGTGGGAGCATAAGTGTTATGCTAATAATTATCATGTTAGTGGGAGCATGATAATTATGATAAGTATTGCAAGCTAGCAATGTTAATTATAGAAAACAAAAGGTTTCAATTGGGAAAAAGTTGTTTTGCTATAATTAAGGGAGAGTAAATTATACTTCATCTCAAATCTATAAGCTTAGATCGTGAGGTTTTAATCATTTAGTCAAGGAAATATATATATGAATTTCATGTTCGAATGGCTCAACATAAGGAAATTCTGTATATGGGTCCATTATTTGCGTTCTAAAATTCGATTATGATTACGGCATCCCTTTTTATAATCTGAATTATGAGAACTTGGCAAATAGAAATGGAAATGTTATAGCAAAAGACTGGTTTAGTCTTTATGTGAGACATCATGAATCGTGTCCCATATGCTTCGGATATAGGATCGATTACATGTGCTATATTAATCCTTTCTAAAATTTTCCAAATGCCTAGGGCATTAAGAAGGGAAAAGGTTTAGAACTGGATATGACTAAAAGGATTAAACAATTGTCGAGGACAATCTAAGGTTTACCAAAGATTGGTTGCTCAAGGACAGTTGGAAGTGTAGTGATAATTCTGGAAGGACCATATTGACATAATCTGTAAGGAGGCAACTCTTGTTCAGAAGTGATAGTCAAAATGGAATCTGGAAATGTTTCAAAGTTAGAATTTTTCCAATCTGTTTAAGATTAGGAAACTTAATGCAAGAAGGATGTTTCTAAGGAGCTGATCTCCTTTGGAATACTCTGTAATGATTGTTGCCAAGTCTTTGTGAATTTGTGCATAATCGTTACAAGAGGATCAATGCATATAAGTTTAGAATCTAACAGATTTCAGTAAATGGCATGAATTTGGAATTCTTGTATTTACAGTAAGGATTTGGGAGTGTGAAAAGAGAATCGTTGAAGTTATGTTCAATGGATCTAGTTCACGAAGTAAAGATCATAGACAAACATAGTATGCATACTTGGTGTGTGGCATGACTAGTATTTAAAAAAAAACATAGTGTACATGCTTGGAGCATGGGACAACTATTGTTTTAAATTCAAGAATAAAGTTGATAGCTGAAACAGTATACAATGAATAATGTGTAATCATATGGTGATAAATAAAAGGTGTTTTATTTATGATCATAGGTTTTGATACCATATTGGATTCAATTATTATTGTGTTTCACTTTGCATGTTTTGACTTCCCGAATAAACTAGGTTATTCTTCCGGAATGACTAAGTTATTCAAACCATCCACAGTTGGTCATATGTTGGAAGCAGATATGAATTAAGACTGTCATGGGTTGGCTTGTAGAGGTCTAAGTTGTTGGACAAATGGCTACAACACTTATGAGTGCTCATAAGTTCTGAGTATTGGATTCAACCCGCGCTCATTCGAATCACTTCATGGATTTTATCACGAGTGATCATGAGACGATAATATCTTATATTCTTCAAACCTAGAGATATGAGTTGTTACTATGAGGTGGTTGTACATTGATTGCACGAAACTGCATTTGGTAACTCGGTGCTATAAAACGTGCCTTTGTGTATGATTCAACAAGTAGTAGAACAAGCCATATGAGTCGAAGTTTATCCATTCCTTTTACCTTCGGGATAAAAGCGATATCCGTGGGCCCCTCGATGATTTGATGATGACAAATGGAAGTGCTCGGCCGGGCCAGGACTGATTTGATTTGTTCAATTAGTTAGTCATCATAAATCGGAAATCGGGAAACAACAAATGGACAGAGAGAATGATTATAATCCATGTCTCAGTCCATATGATATCTAGAATGGAGGAATATATGATCCCTTATCTAATGGACAAGTCATTGACAAGATCAGAGTTCATCTACAAGGTCAGAGTTCGACAGAAGCTTTTGAGAGCTACGATTGCCAGTTGGTTCCTGAAGTCATACGCAATAATAGTTTTAGACTTATCCAAGTGGGAGACTGTTGGATTAATGTCTAAGTCCATAACTATAATTGGTAAGACTTGACCCGACCCGGCATGGTCCATTTGGGTTGCATACCATCATGCACTTGGATAGACTAAATGAGAGAAATAAGACACTTATGGTTATTAATATATTATAAGTTCTAGTATATTAATAATAAGAATAATGAGATTATTTAATTAGTATTGATCAAGAATTAATCTAGCATTAATTGAGTGATCAAAAGAAGACTAATTAAATATATGGGTTGATTGTGTAAATCATCCATACTTGTATAGTGGGCTAATGCTCCATGGATTATCTAGTTGGGCCAAAACCCATATGATGCTCCATGGATGCTCCATGGTGTATTTGAACCCATGGATCCAAGGAAATGGAAAGTCATGACAATTAGGGTTTACCCTAATTGTATAACTATATAAGCATCTTATTCTTGAGGAAAAATCGGCCACTAGTGAGAGTAAGAAAGGGCTAGCCGATTTCATGAAGTGTAGAATTCTCTCTAAGTTATTCTAAGTGTTTTGATGATTGTGAACCATTTGAGGTGTCACACTTGGGGCACTAGGCACTCAAGCTTCATGAAGACAAGCTCCATCAAAGAGGTATGTATTCTATCTTGTTATATTGATAGTTTTGTATGCTAGTTTAGGATAATACCTTGGATATTCATATTTGCATGTATAATAGAGAAAACATAGATCCAAGGTATTTAGGGTTGCATGTACACTTAGGAGTGTTAGAATGCTCATAACCCAACAATATGTATGTATGCATGATATGTAGTAGAGATAGCCTTTGTGGCTAATGGAAGATATAGCCTTATGGCTAATGGGTCTAAGGCACCAAGGTCGGCCCATTTTATGATAGTTGGTATGCGTGCTATGTAGAGGTGTGTGATATGTATGTATGCATGATATGTAGTAGAGATAGCCTTTGTGGCTAATGGAAGATATAGCCTTATGGCCAATGGGTCTAAGGCACCAAGGTCGGCCCATTTTATGATAGTTGGTATGCGTGCTATGTAGAGGTGTGTGATATGTATGTATGCATGATATGTAGTAGAGATAGCCTTTGTGGCTAATGGAAGATAGAGCCTTATGGCTAATGGTAGAGACAGCCTTGATGGCTGATGGTCGAGATAGCCTTTTGTTGCTAATGGTAGAGATAGCCTTATGGCTAATGGTAGAGACAACCTTTATGGCTGATGGTAAAGATAGCCTTGTGGCTAATGGAAGAGATAACCTTTGTGGCTAATGGTAAAGATAGCTGCTATAGCTAGTTAATATGTGATATGTGGTAGTGGTAGCTCTTATAGTTAATTGATATGTATTACGTTGTAAAGATAGATTTTTCTAGCTAACATGATATATGGGGGAGATAGCTTTTGTAGCTAATGTGTTATGTGGTAGAGAGAGCTTTTATAGCTAATACGATATGTGGTATGTGGTAGAGATAGCTTTTAAAGCTAATATGTTATGTGTTATGTGGATTGTGTGTAGGGTATGCTTTGGGGGGACTCACGAAGCTTCCTGCTTACAGTTTGTAGTTTTGTTTTCAGGTATCATCGATTTGGAAAAGAAGGGCTCGGATTGATCGCAATGCACACACCTATGATTCCGCAATGAATGATTTTGGGACGAACTCTGATAAATGTTTTAATTAACAATGTTTGTAATAATTGGTAACTATGTTTGGGTGAGATTAAATGTGACATCCCATAATTTAGGTCTGAATCTATAAACGATTAGTTCACCACAGACCCTTTTATATCTTGACCGATTGAATTTTAATGCATATTTTAGTTGAAATATAGTGTCATTTCAAATAAAATAATATATGAAATTATATCTTATTTGAAATTATGGAAAATATTGACCGAAACTTAAAACGCAAATTGTAACTTTGGTTAACGATGGAAAAACTAAAATATTGTATTAAGCGTCTATAAACAAAGAAAATATTCTAGACTCGTAGTACATGTTTCCCTGATCGCAGATATATAAAGAGTGTCAAAAACAGAGTTCGTATGCAAAAGATATGACCGTTTTAAGAAACCAAACCGGTATAACCCTAACCTTATCTGATTTCATAAATTGTATCGATTCGTTAATCCACTTGCATACCTCAGATAGAAATTGTAAGAGCCTTTTTTGGACTCAGACTATAGTCTAATATTTTATTTAATACTCGATATATTTTTAGTAAAAATATTTATAAAATTCAGAAAAAAAATCGAAAGTTTCAGATCAATTAGACGCGGAACTTTAAACGTGATTCTTCCGGAGTTCTATAACTCGGAAAAATATTCCGTTTGGGTTTTTGAAAACCCATGTATTAAAATTTATCATTCGACACAATTGGAAAAATTACGCGACATCAAAAATCGAAAGGAAAATTATTTATATGACATTTTAAATGTCTAAAGAAATATTACACTTTTTGGTCAAAGAAAAAAAAATCAAATTATATATATATATATATATATATATATATATATATATATATATATATATATATATATATATATATATATATATATATATTCTAATAAAACAATCCTTATAATCCTATGTGGCATCTTCTCGTGCTAAAGAAATTTCAAAGTAAACTACCTGATTTGCCCTCAACTTTTAAAACCTTTAATATCTTTATTCCTACGTGGCATCCGTTTATTCCCCAAATCTCTCATTTATTTTGGAAACTTGGTTCATTTTCTTTGATTAGATCGTCAACAACATGCCCCTTTAATATGTTTATGTTCCTTTATGTGATTCGGTTTCTGATTTTAAAGTTCTCGGCATAAAATTAGGGATTTACCGAAATTGATTTCAATCTACATCTCAAGAAATCAACAACCATGTTGCAACTTTTTATGGATTACGAATACACCTCTCTATCTCATTCCTTCTCTTATCTGCCAGAGAATTGATATGGTTCAAGTTTTCCTGAGGGTTATTTACGACTATGTGATGGTCTCCGAATCGATCCTCCATTCCATCCACAGTACAAACGATTTATTAGAGGTTGATTTCGATTTTGTAGATTTACGTTTTTTACTTTTTTTTGTTTAAATTCGTTTCCATTTTTGAATACCCCTTACCCCCTAACCCAATCGATCTTCTCTTCTCTATATATCAAGAATTTATAGCTATTGGTGAGAGGTTTGTTATATTTTTGTCGAGTAGACAGAGATTTGCCTAGATCGATATGGGTGGAAGGAAAACCTTAATCGTTGTAGGGAAAATCATTTGGATTTCTGCATATGGAGTTCCTTTTACACTCTTCTTTTTCTTTAGTTTTTGCTTATTATTCATCTTCTCAACCAAATATCTTTGGTCTCATGTGTAGTGTCAGGTCTATAGAACATCACCAGAAAAGGGCAATTCTATAAGTATGCTTACATCAGTTTTGTAGTTTCGTTTTTATGCTTGACAGAGATCACCGGCTCAATCAATTGGTGAGGGTTATTTTGGATATGTTGTTGAACATGGTGAAAAGGTATGTGTATTTGGTAGTTTTAAGGTATGTGTATTTCTAACTTTTATTATTAGGATTTTGACAGTCTCCTATCCTTGGTGCCGAAATTCTTTTAAATGAATTTTGTATACTCAAAGAATAAGGATTGGGTTATTATGAGATGACAGGCAAATTGTCTGTCTGCGTATTTGTGTTTAGAGATAAATGTATTACCTCATAACAATCATGTTTGGAATTTAGCATGTAAGCATTTGGGTGTCAAATTTTTATTTTTTATAATTTGGAATCATGTTTTAGTTGTTTGTTTCTGGACATGACCATAAAAAGGTTGTTTCATAATTAAGGTGAAAATGTATGTATGATTGTTCATATTTATTAATTATAATTATAATTCTAAAACAATTATGTATAGTAGATTGTACATATGAAATTAATTAGGTGTGTTCTATAAAGTTTTAAAATACATTGTAAAACAGATCAAATATAGGATATTTTATACAGGAGCATGAAGATATATTGTAAATTTTAAACAAACTGAACAAGGTTAAATTTGAATAGGCTGCTATGTTTGACTATTGATAGCATCTTAATTTTTATTTTTTCCTGTTACAATGTTATAGTTTTAAATATCTATCTATTTATAATAACTTTCTTTAAATAGAAAGTACATTATTATTTCTTGCATTTTTTATGGTTAAAGACCCGCTTTGAATTACTGGTTAGGATTTGGATTAGCTGAATGCACTTTTGACCACCCGAAATGAAAACCAAAATGGATTATAATTTTATTTTAATTCTTAATAGGTTTTGAGAATATTTTTTTATAGGTTTAGGATGAGTGATATTCTGAAGCCTGGACGTATATTACCATAGATGGAGAGACTTTGTCTCTAGACCAAGTAGTATCCTATTTGCTTGAGGTAAGATCAAGCCCCTATTTTTTTTTTTAATTAATTCTTTTGGTTTATATCAAGTAAAAAAATGAATAAATATATTTGACTACAGGGGCAAAATGGAGTCCAAAAGATTAAACGAATTGTTGTAGAGCCCTCCTTTATGCCAACAAATAGATTCATTTACTTACATACAAAACACTTCCTTTTTACACCATGTTTACGAATAAAATTACTTTTTAAGAACTGGAATATTCCATTTCATTCCAATATTTGGCTGCAAAAAATCTAAAAACTTGCAAAAAGATTATTGGAATCCATAAAAGTTTTAATGAGTGTTGCAAATGTGCATGCTTAGTTAACGAGGTAACAACATTTTAAAGTGCTCCTTCAAAAGAAAAATAGAGATAAAATACTCAAGAAATTTAAATATGGGTTGACTTAAGTGTTAGTCTCAATCAATGTTCTTGCTCAAAGTTTGACTTAATGTAAAATTAGTATCTCAATTAAGAAAGAGAAGACGAAATTTTACCCAGTGTTATCAAGTAAAAATATACGTTTGATCTCAAATTTTAGAGAATCTAAGTAAATGGTGTCAGGTGACAATGTACTTCCATAAAATGGTCAAATTGCAAGATCAAAATTTTGAAATACAATATTGTAATAAGAATAATAAGTAAAAGTATGTTGGATAGATAATGTTTATCTTTGTAATCCTTCAAGTCTGATAAATAAATTAGATGATTTAGCTTTTAAGTAGTTAAAATTTTCATGTTTTAATAGAAGTTGTTTGAGATTATATTTTTTATCGGTTCAAAAAATCTTTATATTTTATTTTTTATGTATGAAATTACATTCTGTAAAGTTTTAGTTAATCCATAAACATGGAAAATACTATTTTCTTTTTTGTTTAGTGTTATACCCAAAACATTTAGACTATGTTTGAATTTAGCTACATACATAACGTTTATTGGATATTTAAATAAATATATATATTAATTTTAAACAAACAATACAAAAGTTTTAAAAAACTTTAATCTTATTAAATAATAAAATTTTAAAAATATTTTACCCGTGGTTTCCACGGGTTGTAACCTAGTGTGTGTGTGTATATATATATATATATATATATATATATATATATATATATATATATATAAAATATAGTCACGTGATCTCTCTCTTACGTCTCTCTTCCTCTTATGTCCCTATACTTCTTTGATTGTGAAAGTCAAATGAGTTTATTAAGAATAATGTTGAACTACTTTCTTCTTGGTCAGATGCTAATATACGAAAATATGAAGCTTTTGTTATCTTCTTCTTAAACCTATTCCAAACTTCATCACCTAACATCATAAGAAAGGCTGTGTACAACTCATTTGAACGCCAAAGTAAACACGCTTTTGTTATTTATCTGTTCATGATTAAACAAGACCCACCTCCCTGGGTTTCTTTTTCATTTTCTGGCAACCCAAACCACCACTATGTACTTCCATCATTGTTAGAACAAACATCACCAGCCTCCATCCTTCCGCTTGGACCGTGACTAGCAGCCATCAAAGACCACCCACAGCCACCACCGAGCTGCTGCCAAGCTGCATCTCCGCTCCTTCCCTCTTTTCAGGTTATGAAATGTGTTTATAAACATGCTAAACATATACATTGGTTATGGAATACGCATATAAAAAAATATCTAGTCTTAATACTTATTATTGTCAAAATAATGTATTATAAACCGATTTCTTTACAATATACATGCGTTTAAAAATATTTAGTCATGTGCATAATTTATTTTGCTTACATCGAGCATGTACAAACATATTTATTAATTATATATGTACAAATTATAACAATTATATCTTGGGAATCATTCATCCATGTGAAGAAAACATTTTATCTATTTAAGCGAGTGACATACATTTTTACGGATTTATCGAACTTATTAAGCGTTTATAGTGAAACTTTACCGTATAGTGACACCCCCACCTGCAGTTGCTAGCTGCAACCTCGACTGATCAATCGAAGCGGGTGAATATTTATCTTTGGTATAACTACGACGCCTTATGAAGCGTTGTGCAAGGATTATAACTAGTCACGTCGCTCGGTTATAGGATTCACTATAGTCATTAACCAGACTCTTTAACTAGAAACCACGAATCCGGTTTCTCTGTTTATCAAGCATTTTAAGTATGAACTTACTTATGGTATAACTCTTTATCAAACATTTGAAGTATGGATTTACTTATGGTATAACTATTTATCAAACATTTTAAGTACGGATTTACTTATGGTTTAACTCTTTATCAAGTATTTAGTATGAGTTTACTTATGGTATAACTCTTTATCAAACATTTGAAGTATGGATTTACTTATGGTATAACTCTTTATCAAACATTTTAAGTATGGATTTACTTATGGTATAACTATTTATCAAACATTTTAAGTACGGATTTACTTATGGTTTAACTCTTTATCAAGTATTTAGTATGGATTACTTATGGTTTATCTATTTATCAAACATTTTAAGTATGAAATTACTTATGGTTTATATTTTTAACAAACATTTCAATCACAAAGTTACTTATGATATCTTTGTTTATCAAACATGGTTTTAAACACCAAATAAATACTTTCAAGACTCATAAAGTATCATTACTACGGTTAGCATAAAACCTGTAACTCTCACCAACCTTGTGTTGACCCTCAAATCACATGTATTCTCAGGAGATCAGTGAACCAGCCTTTGACAGAAGATTTGTTCATGGATTTTTGGGCAATCTAGTCTCATTTAGTTTTTGCTATGTCGGCCTACTTGTTAAGGAGAATTTACGAACCTATTAATATATGTATGAACCTTGTATTCGAACTTCAAACTTGAATGTAACTGCTATCTTGTTATTGTTGTAACTTGTGATGTATATTCAAATTTCTTGGGATCCATGAACTAAGTCGCGCAGCCCGGCGTATTCCGCCTCCTCGGCCGGGGGTGTGACATTAAAAATGAAATTTTTACCCTTGAATTTTGGCTTGTTACAAGTTGGTATCAGAGCCATGGTTTGAGGGATTCACGCACACTCTTGGTTGTGTCTGGACTCAGACTGAGGACTTGGTATGAAATTTTCCAAAAGAAAATGATTTTTCAAAAAGGAATTTGAAAAAGAAGCTAAAAGGGGAAAAGAACTTTGAAAAGAACAATGTGTGTGGTGTGTGCAATCAGCTGAGCTCAAGTAAGTTTCCCCATAATACCCACATATGGTGTTATGACTTGGTTTATGAATCTGTGACTTGCATGCTAGTTAGGGCTAGGGAGACGCCTGTATATGATGTATAAGCTGTGACAACCCGAAATTTCCATTTGTACGGACAATATCTATTCAATAGAAGCCAGTCCAGTTTCAGTGATTTTCAGACTTTTCCGAACAAGTTTGTGTACATTAGGGTTTACGTTTCAGGAGATATCAGGAGAGTGGATGCTCCTGGATTTGTGAAACTTGAACATTCCAAGTTTCATAATGTTATAGTCCAACTTCTGGAATAAAAATATTTTTTGTCAAAATATTTCAGGACTATAAATAGATTTCTGAATTTTATTAATTCATTATTCACAATTCCAACTAGAGAAAAGCCATTTTCTCTCGGACGGATCTTCGGGTTTTCATCCCGGATTGTGAGTCTACTTTCCTAAATGTGTTTTAATACTTGTTATATGCTTTATAACATTGTTTACATGTTTAAAATACAAGATCCGGGAGCTTACGGCCTAATAACGTTTTTGGGGTGTAAACTCCAAAACGAAGCCTAAAGGCTATCTAGTCTCGTTTCCTTGTTAGGTAACTAGTTAAGGACATTGTGTATAAACATTTGAGGCTAGAAATCATTCAAGAACACCAACCTTTTGGAGTTTACGGCCCAAGAGTTTCTTGGACCGTAAACACCATTTCCAAGGGCCAAAGGGAGCCCTAAATGACCCCTAAGGCTTAAGGCATTTACCCTCTAATGCTTGTAGCTAATTTGGACACCAAAACACTTCAAGATCATCTAGTTTTAGGAGTTTACGGCCAAGGATATGCTCTTGGGCCGTAAACCCCTTTTTCAAGGGCTAAGAGTGCCCTAAACACCCCTAAGGCCTTAAGACAATTAACCTTGGATACTTGTAACTTGAATGGGGAGAAAATGACATCAAAATCATCCCTTAAAGGGATTTTACGGCCAAGGAACATCTCTTGGGCCGTAAACTCCAAGTAAAGGTACAAATGTGTGCCTAATGTCCCCTTTAGCCTTAGACAAAAACATAGAAGCTATCCTACATGTGCAAGTGACTTAAAAGAATTAAAACCAACACCCCATAGGAGTTTACGGCCGTAAACTCTAGGGGATATGGTCCTTTGGCCGTAAACTCCCCAAAGGAGCATTCTAAGGCCTTAAACTACTTCAAGGATTATTCCAACAAAGCTAGGCTTATTCTAGGATCAATATAGCACTTCAAAACACCCAAAACCACCAAGTGTGGAGTTCACGGCCGTAAACTCAAGGAGTTTATGACCGTAAACTCCAAAGGTGGGGTTTGTTGGTTGGTGAACTCATATACAAGGTCATTGGTGCATTAAACCCCCTTTTGCCTTGTCCCGTATCAACTTAGATGCAACCATTAGGACCTATAACACTTATATAAAGTGTTTACATGTTCCTAAGTGTCTCAACTTATTTTGTTAAGTTATTATTTGGCTAATTAGTTATATATGGTCATTATATGATAACTAGGCTCGTACGTGTGAACAAGTCTCCGTTTGCCACCTAGCACGGTACCCGATACATCAATCCAATCTACTCACCACAAGTGAGTTCATACCCCTGTAATCAACCTTTGAAATGCTTTTAAATGTTTTAAATACTTTATGGGGGGGATACAAGTTAAATACTTATAGTTATTGCATCAATCACATGTGATTACATTAATCACATGTGATTAATAACTAGAAAACCAATGATTTTATCACTGTTCAAACTGTTTATCAAACTGTTTATCAAACTGTATCACTTCAAAATGTTTTACAAACTCTTTTTAATTATCAAATGCTTTTATTAAACTTTGTTTTACTTCTACTAAATTGCATGCCTATATATATATATATATATATATATATATATAAGTAATGTTTAAAGGGCTTAGGAAGGCCATCCGCCCTATTTCCTTTTCGCGCATTGAGATGTGGTCTGGTGGGATTTCGGGTGACCATCCGAGGGTCGTTTCAATATTAGTTATATATCATATATACATGTATAGACATAAAAGTACTTCCATATTCATACTTATCAGTACATCAATAGCTAGTTACCATCGGGGTAACACAGAACATATACAACTATACTAGAAACAGAACATATAAAACTATACTAGAAATAGAACATATACAACTATACAAGAAACAGTACATATACAACTATACTAGAAACAGAACATATACAACTATACTAGAAACATGACATATACAACTATATTAGAACGAGAAACATTACATATACATGAAAACGTTAACAATTGTGATCCACTGTGTCGGAGCATGCCTTAAATGTCATGGCCCGAGTTGTAGCCAGAACTCTCTTGGAGGGAGACCGTGAGTTTGCGTATAGATCTATATTGGATTGACTATCCTACACCTTGCTGCTAGCTACAGCCGGACCTGCAGGTTTGCGGGTGCCAAACGTCATTCCGTTATTACGACCATTCATTATGTCGTTGTTACCAGTCGATAGCATGGTGCAATTTATCACATTATACCTTAATATAAATCTGGTTTAAGGTAGTTAGTATAGCAGTAGTTCTTATAATACAAAACTACAGTACTATAATGATTTACCCATTACATATTTTAGTGATAACCTCACTTGAACGTTAATGTACAAACTATATCTTGTTAAATGATAGTTACACTTGAGAAATTACACACTTTTACATCAAACGAGCATACAAAACAGTTAAGCCTTGGTAGAAGGCTACTTTAATAGAAAATATTGATTTTTCTGAGAGATTCAAACTTTTACAAACAATTACAAACCTTTACATACATTTTACAAACTTATACTTGATACATGTTCAAACATTTTTGGATGACAAATACCGACACTAAAATACTTATGAACTCACCAGCTTAATGCTGATAAACTCTTTCAAAATAACTTGTATTCTCAGGTCATCAGTAGACAGGTACCGAGGCCAACTTTTGAGAAGATGGAGCGCATTCAAAACTCATCTTATTATTTTGATATACGTTATTTTTGGTGTCTATAATGTACAGAACACGCTTGTATTAAAATTATATATTTAATGCAATGGATGATGTTGTTTGCTTATTTACATTTACTGTGTTGTGATACTTTACATGACGTCCTCCGCCCCAGAACATTTCCGCCGTTCTTGGTTTTGGGGTGTGACATAAGCTGGTAGACTTGCATGCTAGTTCTGAGTAGTTAGCAATAGGTTGGCATTATATGTAAGGCTTGTAGCCTTGGAATATTAGATGCCATGCTAGAATGAGAATGATAATTGGTATTTGTAACTGTTGTGTGTATGCTTTTAAAATTGTATAAGGTTAGGATCTTATAGGCTTTGAATAATAGATTTAGCCTTATTTCCTATTCCTTGTTTGGTTGTGGTCCTAGGGTATAGTCTATTATTCGATAGTCTATTGGATCATGTTCTGTGTATAATTTGCATGCATAAGGCAGTCGGCAGTGAGTATTGATGGATGTGGATAGCGTGAGCGGAAATATGTGGACTGAATGTTTTATGGCAGTTCTTTGGGTCAGAGTGCAACTGCACGAATGTTGCTTGCTTTGTGCTGAGTGGAACTCTTAAGTGATGGGAGTCAGCTACTAAGTGGATGTGATGATATCGAGGAGGTAGATGACTGGCATCGTGGGGAGTTCTTCATCAACTGATGGCAGGGCGAGGTTGAGAACCTAGGAAAGCCTGGCAGGTGTTTTGGTGGATATTGTGTTGCTGTTTAGCAGATATTGGTGTATCACTGGGATAGATGATTTAGAGGATTCGAGAGGATTGCAGAGGAAAGTATGGATTGGTGTGGAAGGTAGTATGGGCCCATACTACTGAAAGAACACAATCCATACTCAAATCAGTGAGAGTCTTGGAGAATCTAAGAAGTTGATGGGAAGGGGAAATTCTTGGTTATGTTCTGATAGTGGGGATAGTTGTTGTGCAGATGAGGATGAGCACACATAATAGAGGACCAGGGTTTGGTCCTGGCTCCGGTAGTGAGCCAATTAGCGGAAGGACTGCCATGGTTTTGAGTTTGTCGTGGATCTCTTGTATCGAACGGCAGGGATCAATTATGCGATTTATTGCACTTTCGGGGTTTGGAGACTATGTCTTAAGGATAGTTAGTAGCCCGATGTAGAGCAGAGGTTACTCCAGCTATGACAATTCAGTCGTTGACGATTGGACTGGAAAATGGGTTAGGATGCGAGTCCCTAAATGACATGATTTCTAGAGCTCGAGAGCATGGAATTGGTTTGAGCACGTTAGGAAGGGAGAAGCAGATCGGGTGCCTATATTGAGGGTCCCGAAAAGAGACCCAAGAGTCCAGGTCAGCTTTTGAGAGGCCATCAAGGCAAGATTCAATGCAGTTCTTGTGGGAAACTGCACAAGGGTTTTCACTTAAAGGGTTTTAGTAAGTGTATATTGGGGTTTCTTTCCCCGCTTGTGCTTGGGGTTATACTTCAAACATTGTCTTATGCTATTTGCATATCATGAGTTACGGGGAGGTTAGTGAAACGTGGTTTACCTATTTGCTTGTTTGGAGCATTCAATGTTATCTGGGTCTAGGGTCGGGATCAGTTCATAGATACGATGCAGAAGGTTTACGGACAAGATTGGTGACTCAAACATTGTGCTTGAGTCGGCTTTTGGAGGCACTAAGGGAATTGGTTTACTGTTGAGGTTTGGCCTGGACATCGGTTATTTGGAGTTCAAGATATAAGCGGGGCATCAATTCAAGGCGTCTGGGATTATTAGTTTCACTAGGATTCGGGAAGTTTTTATCTGATCTTTAGGAGTGGCGTGGTCCTTGGGGGATTTAGGCCAGTAATAGAACATGCGCATGAACAAGAAAAAGGTTGTCAGAAGTTGGTTATTAAAGAGTAAGAAGGACCGGGAATCCGTCAAATCTCCTGTATTGTGAAGACTTAGTCGAATCTAAGTGGGGGAGAATCATGCAGGTATTCAGGATAGGGATAGGTAGGAGACCAGATGGGATTTCTCATCCTCATCGAGGGAAAATGGCACCTCTAGTGGCTATTTGGTTTGAGGGTTGTACGGTTTTGGGGTCTAGTAAGACTCCCCATCGTTTGAATCACGTCTTCTTGGGGATTGATAACAGAATTTGGGGAACAGATTGGGGCTCCAATCATGAATCGAGTTCATTTTGGGTGATCGGTCAAGTATTGATTCTGCATGCGTATGAATCGATAGATCAAGGGTAAGATATTAGGCTACGGTTGTGAGAGCGTTGTAAGACTGCGGGGGAGCTGTAGCATTCACTGGTAGTCAGTTAGTGTGTATAGTGTTGTAAAACTACGGGGGATCCGTAGCATTCACTAGTAGTCAGGTAGTGTGGAAAGTGTTGTAAGACTATGGTGGAGTCGTAGCATTCACTAGTGGCAGTTAGTATAGAAAGTGTTGTAAGACTATGAGGTTAGCCATAACATTCACTAGCGGTTAGATAGTTGTAGAGTGTGGTGAGACTGCGGGTAGCCATAACATTCACTAGGTTGGTAGATGGCATGACGTGTTGTTGGAACGCGGAAGGAACAGTAGCACCACTAGTCGGGTGTAGCACTGAAGATATGGAAATACACCGATTGGATTTTGGAATTACCCAGACGGATTAGATCTGGTTGAGCCAATGATAAGACTGTAGGAACGCCACTATAGTTATGAGATCAAGGAAGCAAAGAATTGCTTAAGGTCATTTTTGAGATAATTCTATCGTTGGTCATGTAGCAATCACTTTTATCCTTTGATTTGGTGACGCTAGGCTTTGATGCATGGACTCAATCTGTTAGATTGGAAGGTTGTTAGAGCCACAGTGGCATGATAACTAGTGGCAACTAGTTCCAGAGAAGGATTTTGTTCAGGAGTCATGTGGGACGACTAAGGGAGGATCATTTGGCTCCGCAACCGGGCTGAAACCCTATATATAAGACGACTGACGGATGAATTGAGACCAGGAAGGTCTCAATAGATTTTGGGAACCAGCTATGTAGAAGCATATTGCTTCAGGTAGTTCAGTGTTCGGGCAGTTCCAGCGTTTTCGATAGTGTTGGTATTTGTGTTTTGGATTGCAAGTATGGACGGAACAACGGATTCCTTGGGTTATGCCAAGTCAATCGCAGTGGGATAATCTGAGCCTTAGCCAAGTATAAGCGATATGCAAGGATATTTGGGTGTGTGACATTGTTTTATAGTGGGAACCGCGAGTGATCAGAAGTTAAGTAGTCAGTTGTGGGATAAACGGACTAGATTCAATGATAATGATTATGTACGAGTGGTCTGTCAGGGATTTAGACCATCTCGGGACAGTGGATTCCGGACATAGTACATGTGATCTTGTTGCGAGGAACTCATTCACCTACGGATTGTATGGCTTACGAAGATTGGTCACGGCTACCCTGAGAAGGCTAAGGTGTGCCTAGGGTGGTGACAATGTTACTAGAATGTTTAGGCGTGTAAGAAATGGTAAGGAATGATTTCGATGACGAAATCTAATTTAAGTGGGGGAGAGTGGTAACACCCCATTTATTAAATCGATAAATAACTGAATTAATGAATGAATAGTAACCCTAAGATAAATAATTATATATCAAAGGATGGTCTTGAGGGGCTAATTGTCATAAATTTAGAAGTTGAGGGTTGAAGGGTAAATTTTGGACTTTAACTGAAAAGAATTTGTCAAGCAAGGGGTAGTTTTGTAAAATCTGGATTAGTTTTGAAAAGATTTTAGAAGATAAGGGTTGTTTTAGTAAAATCCAAAGTTAAATTGTAAAGGGTTTACATGGATGAGGTTAGAAGGGTAAAATATGAGTTGACGTTGAAAAGAAATGTGAAGGGAGGGACTGTTTGTGACATTATGAAAAATGTTTAAGGGCGTCGGGTATATAGTGATCAAATCCTAACCCTAACCGGCCATATCATAGCCGTATCCCTCCATCCTGATAACCCCTCGTTGGCGCCGACACTATGACGTCTCCGATCAGCATCAGCCGACAATGCCTTCGGATCTCCATTCATCTCCTCCTTCTCCTTCCTTCATTCGCGACCATGTGAGGCTTCACCCACCGCCAGCCACTTCGCAAACTAGAGCGCCACCCCTATTGCACCTCCCTTCGGCGCCGCCAGTCATCGAAGCACCATCACCTGACGTCGTGTACAACCAAAGAGGGTCACCGAAGTCGGAGCCTTGAACGTAGATGCTTGGGCGATGAACAATGGGAGCCGGTGATTCGTTCCTTCTCGTGCTCCATCGCCGCTATTCTCCCCCTATTTTCTCTCCAACCATTAGTGTCGGTGCTGCTATTTGCTTGAAGACGAGCATCGCGGGTTCGCGAGTTATCTGCTTGGGGTTGCGTAACTACCAACGTGAGACCTCATGCGTCACCACGGGGTGGCTGAGACCATTTTACAACATAAAACGTAGGTGTGTGTGTCTATTGCAGTTATGTGGTGTTTGGGTATTGTCTAGCCGGAATTCTCAAAGAACAGCCACCACCACCGTGAGGTGGTGGCAGCCACCGCATGCCACCGTCGACCACCACAATGGTGGTTGCGTGTGTATGTTTATTTAGTGTAGTGTCTGTGTTATTTTGTGAGTTCATTTTAAAAATTGTAAAAAGCCAAAGGAATAATGGACGTAACTCAAAACCACCACCGTAAGGTTGTAGAGACATAAGAACATTGTTTGGCATGCGGACTTAGGGGGTGTTTGGCTTAGCTTTTCAAAGCCAAAATTGCTTTTTGGAAAAGAAAAAAAAAAGCAAAAGATGTTTGGCAAACAAGTTTTAGAAGCTACTTTTGAAGTTTTTACATAAGGAAAAGGAACTTTTTGGAAAAGTCAGGAAATCCTGACTTTTTGTAACTTTTCCAAAAAGAACTTTTGGGGTTTGAAAAGGTAAGCCAAACACCCACTTAAAGTTTGCACAGTGAACATGGTGATTTGGGTGTTCAAGAGATGTATTGATTATGTATGGTGTTACATAAAAAGGAATCTAGATCTAGTCTACATAAATAACACACACTTACACACTCAACTTTTACATCTCTCAAACACACCTTTACAAGTGGTATGAACCCACCTTATATAGAGGTGTTTATATGTCTTTCTCTCACTCTCACTAACGCATGGGTCTAAAGGCTAATGCATCACATGCAAGTGGGTTTTACAAAATTCAAACAATTACAAATTCAATTATGAATAACTTTGTACCCCAACATTCTCCCCCTAAAAGTTAGGAATGATGACCCACTTCAATTCTTCCAAAATCGAGAAACTACGCGGTCCGAGCCACAAAGGTGACACATGTCGAAACGAACTTCAATCTTCAATACTTCCATGATTCTTCAATTTGTGCTCTAGGATGTGAGACCATACAAACCGAGCATCAGCGAATGATCACGAGCTTCTCAAACTCTAAACTGATCACCCAAAAGTTGAGCATAAAAACACACCCCAAAAATCTTCAATGATTCCAAACCCATTTCAAAAATAAAGCATTTCCGAAATTCCAATTGCATCATTTCGTAAGCTTCAAAAATTCAAGGTCACTTCGGTCATCAAATCTGCGTAATATGAAAAATTCAAGTTCGAATTCCAATATAAATTTCTCCCCATTTTTATAAACGAAATTTGATTATAAAACCTGCAAGGAAAGAGAACGTGCTCTATTCGGAATTTTTTGTATCAAAACTCCTCTTTAACATGTGACATAAACTTTGTGCTTCAATCTGGAAAACCCAAAAAATATTCAATTTTTATCTTCGTTCACGGATCGCCTTTGACAAAATTTCTCAAAAATGGGTAGAAATTATCAATTTCAAAATTCTGCAGTGGCCCGGTGCGCCCAAAACAGCAAAATATGCAAAACTCTCCCCGTTTTCCAAAGCTGGGTAGAAAGCGTCAATTTGCACAAATTACAAGGGCATGAAATGTATTTTCTTCAATATTCAGCAAAATCAATCCTTTTTTCGAATTTGGGTACGAACAGCCAAACATTCGAAACCTCAGGAAAATTCTGTCATTTGTCTTCAAATCATAAGAAGAGTAACCCCAAATATACGATGAAACAATTTTCGAAGTTGGGTAAAAAGTGAAACATCCAAAACTTCTATTAATTTTCGAAGTGCCATATATTTGATGGTACAGGGGTTGAATTCGAAACACTGTCATTTGTTCACATCATACGTAAGCTTTATCAAACATTTTTTAAAATTTGTCAAACTTTCACAACTTTGATGACCATTTTCGAAACTTGTTATACCCTTCGCACAAATTCCAAACACCCCTTCGTTCAAACAAACACCATTTTAACATACGCAACATACGAAGCGTTACCCAATGAACCGTAACCTCTTAATCATCCATCTGAATCTACTGTAGATACCAACATCAACAATCGATTCATCGTATCTTCAAAATCTAAACACAGAAACCCTTCGTTATCATTTAATCATTCAAAACGAAAACATGGATTTTTTTACTCCATAGCACCAACGATCGACTCTCGACAGTGATCCCATCTCTTCGACTCCAAGCACATAGACCCTTCGTTTTCCATATACGAACACAGCTTTGCTTTTTCATTCAACATCATATCGACGGTTTATATCAAACAAATCCAGCAATCGATTCCTATTACTCTCGAAATCAACAATCAATGTGCTTCACCTGTTCGTTATCAATCCTTGACAATCGTAATTGATTTCCATTTGAAATCGGTTAAATAACAAACCAAAATCAATTTCAATTTTGACTTGTCACAACTGCGTTTGACTTTCACGCAAGAGATATTTGACACGAATGATCAACTAAAATCAACGAAATCATCATTTACCAAGACTCAATCAACAAATATTAGTAAAATTGAGTTCGATTTGATGCTTTAATGACTCAAGCGAAGTTCAATTTCAATCAAAATTGATTCCATATGAATCGTATATGAATGAGAAAAGTTACTAGAACTGTTTTGAGCTCGATGTGCAGTTAGCATCACAGATCAATGGTAACAAAATCAAGATAAAACAGAATCGATTAAATCATGAATGATGACTAGATAAAAAAAAATAAGCTCAATGAATCTGTTTGAATTATCATTTGACTATCAACTTGGGCTTCCAATGGATCAATTGATCAATAAAAGATTTTATATTGAGCTTCAATTATATGAATAGTAATCAATTTAGAATTTGTTTTTGGGCTTGAATAATCTGGTGAACAATGAAAGATTAAGGATATTGGGCTCATAAATTGTTTTCGAATGAAAAAAAAAATTTTAATCAAATGATTTTGAATTTGTTTTGGGCTTGATCAATGAAAGAAATAGATTGGATCTACAATTGGGCTTGAAACAAATTCGATCCAACAGAGACAAAATGATCAAAAAAATCAAGAACGCAATGCATGAATTCAATAGAATTAAGAGAGATCATAGAGAGAGACTCACCAAAAATTCTTCAATTGTGACAAAAGTTGTCAAACCGAGAATCGTTCATCAAAAATCACCTTGATCTTAAAGACCCGCTCTGATACCAATTGTAGAGACATAAGAACATGGTTTGGCATGCGGAATTAAAGTTTGCACAATGAACATGGTGATTTGGGTGTTCAAGAGATGTATTAATTATGTATGGTGTTACACAAAAAGGGATCTAGATCTAGTCTACATAAATAACACACACTTACACACTCAACTTTTACATCTCTCAAGCACACCTCTACAAGTGGTATGAACACACCTTATATAGAGGTGTTTACATGTTTCCCTCTCTCTCTCTCACTCACTCACTAACTTATGGGTCTACGGGCTAATTCACCACATGCAAGTGGGTTTTACAAAAGTCAAACAATTACAAAGTCAATCATGCATTACTTTGTACCCCAACAGAGGTGGTGGCTGCCGCCACTAACCGCCGTGCGGGTGGCAGTGTGTTTATTTGTGTTTGATTCGTCCAGGATGTATGAAACCCTAATGGGCCTAGTGAAACCCTAATGGGTCCAATGGCCTCGAATTGACCTAAGGATAACCCTAATGGGCTTAAGGACCTGGTTTTGGGCCTATTAGGCTAAGATGAGTTAGAAACCCTAATTAGGGTTTGGAAAACCCTAATGCCATGAAACCCTAATTTGGGACTCATCGAGACCGCATTGGGATTATTTAATGAATTTAATATAATAATTAATAATCATTTGCAACCAACCTAAGTCAATATTGGACTGAATGGATTAAGTCCTTAATGGGTTAAGTAGGAAAACTTAACCCTAATCATCATTTTATGTGAACCCCTAATTTCACTTGGGCCTTAAGTTAGACCTTTCCATTGGGCTTTGGTTACATGATTATTAATGGGTCATCCAAGAATAATCATATGGACTCTAGTATATGTTGATGGGCTTAGGGTAAGGCCCATATGAGATTTTGGGCCTAATTTGGAAAATTGGGCCATAGTTTGGGCCTTAAGGATTATATAATATTGGGCCATTAGAATGCCAAATGTTTGGATTGGACTAAATGGTTGGGCCTTTAAATGAGACCATGTAAAGGTTGGGCCCAATTTTGAAAATTAGGCCATATGATTGGGCTTTGGCCCAACTTGGACTTTAGGTCTTTAGAGTATGATTTGGACCTTGGGCTTGGAACTCAATTATTAATTAGGTGCTGTTTGATGTTGAAAGTTCGGGAGCCTGTCAACCAACAGCTAGAGTTTTATCTGTGGGATTTCAGTAGTGCGAGGTGAGTCTTCTCACCATACCAATGGGTCTAAGGCACCAAGGCCGGCCCATTTTATGATAGTTGGTATGCTTGCTATGTATAGGTGTGTGATATGTATGTATGCATGATATGCGATAGAAATAGCCTTTGAGGCTAATGGTAGAGACAGCCTTGATGGCTGATGGTAGAGATAGCCTCTATGGCTAATGGTAGATATAGCCTTATGGCTAATGGTAGAGACAACCTTTATGGATGATGGTAGAGATAGCCTTGTGGCTAATGGAAGAGATAGCCTTTGTGGCTAATGGTAGAGATAGATGCTATAGCTAGTTGATATGTGATATGTGGTAGCGGTAGCTCTTATAGTTAATTGATATGTACTGCGTTGTAAAGATAGCTTTTGTAGCTAACATGATATGTGGTAGAGATAGCTTTTGTAGCTAATGTGTTATGTGGTAGAGATAGCTTTTATAGCTAATACGATATGTAGTATATGGTAGAGATAGCTTTTATAGCTAATACGATATGTGGTATGCGGTAGAGACAACTTTTAAAGCTAATATGTTATGTGTTATGTGGATTGTGTGTGGGGGATGCTCTAGGGGACTCACTAAGCTTAGTGCTTGTGGTTTATAGTTTCGATTTCAGGTATCGTCGATTTGGAAAAGAAGGGCTCAGATTGATCGCAGTGCACACACCTATGATTTCGCAATGAATGATTTTGGGACGAACTCTGATAAATGTTTTAATTAACAATGTTTGGAATGTTTGGAATAATTGGTAACTATGTTTGGGTGAGATTAAAAATGAAATTTTTACCCCTGATTTTTGGGTCGTTACATCTCTGATAAGAGAATTGTGAAGTTCAACAACATTTGTAATAGCTACGGCAGCAACAATATCAACCTTCATAATGAGAGTTGAATAATTGCGATCAAGATTAACAACCTCCTTATCCATTTCAGAAGGAATTTCTTCAATGTTCAAATTGACATCCTCTTGTACTTGTTTCACTGCCTTAACAAAAAGAACATGTCTATCTTTTGCAATGATTCGCAAATCCTTTACTTCATGAACAAACGAATCAGGCTGCTGCTTCATACATTTTTCATTTTTCATATCAAATTGTTCCATCAAAGCTTTCAAATGGATTTCTTGAGCTTTGAGCATGAAATCAACCTCTATCCCATATACACTATTTCTATTACCAACATCATCTTGAAGTTGCAACAAAGAGTTGAGATTTTGATTGAGGATTTTGAATACCTTACCAAACATAAGCTTGTGATCAGGAATGTTCTCTTCTTCATGATCAAATTGTATGTCAAGAAAAGAAACCATATAATCATCATCATCTTGACCAACATCTGAGGTAGACTTTGGACCATCAGTGGATTGTGAAGAAAATAAAGATGTGATAGGTTGAACCATGATGTTCGAGAAGGTTGATGATATGGTAGAAGTAGGTAAAGATGTGGGTATGGTTGAAACAAATGGTGGTAGCGAAGGGGATGTATCCAAAGTAGTGGTTTCAAATGTGGATGAGAGAATAATTGAAATTGGAACAGATGAAGTTGTAACAGTTGAAATACCATGGGCTTCATGTGTCAGCACCCCTTCACCCATATTGACATTTATGTCTATAGTATATATGTCCACAGGGATGCCTAAAGTTCGAACCTCCTCCATATTGGACTTGGCAGTCGAAACCTCGGTAGGTAAATGACGATTTACCAATTTCCACCATGAAAAACGAAATTTATTATTAAGTTTTAAATGAATTAAAATTCCTAGATTCTTTTGAGATTCATTGAACTTTTCAATGGCATGTTTAAATCTCGATTATGCACTTCAAATTTATCACTGGGATGTCGAGGATCACAAACAAGGTGTGAATAACCATGCAAATTAGCTTGGTACACTTAATGTTACATATCACCTAATCAATCTTTCGGTAAACCACACACGCTCCATTGATCCATGATTAACATCAACCTACCCTTTGCCACACATTTTCAGTCCCAAATTAGTGTGTCGGTTAACCACATACGCTCCACTAACAACTTAATTAACGGGGTTTTGAGCATTCTAACACTCCTAAGGTGTGCATTCAACCCTAGATAGAATGACATACCTTTCTTGTAGCTTGATTCCTTAATCCTAAGGTGTGCATTCAACTTAATTAACGGGGTTTTGAGCATTCTACCCTTTGCCACACATTTTCAGTCCCAAATTAGTGTGTCGAGGATCTATGTTTTCTCTATTATACATGCAAACTTTCATTTTTCCAAGGTTTCATCCTAACTAGCATACTATGAAGTATATGTAATACAAAATTCTAGATAGAATGACATACCTTTCTTGTAGCTTGATTCCTTAATCCTTTAAGAGCCTAGCACCAATAGTGTGAATGCCTCAAATGGAACCACAAATCACCACCAACAAATGGAAGAATTGAGATAATATTACCTGCAAACAAAATCGGATATATGCTCTTCCAAAACTCACTAGTGATGATTTCATGTGCTAGAGGGTTTCTTATATAGTGTGGCTACATTAGGGTTACCCCATGCAAACCCTAATGTGCATGACTTTCTACATTCCTCATGCTCCATGGGTTTTAACCTCCCCAGAGTATCCATGGGTCACCACATGGGTTTAACCCAGTCGTAAGGAGTCAGGATTATTAGCCCATTTTATAAGAATGAATGATTTACACAATCAATCTCTATATATTTAATTAGTCTCTTTTGATCACAAAATTAATTCGAAATTAATTCTTGATCAACACTAATTAAATAATACGATTTCATATTAATAGATTAGAACTTATAATATATTAATAAACCATAAATAACCTCTTCTCAAAAAGTCCATCCATACAGATTGTTCTGGTGAAGTGCAACCCAAATGGATCATGCTACTCTCGGGTCAAGTACATACCAAATATAGTTATGGACTTAGACACATTATCCAACAGTCTCTGTAACGCCCCATTTCTGGTATGTAAATTTAATTAAAGTATCTTCATTTCCTAAGGAGTACTCGACGAGTTTGCACCCCGACTCGTCGAGTTGAAGCGGGATGAGCTCGCGATTTAAGTTGGTTACTCGGCGAGTCCATATGTTGCGACTCAACGAGTTTGCCTGTCTGGATGAAGCCCTAATTTCAAGGGTTTTTACCCTATTTAAACTTCATTATAGCCTCCCACCCCAGCCTACAACACCTTTAGAGCATTTCCCCTGTAAACCCTAACCCCCATTGTTGAGTTTGAGTGTGTTTGTGCTAGCTTGGAAGCTTTGGACGAGAAGGAAGGAAAGAAGGTCCATAGAAGAGAAAGGAGATCCAGGAGTTAGCTTCCATTTGTTTCTCATTCAGGTAATGAAGTTATTACCTTGTGTATTCCTCCATTAAACCCTATTTTATGCTTGTTATGTCTTCTTTGGAGCCTTTTATGATTCAAAACTTGAGATATGGACTCTCCTTTGGATGGAAACCTTAGATCTAGACGTTATTGAACTCCAGGAGCTCATTATTCCCACCTTTATGTAATCTTGGCCTTGTTCCAAACCCTAAGTGCTTAGTATTTTATGATTTTGGGTATTTTAGCCTCATACTCTTGTGCATGCACGTAAAGTTGGAAACTTTACGCGTAAAACCAGTCCTAGAAGCTCAGATCTATGATTTAGAACCACTGAAATCGATTAGAATTGACTATATAGTAATAGCATGCTTGGGACTCGACAAGTTATTCTTCAACTCGGCGAGTTGTTCTTCAGACTTGATGAGTTGTTCATACGACTCGGTGAGTCACAGACTGGACATGTTCATATGTTGAAGGAGAACTCGACGAGTTGTTCATACAACTCGGTGAGTTGGATGAAGTTAGATTCGATGTTAGCATCGAGGAAGAGCTCGTCGAGTCTTTGCCAAACTCAACGAGTAGAAGCAGGTAAAGGACTAGAATGGATGATAGGGACTCGGCAAGTTGACGGCCCAACTCGGCGAGTCCGGTCAACAGGAAGTTAACTTTGACCAGGAAGTTGACTTTGACTTGACCAGGGGTAAATAGTCATTTTACTCTCAGATTAGTTATCGGTATTTGATTTAGTGTTTATGGGATTTGTAGTAGAGGAGTTCCGGAGCAGCGGTCAGGCAGTTTCAGATTTGGCATCTCGGCAGCCAGCGTTACGAGGTGAGTTTTCCTTCTAGTAGGAACGGGTCTACGGCCACAATGTCGACCCGTCTAGTTAGCAGTAGTTCCGGACTTCGGTCTGATGCAGTAGTTCAGTGTGCTTGATGTCTGTGTGATTCAAGCATGTCTTTGTGTTATGTGTTCCGGACTTGGGTCCGATGCAGTATGCAGTATATGTGTTTATGCTAGTAGTTGTGATTATGTTATGCTATGTACAGTCAGTTTCCGGACTTCGATCCGATGCAGAAGTGTAACACCCAAAGTTTCAAAGACCAAGAAAGGAAAGAAAACCCTAAGTTTAGGGGTCGACTCGGCGAGTCCAAGGAGGGACTCAACGAGTCCGAGCGGGATCCGGGTCGGGGAGTAAGTGACCGACTCGGCGAGTCGACCAAGGAGACTCGGCGAGTCTGGTCTGTGCGAGGAAAACCCTAATTCTGGTAGTTGTATCCTATATAAAAGGGAGTTATGCCCCTCCCTCAGCCTCCATATCATCCTAGAGAAACTGTAAACCCTAGATTCGTGGGAGCCTCCATCATTTGAGAGAAATAGCTTTGGGGGAAGGAAATCTTGGAAGGGACTTGAAGATCAGGAAGGTGGCTTCAAAAGAGAGGTGTAGATCCAAGATCTACTTCAGTTTGTGTTCTTCTTGGAGGTATTAAGCTGCCATTTTCCCTTCCTTGCATCCAGATCTATTTTGTTATGAGTTTTGGGGGTTTTATGGTTGATTAAGACCCATTTCGAGTGGGAAGCTCAGATCTGAAGTTGCTACTCCAGATCTAAATGTATCATGGCCTAGAGACTCATAAAGCATGAGTTGTTGGGTTGATTGTTGAGCCCCTTTGTCTTAAACCCGAGTTTATAGTGTTTTGAGCCTAGATCTCCTCAGCCACACGTAAAGTTTGCCACTTTACGTAAGGAATAGACCTTAGAAGAGTGGATCTACAGTTTGGAGTCCATGCATGACTCAAAGGTCCTCTGCATGTATGTAGAACCGAATGGACTCGGCGAGTCCTTCGAGTGGACTCGGCGAGTAGCTTGAAGATGAGGAGGAACTCGACGAGTAGGATGAACAACTCGTCGAGTCGGATGAAGTTAGGCATGGACTCGGCGAGTTGGATGAACAACCCGACGAGTTGGTTGAAGATTGTCTAGGACTCGGCCAGTCTGTTCTTGGACTCGGCGAGTCAGATCGTGAAACCCTAAACCCTTCGAGTGGAGACTTGAATCAGTGAGTCGGGTGGTGACTCAGCGAGTTGGACAGGACAGGACTTGGACCTAGTTGGACTCGGCGAGTCATGGATTGACTCGGCGAGTCGAGTCGCGAATAAGAAAGACCCAGAGCAGATGAACTCGGCGAGTCAGTAGATAGACTCGGCGAGTAGGGTTGACCCAGAAGGTTGACTTAGGATTTTGACCTTGACCATAATTGACCTAGTGACCTTTGGAGGTCAGTTGGACTAAGTGTTATATTGATATTGGTAGCTTGAGGAGCTAGTGGAGCAGCAGTCGAAGTCAAAGGTCAGGTAGCAGTCAAAAGGATTAGCAGCAGCAGTTCAGCAGCATCAGGTGAGTTTCCTTCCAGTAGGGACGGGTCTAAGGCCACAATCCCGGCCCGTTCAGTTAGCAGAAGTTTCCGAACTTCGGTCCGATGCAGTAGTTAGTATGTTTGATGCCTTCGTGGCTCAGACAGGATTTATGTGCTATGTGTTATGTGTTATGTGTTATGTGTTCCGGGCTACGGCCCGATGTAGTATGCAGTATATGTGTTCATGCTAGTTGATATGTTATGTTATGCTATGATTTAGTCAGTTCTGGACTTCGGTCCGATGCAGGGGGCAAGGCCCTAGTTAGTCCGGACTTCGGTCCGATGCAGGGGACAAGGTCCCAGTCAGTTTCCGGACTTCGGTCCGATGCAGGGGGCAAGGCCCCAGTTAGTCTGGACCTCGGTCCGATGCAGGGGACAAGGTCCCAGTCAGTTCCGGACTTTGGTCCGATACAGGGGACAAGGTCCTAGTCAGTTCCGGACTCCGGTCCGATGCAGTTTCCGGGCTTCGTCCCGATGCAGTGGGCAAGGCCCAATATGTGTTTATATGTTATTGTATGGTATGTGGTAGTTTGGGGGAGCTCACTAAGCTTCGTGCTTACGGTTTTCAGTTTTGGTTTCAGGTACTCAGTTTTCAAAAGAGGAACTCGGGGAGATTGCAGTGCACACACCATAGTCAGTTAGCCTGGGAATGTTTGACTCTGATAATGATATTATGTTTTGAATTAATACTCGAGAATTTATGTTATGACTTATGATACAATTTTTATAATGATTCTAGTAATGCTTTTAAAGAAATTTTTTTTGTTGTCGTGATTTTTGGGTCGTTTCAAGTTGGTATCAGAGTCTTGGTTTGAGGGATTCAGATATGCATTCGAGTGTATTTGAACTCAAACTAAGGACACGATAAAGGATTTTTAAAAGAAAAACATTTTTGAAAAAGGGTTTTGGAAAAAGAACATAGAAAGAAAAGAGTTTTGAAAACGAGAAAAGGGTGTGGTGCATGCAATCAGCCGAGCTCAAGTAAGTACTCCCAATTTACCCATACAAGTTATGTTATGATCATCATTATCAGTTTCAGTTTCAGCTTCAGTAGAACAGCATGCTAGAATAAGACCAAGGATCTAGGATGATGCCTTATGTGCCTGTTTTATGTGTTTCAGCTGATAAGAATTGCATGCTAGTATTGAGTAGATAGTAGTAGGATAGCCTGTGTAGGTTATGCCTGATAGCATGAGCTTAGCATTGTATGCTAGTACAGTGTCTTGTTATGAGAATAGATTTGCTTGAGTAGTTTCCTGTATCCGAATGCTGCTTGCTTTGTGCATTATGGGATTTTGAGTGATGGGAGTTAGCCATTAAGTGGATACGCTACGTCACATGCGATCAGGGTTGAATAATCTCAGAGTGCTGGATTTGGCCCTATTGCGCAGCTCTCGTTTGAGTCTAACTGTTGTAGGGACGAGTTTGTTACTCGAAGGATTATCTGAGCCTCGTCACATGTGATGGTATCCAGGTGATGGCTAATTGGCATCACAAGGAGGCCTTCAGCAGCTGAGGACTGGTTTGGGTAGAGTCAGAGGTTCCCTAGGACAAGCCTAGGATGAGAGTAGCAGAGATCAGTAGAAGAGTAAAGGGGACTTGGTGGAGTTGAGGTAACTCTTGAGGAAAGTACGGATAGATGTGGAAGGTAGTAGGGGCCCATACTACTGAAAGCAGAGGATCCGTACTCGATTCAAGAGGGGCCGAGGCGAAACCAAGGAACTACCAGAGTATGTGAGAGATCCCTCAGCAGTAGTATGTAATTGGTCAGGGATTGTTATATTTTCAGCATGGTGACGTTGCGCGAGATATCAGTTGGTAGTTCAGGTGCAGGGGAGGGGTCTGGCTCGGGCTTTAGAGCCGGACAACTTGATGATCAGATGAGGGATTTCATCTCTGCAGAGATTATGCGCAACATCATCGATCAGACTCCAGTGATTTTCGGTTCAATTAGAGAGGCTATTGTGGAGCTCATGGACAGTCATCTTGAGGCCTTTAGGGCCGGGTTAGTTTCAAGACAAATTGGGGCTCGTCTAGGTCCCGAATCTTATGGAGTTCAGGGATCCATCAGGGAGGGAGATCCCATTTCTAGTTTCTGCTATCGGGGGGCAGGGGTGTGTGGGGCATTCTATCTCCAAGAGAAACCATTGCATGATTGGATAGTTGAGGAAGTTTCGCGAGCCATTCGCGAGGGTCTGCCAGTCATGGTCGTGAGGATCACTGATAGATTGATAGCGAGGCTTCAGGATCAGACATCTGTTGTTCAGTCAGAAGACGTTGTCGTTAGGGTAACGCAGGAGCGAGAGTCGGGCAGTGAGTCGGAATGAGGATCCGGAGGAACGATTAGCAGGAGATGTCTTCGTATTAGTAGCCGGTGGTAGAGGCAACATGTAGGGTTGTGTGAATTCAGGAGTTGGAAGTTTGGAAACTTCCCAATGTTAGTTTCATGTTTCTGGATTAGTAGATGATTGGTTTGGGAACCAAGTCGAAGAATTCCTCAACGGAACGCTAATTTCATCAAGGATATAAGATGTCAAGGTTGATGTAGCATCTGATGATTGAGGACTGATTTTGAGAAATCGGGATGAGGAATCACTAGCGGGACTAGGGATAGTCAGGATGTCCTCGGGATAGTAGTAGTAGTGTTGTAAGCCTGCGGGGGTAGCCGTAGCATTCACTAGCAGTCAGATAGTAGTAGAGTGTTGTAAGCCTGCGGGGGTAGCCGTAGCATTCACTAGCAGTCAGATAGTAGTAGAGTGTTGTAAGTCTGCGGGGGTAGCCGTAGCATTCACTAGTAGTCAGATAGTAGTAGAGTGTTGTAAGTCTGCGGGGGTAGCCGTAGCATTCACTAGTAGTCAGATAGTAGTAGAGTGTTGTAAGCCTGCGGGGGTAGCCGTAGCATTCACTAGCAGTCAGATAGTAGTAAGTGGTGTTGTAAGTCTGCGGGGGTAGCCGTAGCATTCAC
This sequence comes from Lactuca saligna, assembly GCF_052625555.1. NCBI lineage: Eukaryota > Viridiplantae > Streptophyta > Magnoliopsida > Asterales > Asteraceae > Lactuca > Lactuca saligna. The sequence continues at coordinate 132,195,329 of NC_136420.1, forward strand.
TAGCAGTCAGATAGTAGTAAGTGGTGTTGTAAGTCTGCGGGGGTAGCCGTAGCATTCACTAGTAGCCAGATAGTACTAGAGAGTTGTAAGTCCGCGAGCGTAGTCGCAGCCTTTTATCAGATTGGTAGCAGCATGAGCGTGTTGTTGAACGCGGGAACGTAGTAATTCCCACCCGTTCGGGTGCAGCAGTGGGAATATGGGAATCCACGGGTTAGATTTCGGATTTCCCAAATGGTTCAGTTATGGCTAAGTCAGCAATTTGGGCTATAGATCGCCACATCAATTATGAGATCAGAGTAGCAGTGAACCGTTGGGGTTCAGGTATGTTAAGGGCTACCGTCAGTCTGGGAACCATCATGTTGATAGACATGGAATGGATGATGTCAGGATGTGATGTATGGACCCGATCGGTTGGATCGGAAGGTTGTTAGAGCCACAGTGACAGGATAACTAGTGGAAACTAGTCCTAGAGGAAGATTTCATTCAGAAGTTGTGGAAGCGACTAAGTGCGGGTCCCTTGACTCCACAGTTGGGTTTGAGTTTAGTGTTTCAGGCAGCTCAGTGTTTCAGCTAGTTTAGTGTTTCAGGCAGCTCAGTGTTTCAGCCAGTTCAGTGTTTCAGGTAGCTCAGTGTTTCAGCCAGATTCGGCGTTTTAGGCAGTTTAGTGTTTCAGGCAGGTTCAGTATTGCAGACAATTCAGTGTATGGAAGGTTTCAGGGTTTTGGGTCAGTATTGTATTTGTGTTGGAATGCAAGTGTTGACGGTATAGTTGGTTGATTTGGAAATGGCAAGTCTCTCTCAGTAGGATCAGTTGAGCCTTCGGCCGAGTATAGTGATATGTAAAGATAGCTAGGCAAGTAGCTTTTCTTTCAGGATGGAAGGCTCGAGTTAGTAGGACTTGAGTAATCAGATGGGATATAAGCAAGCTATTTCCAGCAACATCGTTTCAGTATGAGCGGAAGAATGGATAGAACAGTTATAGATAGTCGAAGTATTTTCAGGAGTCGCTGGAAGCGACTAGGAGATTGCGAGGGGGTGTAGTAACCGGTAGGGTTCGGTAACCCAAATATGGAGACGTCAGTAAGGACTGGGGTGGCTCAGTTCATCCGAAAGGCGGATGAGGAACAACAGAAACTTTCGGTCAGTAGTAGTGCGGGTAAACAGTCTATGGTGGTTTTCAGTTAGTCGAAATCGGGGGGGGGGGGGTGCTCGGCACCAAGTTATGTCAGATAGGGGCGTCGGTGGTTGTTGGTGGTATTGACCCGTACTGGAATTGGCGGGGGTGATGGAGTTGGTGAAGTATAGGACCTTCACAGTTACAGAGAAATAGTTGGTTATAGAACCTTGCCTTGGGAAGGCAAGGGATTTGCGCAAGGACAGGAAGGGGTGAACCCCTATAGGTTCAGTTCAGTACTCGGTGAGTACCAGAAGGATTGCCGGTTGAGTAAGTTGGGTCTCCAGGATGTTCAGGGTCAGGGTTGACCCAAGATGTTATCTGCAGGGATTAAGGTTAGTCGGAAGGATCGAGCAAAAGCCAGCAAGGGTAGGCAGCTGGTGTTGGAATAGTTGGTTGGGTTTTAGAGGAAGCTCGCAGGCAGTGGGCCATAGCAGACTTCGAGGATGAAGTTTAGTTTAAGTGGGGGAGAGTTGTAACACCCAAAGTTTCGAAGACCAAGAAAGGAAAGAAAACCCTAAGTTTAGGGGTCGACTCGGCGAGTCCGAGCGGGATCCGGGTAGGGGAGTAAGTGACCGACTCGGCGAGTTGACCAAGGAGACTCGGCGAGTCTGGTCTGTGCGAGGAAAACCCTAATTCTGGTAGTTGTATCCTATATAAAAGGGAGTTATGCCCCTCCCTCAGCCTCCATATCATCCTAGAGAAACTGTAAACCCTAGATTCGTGGGAGCCTCCATCATTTGAGAGAAATAGCTTTAGGGGAAGGAAATCTTGGAAGGGACTTGAAGATCAGGAAGGTGGCTTCAAAAGAGAGGTGTAGATCCGAGATCTACTTCAGTTTGTGTTCTTCTTGGAGGTATTAAGCTGCCATTTTCCCTTCCTTGCATCCAGATCTATTTTGTTATGAGTTTTGGGGGTTTTATGGTTGATTAAGACCCATTTCGAGTGGGAAGCTCAGATCTAAAGTTGCTACTCCAGATCTAAATGTATCATGGCCTAGAGACTCATAAAGCATGAGTTGTTGGGTTGATTGTTGAGCCCCTTTGTCTTAAACCCGAGTTTATAGTGTTTTGAGCCTAGATCTCCTCAGCCACACGTAAAGTTTGCCACTTTACGTAAGGAATAGACCTTAGAAGAGTGGATCTACAGTTTGGAGTCCATGCATAACTCAAAGGTCCTCTGCATGTATGTAGAACCGAATGGACTCGGCGAGTCCTTCGAGTGGACTCGGCGAGTAGCTTGAAGATGAGGAGGAACTCGACGAGTAGGATGAACAACTCGTCGAGTCGGATGAAGTTAGGCATGGACTCGGCGAGTTGGATGAACAACCCGACGAGTTGGTTGAAGATTGTCTAGGACTCGGCGAGTCTGTTCTTGGACTCGGCGAGTCAGATCGTGAAACCCTAAACCCTTCGAGTGGAGACTTGAATCAGTGAGTCGGGTGGTGACTCAGCGAGTTGGACAGGACAGGACTTGGACCTAGTTGGACTCGGCGAGTCATGGATTGACTCGGCGAGTCGAGTCGCGAATAAGAAAGACCCAGAGCAGATGAACTCGGCGAGTCAGTAGATAGACTCGGCGAGTAGGGTTGACCCGGAAGGTTGACTTTGACCAGGATTTTGACCTTGACCAGAATTGACCTAGTGACCTTTGGAGGTCAGTTGGACTAAGTGTTATATTGATATTGGTAGCTTGAGGAGCTAGTGGAGCAGCAGTCGAAGTCAGAGGTCAGGTAGCAGTCAAAAGGATTAGCAGCAGCAGTTCAGCAGCATCAGGTGAGTTTCCTTCCAGTAGGGACGGGTCTAAGGCCACAATGCCGGCCCGTTCAGTTAGCAGAAGTTTCCGAACTTCGGTCCGATGCAGTAGTTAGTATGTTTGATGCCTTCGTGGCTCAGACAGGATTTATGTGCTATGTGTTATGTGTTATTTGTTATGTGTTCCGGGCTACGGCCCGATGTAGTATGCAGTATATGTGTTCATGCTAGTTGATATGTTATGCTATGCTATGATTCAGTCAGTTCCGGACTTCGGTCCGATGCAGGGGGCAAGGCCCTAGTTAGTCCGGACTTCGGTCCGATGCAGGGGACAAGGTCCCAGTCAGTTTCCGAACTTCGGTCCGATGCAGGGGGCAAGGCCCCAGTTAGTCCGGACCTCGGTCCGATGCAGGGGACAAGGTCCCAGTCAGTTCCGGACTTCGGTCCGATGCAGTTAGTTCCGGACTTTGGTCCGATGCAGGGGACAAGGTCCCAGTCAGTTCCGGACTCCGGTCCGATGCAGTTTCCGGGCTTCATCCCGATGCAGTGGGCAAGGCCCAATATGTGTTTATATGTTATTGTATGGTATGTGGTAGTTTGGGGGAGCTCACTAAGCTTCGTGCTTACGGTTTTCAGTTTTGGTTTCAGGTACTCAGTTTTCAAAAGAGGAGCTCGGGGAGATTGCAGTGCACACACCATAGTCAGTTAGCCTGGGAATGTTTGACTCTGATAATGATATTATGTTTTGAATTAATACTCGAGAATTTATGTTATGACTTATGATACAGTTTTTATAATTATGATCCTAGTAATGCTTTTAAAGAAATTTTTTTTTGGTCGTGATTTTTGGGTCGTTTCAAGAAGGCAAGGCCCTGGTTAGTTCCGGACTTCGGTCCGATGCAGTTTCCGGACTTCGGTCCGATGCAGAGGGCAAGGCCCTGGTTAGTTCCGGACTTCGGTCCGATGCAGTTTTCGGACTTCGGTCCGATGTAGAGGGCAAGGCCCTGGTTAGTTCCGGACTCCGGTCCGATGCAGTTTCCGAACTTCGGTCTGATGCAGTGGGCAAGGCCCAATATGTGTTTATGTGTTGTTGTATGGTATGTGGTATATATGGGGGAGCTCACTAAACTTCGTGCTTACAGTTTCAGTTTTGGTTTCAGGTACTCCCGCTAGCAAAGGGAAGAGCTCGGGTTGATGGCATCACACCTACCACAACTTCAGTTTTATCCTGGGAGTTGTATTCATACATTTTGTTATGATTGATACAGTTTTGTTTTGAGACCATTACTTTGACTTTTGAGTACTCATTCCATGGTTCTTGTGATATATGTATTGGATGTGATTTTTAGTAATATCAAAACGAAAAATTTTGGGTCGTATTTTGGGTTGTTACAGTCTCCCACTTGGATAAGTCTAATAACTATAGTTATAAGTATAACTTCAGGATCTGACTAGAAATCGTGGCTCTTAAATGCCTTTGTCGAACTTAGACGTACCATTTTAGATAATTGATCATAAAATCCTCTGTTCTCAAGATATCAGCCAGACAAACACATGGAACACAGTCAATCTTATTGTCCAGCAGTTTGTTTCCCGATTTCTGATTCGTTTGACATAGAACTTAATTGAACACATCAATTTAGTTCTGACCAGGCCCAACACATAAGTTAAAACAAAATCATCGAGAGGCGCAAGATATCGCTTTTAATCCTCCAAGCACTAAAAGGAACATATAAACTTTGATAGTGTATGCTTGTGCTAACTATTCATTGAACCATGCACAACAGCACGTTTTATAACATCGAGTTACCAATGCGTTTTCGTACTATCAATGTACGACCAAATCATAGTCAACAACTTATATATCTAGGTTTGAAGATTATATGATATATCTTCTCACAATCACTCGAGAAAAATTCCATGAAGTGATACAAGTGAGTGTGGGTTGATTCCAATACTCAGACCTTATGAGCACTTATGAATGTCGTAGCAATGTCCAACCATTTCTGCCAATCTACAAGCTAAATTCATGACAGTCTTGATTCAATACCTACTTCCAAAGTATGATCAACTATGGATAGTTTGAATAAACTAATTATTCTGGAAGTTAAAACATGCAAAATGAAACAATATTAAACAATTGACATGAGACGGTACCATACTAGTAAATAAAAAGCACCTTTTATTTAAGCATAAAATGTCAATTACAGTCTATCTATTACAAGTTTCGAAATAGCTATCTAATCATTAAAACTAATATCATCCCTTAGCCCAATGTGCCTCGCATGCTATAAATACTTAACCCTACTCAGTCCCTTCGTGAGGGGATCTGTCGGGTTCTCATCTGATGATACCCTCTTTGACACGAGGAGTCCTTCTATCTTGTGTCTTATGAAGTGATATTTCCTGTAGATGTTTATGGACCTGCCATGATCCCTTGGTTCCTTCGCTAAGGCAACTGCACTATCACTGTCACAGAAAATCTCCACGGGCTCCTTTATAGCTAGTACACTCCAAGGTCTCTGATGAAGTTCTTCATCCATATCGCCTCCATCGTCGCTTCGCTTGCTGCTATGTACTCTGATTCGCACGTTGAATCAGCTATAGTCTCTTGCTTGGAACTTTTCCAAGTAATTGCTCCTGTATTCAGGGTAAACACCCAGCCCGACTGAGAGCGGAAATTATCTCTGTCAGTTTGAAAGTTGGCGTCCCTATACCCCACCACTCTCAAGTCATCACTCCCACCAAGGGTAAGGACCCAGTTCTTAGTCCATTGCAGGTACTTGAGAATGTTTTTCACCAAAGTCCAGTGAGCTTTTCCAGGATTCCCTTGATAGCTGATGACCATGCTCAAAGCAAAGGCCACATCAGGGTGAGTACAAGTAGGCCTGTCGAAAAAACCCGAAACACGTTCTACCCACCCAACCCGTTCCGAATTCGAGTAGAATGGGTTAGGTAGAACGGGTAACGGGAATGAACATTCGGGTAATAGGTTAACCCGATAATAATATAGGTCGGGTTTTAGGTATGAATATTTATTTTCCGGTATACCCGAATACCCGAATTCGTTTTTTTAAATAATACCAAATATACAATGCAGTCACGTACACGCACTTCAAATAAAAGAAAACCCTTCGTTTCCTTCTTATGAACGACGACACGAAATTCGACGCAAACTTGCAAATAGAATATGACGTTGAAGCTGAAGTCCTGAACCATCATCACAATTCTCAGTTTCTCACTATCGCACGGAATGGAATTAAAAAAGTACATAACATATTATAATGATTTGTATTGTTATTATATATGTACTTGTTAATTGTTTTGAGTATTATCCTACCCGATTCTTTATTAAATCAACCAACATGTAAAAATAAAAAAAAAATAAAGAAAAAAATATCAATAAGTGTCATTTAAGAAATTTTCGGGTATACCCGTTCTACCCGAAACCCGAAAATTTTACCTGTTGACACCCCTAAGTACAAGTCATAGCATACATTATCGAGCCAACAACAGAAGCATATAGTAATTGACTCATCTCATCTATCTCATCCTCTGTACTTGGACTCTGAGTTTTACTCAGTTTGGCATTGCTCTGGATCGGTAAGTCTCCTTTCTTGGAATTATGCAGGTTGAACCTCTTCAACACTTTATTCAAGTATGTACTCTGACTATGTCCAATTAGTCTCTTACTTCTGTCTCTCAATATCATTATCCCAAGAATATAGGTAGCTATCCAAGGTCCTTCATAGAGAAACACTTTCCAAGCTAGGACTTAACCTCCTGCAAGGTTGGGATATCATTTCCTATGAGTAGTATGTCATCCACCTATAGTACCAAAAAGCTAACTATAATCCCACTAGCTCTGACATATACACAGGACTCATCCTCACTTCTCGAAAAGCAAAATTCTTTAACTTTCTCATCGAAAAAAAGATTCCTTCTGCGAGATGCTTGTTTCAATCCATAAATGGATTTATCAAGCTTACACACTATACTAGGGTACTTTGCATTGACAAACCCTCTGGCTGACTGATGTAAGCATCCTTAGCCAACTTCAAATTAAAGAAAGCGGTTTTGACATCAATTTTCCATATTTCGTAGTCATGAAATGCAGCAATTGATAACATAACCCTAATAGATTTAATCCTCGCCGTTGGTGAGAAAGTCTCGTCATAATCAACTCCTGGAGTTTGAGAAAAGCCCTTCGCAACCAGTCACACATTATATGTGTGTACTTTCCCATCCTTGTCGGTCTTCTTCTTGAAGATCCATTTGCACCTGACTGTGTTACGACTCGGTACATTGTCAACCAAGTTCCAAACTTGATTTTCATACATAGACTAAATCTCATTGTCCATAGCCTATTTCCATTTAGCAGACTTGGGGCCTGCCATGGCTTTCTTGAAGTTTTTAGGTTCGTCCAAATTTACCAATGTGCTATCACTAATAAATGTATCACCTTTTGTAGTAATATGGAAACCATAAAACTCAGGTGGAACTCTAACTCTACCGGAACGCCTCAGAGGCACAGACTCGTCAATCGGTTCAACATGAGTTTCCTCCTCAGGTTGATTGGTAGCGTTTGAGGTTCCTTCACCACTTGACTCTTGAATTTCTTCAAGGTCAATTTTCCTCCCACTGTCCCCTTGGAATACCAGCTCTCTTTCAAGAAAGAGTGCTCTCCTCGCAACAAAGACAACATTGTCACTCGGTGTGTATAAGAGATAGCCAAAGGACTTCTGCAGCTAGCCGATGAAAATACACCGGATCAATCCGAGGTTCGAGCTTGTCATGAGTCTCACGCCTCACGAAAGCTTCGCAACCCCAAACCTTGATGTGTGCTATCGAGGGAGTCTTCCCTGTCTACATCTCATGAGGTGTTTCGGCAACCTTTTTAGTTGGGACTCGATTAAGGATATGGGAGGCAGTCTCCAAGGCATACCCCCAAAATGAGACTGGTAACGAAGCTCGACTCATCATGGAACGAACCATGTCCAACAAGGTTCGGTTGCGCCTCTCAGCCACACCATTAAGTTGTGGTGTCCTAACATAGTCTAGGAACTCGATACTAAGATACTCACCACCCCGATCGGATCGACGCATCTTTATCTTCCTGCCCAACTAGTTCTCCACTTCTTGTTTATATTCTTTGAATTTATCAAAGGTTTCTAACTTATGCTTGATTAAGTAGATATAGCCATATCTACTGTAATCATCAGTAAAAGTCACATAGAAGCAGTTAGCATCCCTAGTGGCGGTTCTGAAGGGCCCACACAGATTGGTGTGTATGAGATCCAACAAACCCTCACACCTCTCACAAGAACTAGTAAAGGGTGACTTAATCATTTTTCCAAGCAAACAAGACTCACAAGTGTCATCCGACCTTAAGTCAAATGATTCTAAGACTCCAGCTGTGACATCCCCAAATTCACGGCCAGAAACGGCCGGTTTTGTTTATACTTTATTTCAAAATTAGAGTAACCTTTTAATAAAAGAGTTGTGGAATTTGTCCCAAAACAATAATATGATAAAGATTTATCAAAAGCATTTCCTTATAAATGTATTTCATTAAAAGACTCGGGATGTCATATTCGATACAGTACATAAGTATAAACAATACAATATAAGCCTTACTACATTATTTCCTATCTACAGGCCTATATCCGTAATCCCTCATCTCAACACATCACAACTATGCTCGAGCGCCACTACCTGTAATACATAAAACTGAGTGGGTCAGGCTTGGGAGCCTGGTGAGCACATAGGGTTTTCAACCCACAATAAATACTTTATTAATTTCATCAACCAACAATAACCCGATTACCCGTTCCCGTTATCCTCACATTACGTCCCTAAATACCTATTATAAGGGACCTATCCTAAGGATCATCATCGGGATGGACACTATTTCTTAAGGGGGTTCCTTAGCAATAAATGTCCTAAAGTAAACCATGTGGGGGATGGGGTACACCGGTGAACACATCGTTCACAACACCTACAGGTTGCGAGCCTGCCAGCGTTCCACTGGACTGTCTAGAAGAGTCTGTGGTTGTCATCTATACTCCGCTAGATGACTCGATCAACAACAACAACATCAAGGCCTCTCATCATTTTATCACACATCGTCTTATTACATCTACCCATGTTTTACCCCAACATTATTGTAGATATAAAATACATATACAATTTAAATCATTTAAAACTTGTATAAAAACATTCATCCAGCATAGATAGCAATTATATAGAAAATATGCACACATATCACGTAATATATAAAATACTTCATATCTATGTGTAAGATGAAAGTAACTATGCACTCACCTTAGTAGCGGGAGTAGATAGAATCTTAAAACGGTCAACGGCTCGTGATCATCGGGCTTGGGACGCGGAATGGCTTCAGAAAACAAGAGAGAGAAGGAAGATTTGGTGTAAGGATTGAATGAGCTTCGATCGCTATTTATAGGGCGTTCTGGGGCCATTCACGTTGTGAACATGATAGGTTCACATCGTGAACTTCCATGAGTCATCCCATAACCTTAACGCATGTTTTCTAGCTCTGATTAGTGTTTGTTGACTCCTCACGTCGTGAATTTTTGATGCTCACGTCGTGAATTTTTGATGCTCACATCGTGAGTTCAGTCAAATTAGGGTTTCTGACAGCTGCATCTTCGGAAGGCCATAACTTTTGCATACGAACTCCGTTTTCGACGTTCTTTATATCCACGCGTAGGTGGAGACGTACTCTACAACTTTCATTTAGACTCCTAAGGATAAAAAGTATTTTATCATAAACTAACTTTTTATGTTTCCCAGTGTCGTGCCAGTTTTGACGTGAAACTTCGACATGTCATATTTTCTTCGTTATAACTCGGATTTCGGCGTTCTTTATATCTCCAGAATCCTTGTCCCGGCCACTACAACTTTCTTCATAGATATTGGACCTATCTATTATTTTATTTTTGATGCTTATTTTTATTCTTGACTTATTATATCTTATAATTAAATATAAGGCACATAAAATCACATAATATTCAAATAATTCTTATTTATTATTTTAAAGTAGGTTATAAGTGTTGATCCTAACTATTACACCATTAAATTAATGTTTAGCCTAGAAACACGGGCGTTACACCAGCCTTCTGGAGTTGGCCTATGCGCTTCTTGTTGACATGTCCAAGACGACAATGCCACAAGGATGCTTTATCCAAATCATTAGAAGAATCGATATGCAACACATTATTTCCTAAGTTGTCTACAACCATCATAGTTTCATATACATCATTACAATGTAATGCTCTAAAATAAAAAACATCATTATAATAAGGATTTATTGCACCAATTTCATTATCAAATGAAAATGTGAAACCTTTTTTGTACAAACCATGAAAGGAAATGTGATAACTTGAACCTTTTTCCGTTTCCACTAAATGATTGTCGTTAATAAAATTTGAATTTTTATTAATTTTCCATTAAACTTCTTGGTTTAGAAAATCGTCTAGTTTTATATAATTAAATTTTATATACGAGTCGGAATCGAAAATCACGTGAAAAACCCGAAGTTCCATGAAAAACAGCACGCTAGCGGCCAGAACGAGTTTACAGCCGTAAACTTGTGTACGGTCGTAAACCCGTTTGCGGTTGGTGAAAGGTTGACCCCACCACCGACCATACCCTCAGTCTATAAATACGGGACCCCCGCCTTCATTTGAACCTTCTTGGCCGAAAACTCTTTCATTCTCTCTCTAAACTCTTGACCGTAAACACACTTTCTCTCGAAAATCATCAAAAATCATCATTTGGTGTCGATTTGGAGCATCTGGAACACGTTTTCTTCGAAATCAAACACCCTTGTTCTTGAGAGTACGGCCGTACACCTTTCAAATCTGCAAAGACCGTAAACCCTTCAAAGAGGAGTTCATGGCCGTAAACTCTTCACGATCGTAAACCCTTGTTCACGGCCGTACACACCTCTTAAGTGGTGAAAAACCCGTTTCCTCAATTCGATCAAGTCCCGGTAATATTACTTTACCAAAAGCAGGTCTTTTTCTAACACTTTATCTAATGAAATTGCTAATTTAGATACATATATGTATTTATTTGATATTAGGATTTCGTTAAGTTCCACGTACACCAACTCGAGGGTCTTCGTTTCCAGTTCGTTGATTCGACGCTTGCACACAACTAACGGTGAGTTCATACCCCTACGCTTTCATGATTTTTAAACGTTTTCAGGGGGAATACAAGCCAAACATAAACGATTTTTGGTGAACAAAAACAAAAGAATTTCAATAAGTTTAAAACTTATGCAATTGATTTAGTCCAATGATTTATACAAAATACATAGATATTTTTATCCCTTTTTTATTTTGCGGAGCATAAGGGTCTCTTTCTATTAAACAAATATATAATTGCATAGTTTCCAGAAACAATACACTAACCAAGTACAATACATTTCAGGAAAACTATAATAGGTATAGTTTGGGGTTTTCAATACACAGTTTTACGAATTCAAAGTTGAACATTGCTAAACATATAAACTATGGAAGATTTAGTTTATGATATACATTACTACATTTGGATTTCAAGAGTACAACATTTAATAATTATTTATGTATAATTATTATACTACAAGTATACAATAGATTTCAATACAGTAGATCAATACAGGACTGCACGTAAACTAGATTATACATAATTGTGAGACTCTACTTCAAAACTGTACCCTTAGGTGCACTAAACTAAATCCTATCCCAATATAACCAGAGTCTCCTGGAGGGAGAGTGTGAGATTTGTGAATAGATCTATTCGGGACTGACAATCGCACACCTGAACTACTAGCTACAGTTAGGCATGCATGCCTGGGGTGACATATGTCATTTAACCAACACCTGAAGAACGTTGTAAAGGTCTCTAGGTCATATCAAGCATGTTATATGAACTCACAATAGTATAAACTAATCATGATTTACGGGATTCCATTCTTCATTAGTTTTATTTTAATTAATAAAACTACTATACATATTGGTGGTAGCCAGGGTTTTCAAACAGAACATACTATACATACTGATGGTAGCCAAGGTTTTCAAACAAGAACATACTATACATACTGGTGGTAGCCAGGGTTTTCAAACAGAACATACTATACATACCGATGGTAGCCAAGGTTTTCAAACAAGAACATGCTATACATACTGGTGGTAGTCGGGGTTTCATACAAAGCATACTATAAAAAGGATTTTTTACAAGAATACACACACATACTATGATTGGTAGTAACCAGACATAAAAACTAATGTTTTTCCTACAGTGCAACAGGATACAGTAACAAGCATTCATAGTTAACTCTATAATTCATTAGTTTACGTATCAGGGCCAAGTATGGAGAATATTCGATAGATTGTGGAATGTATGGTTTCTGCCTCATTTCTTGTTCCTTGTTTGGTTGTGGACTTAGGGCTGATCCACATAATCAACTGTGTGTTCGATATGGTTTATACTCGGCTAGCATGAACTAAGTGGTCATAGATGGAACTGATATTATCGCACTTTTACTAAAGAAAATATTGGATTTTATTGAGAAGCATACACACATTTTTACTAATTCAAAGACAAGTTTTCAATACAAAAACATGCTTATGAACTCACCGTCTTTATGCTAATACTCTTTCAAAACCGCTTGTATTCTCAGGGAATCAGTAGACAGGTACTCCTACGACATTTTGAGAAGACGGAGGTTATAAGGACACGTCTTTTATATATTGTTATACTTTTGATGTATACGAACAATGAAACGAACATATATAAATATTCTTATCTTATGTAATGGTTGTGTTTACTTTGATTACTATGATGCAATTAATATGATAGTACACATGACGTCCTCCACCTCCGAATGTTTTCCGCCATTTCGGTTTGGGGTGTGACAGGAAATAATATTTCTTGCCATATCTCGCCATATCAGACCAGTAGCAAAAATTATTCAAATCTACTTCTAACCCACTACTAATAAATATAGAGTAAACTCCAATCTTGGTGATAGGTGAAACCTTCCTATTCCCCATTATCAAGTTTATCTTCTCGTTCTCCACATTCTTACTTCTTTTTAGGCCCTACACATCAGAACAAATGTGAAATCCACAACTTGTGTCAAGAATCCAAGAGTTAGTATGTGATGAGATTTTTTATAGAATAGTATAAATACTTGCATGGGTGAGTTTAACCTTCCCATCCTTAACATCCTGCAAGTACTTGGGGCAGCTTCGCTTCCATTTCCTTTTTTCAGGGAAATAGAAACACTCTACTTCTTTTGGGATGGTCTAGGGAGTAGCAGAATCTCCTTTGATTCCACTTGAAGAGGATCCATCAAGAGACTTTCCCTTTCGGCTCTTGGAAGGACCCTTCCTCTTCTTCCCCTTACCTTGCCTAATTACCAGAAAAGGGGCATTAGCTGTAGGAGTGGTTACAACAGAGTTACCTTTGAGACCGCTTTCGGCAGTCCTCAAAAGGCCCTGAATCTTGCTCAAAGTGACTTCTTCCTTGTTCATATGATAATTCATACAAAACTGAACATAACATGGAGGTAAGGAGTGTAGAATAATATCTATAGCCAGCTCCATAGAGTTCACATTCAATTTGAGCAGACGGTCCACAAACCTTTTCATTTTCTGCAAGTGGCCCGTGATGGGTTCACCATCCTTAATTTTTGTTTTAATCATGGAGCAAATGATTTCATACCGTTCTTGACGAGAACTCTGATGGTATCTTTCCATCAGGTCCTGGTGCATCTCAAAAGGGTAGAAGTCCTCATAGGACTTTTGGAGTTCAGGAGACATGGTGGCAAGCATGATACAAGCTACATTGGTGGCATCTTTCTCATGTTCCCTAAAATCAGCAATCTCCCGAGGAGTAGCAACAAACTCATCAATTTCCTTAAGCTACTTGCCGAGGACATATTCCTTGTCCTCGTAGAGAGTGACCATCCTGATGTTCCTAATCCAATCATTGAAATTAGTCTCATCAAAGATGACTCTCCCACAAAGGTTCATGAGAGAGAAGGAGTCGGTAGGTTTTGAGCTAGAAGTAATGTTAGAAGACATCTAAAAGAAAGAAAGACAAAGTTTATATTAGATAAAGAATCCTTAATATAACACCCAGAAAGAAATATTAAGGCTAGGACCCAACACAATATTTTACAATTTGGAAGAGGGATGTCGTAATCCAACTTGCAAAATATTTGAAGGTAGGTAAATGACGATTTACCAATTTCCACCATGAAAAACGAAATAGTTATTAAGTTTTAATTGAATTGAAATTCCTAGATCCTTTGAGATTCATTGAACAATTCAATGACATGTTTAAATCTCAATTATGCCCTTTAGGTTTGTGATTGGGATACCGAGGATCACAAACAAGGTGTGAATAACCATGTAAATGTACTTGGTACTCTCAATGTCAATTATCACTTTAATCAATGTGTCGGTAAACCACACACGCTCCATTGACCTTATGATAAACATTAAGCTACCCTTTGCCACCCTTACTAGTCCAAGTTAATGTGTCGGTTAACCACACACGCTCCATCAACGACTTGGTAAGGTGAAAAGTGTAAATTCATGGATTAATGTCAATTTCACATTTTCCTAAAGAAACTAAGATTGGGAATTTATAAAAGGTTTAGTTACTTTATAATTATCATTATACTTTTAATGAGAATTATAGTCTTTTTCCTACCTGTTCGGCTAACGACCCTCCACCAGTCAAGGAAGCGATGGGTGAGAGTGGACACCCATTAAACCAACATTTTATAGGCAGTAACCTTATAAACCCCCCCCCCCCCCCCCCCCTTATAGACCGGCTTCGTGAATGAGGCCTACGAACGGTAAAACCGACTTGTCTTATATATATATATATATATATATATATATATATATATATATATATATATATATATATAATACGTATAATATTATAATAGTAAAAGGGTTGAATTTTAATTCTTTAAAATTCGAAGGATTGGCATTAAAGTTTCATTTAGTGAGACTTTACAAATTCCGAAACTTGAGGGCATGTTTTGAAATTTGTCAAAACTCTTCAATTCCATAACACATGAGTTTAATGACATCTTTATTAGAAAAAACCTTTCATGTACCATAACATCCATAACTTGAGGACAAGTTATGGAGTCCATTAAAATCATTTGAAACATTATTTAACTAACACAATAATCAAATAATTCACAGAAGATTCAATCAAACTCATATGAACAATTCAAATCAAAACAAATTTCATGTAATTAGCCTAACCATATAAACTAATACAAAACATGAAACTTTTGACAATTATCTTTTAAATTGGATTAGCATGATTATTACCACATCAAAAACAGGTTTATAAGTTCAAAAACAGTTTAGGGTAATGATCTTAGTCCAATTTCATCCTTAAAACTCAAAAATCTACACTCTGGAGCATCAACTCGTCGAGTGTATTAATTGACTAGGCGAGTTGGTCAGAATTGTGAAGGTATTCGACGAGTTCCCCAGTGGACTCAGCGAGTCCACTGTCCAGAAAGCAGAAATTTGATTTTTAAAGCATTTCCAAGCAAGTAGCATCAAGTATATTGGAAAACAATCCTAGGCTCTTATACCACTGATGGGGTTTTGAGCATTCTAACACTCCTTAGGTGTGCATGCAACTCTAGAAACCTTGGATCTATGTTTTCTTTATTATACATGCAAACTTTCATTTTTCCAAGGTTTCATCCTAACTAGCATACTATAAAGTATATGTAATACAAAATTCTAAATAGAATTGCATACCTTTCTTGTAGCTTGATTCCTTAAGCCTTTAAAAGCCTAGCACCAATAGGGTGAATGCCTCAAATGGAACCACAAATCACCATCAACAAATGGAAGACTTGAGAGAATATTACTTGCACACAAAAAAGGTCGAAAATATAAGTATTGTGTTTGTACTTTAAGTTTTCCCATAATAATAATAATAATAATAATAATAATAATATTATGCATATTTTCTTTTGACTTAACAATGGTAACTTATTATGGTCAAGTGGACCAACTGTAGCATAATAAACATCAATTCTCTTTCCACAGTAAATGAACAAATACGTTAAGACAATAAATAATTTTTTATAAAAAAAACACGAAATATAAGCATTGTGTTTGTACTTTTAATATCCTTTTTCATCAAATAAATGGTGTTCATGCCCGGAGAGATACATAAATCATAAATTGAGTACATGTAAACCCAAAATTCCAACAAAAACTCCTTAATTGTTAGTTAAAATCTATTAAATTATAAATTAATTACTAAAAGAAGAATATAGAAAATAGTTACCAGTTCCATAAAGAACACGACAGTTTGCAGAAAAAAACCAAAGAGTGTGTGCACTCGTTTTAGCAGCCAAGATTATTATACTTTTGAATGCAGCAGGAAGATCAAACAAAATCAATTTCACCACTATTGAGATCAATGTTTACACCGATCAAAGTAAATAAACTGAATTGGAAGAAACAAACACAAGGTCACATGAAAAAAGTAATTCAGTTAGAGAGAAACGAAGATAAAACATGATGGTTTTCGACCACATTGTAACATATTACTGAAATTCAGTGAGACATATTAACAAACACTTGGTATGCAAATCAGAATTTTTTCAATTCCACCACAAGTGATGTCACCATTTATGATATACTTGTAAACCTACCAACGTAAAGGGAAAAAACAATGAAAAAACTTATAGTAAAAACATATAAAACACGAAAATATAGAAGAATTTAAAGGAAACGCCCATACCGCACAGACTAGCGGTGAATAGAGGAAAGAAGGAGTCTGTTAGCCTGAAGTCGATGAAGAAACGGAAAGAGGGCTGGCTGTATATCATGTTTTTTATTCCGATGGTGAAGGCGATAGGTAGATGATGGAGACGAAAGCAAACATTGTCCATATCCGACTGCGACCGCCGCTCCTTAGCGTGACTAGATCAGAACAAAAGAAGGGAGACTAGCCTCCTTTAAAGAAATAGAGGCGGTGGGAATCTGTAGAAGTAGAGATAAAGGAAACGGTGGAGCAGGAATGTTGAGGTGTCGAGGAAATAGAAGTGGTAGTTTGACTGTGTAAGCTAGCGAAGGTAAGCGATTGGGGTCTGACGACGTCTTATTCGCAAAATAGGTCTGCAAAAAGCCCTCGATTTTTTCAGTTGTGCAAACGATGCAAAATACTAATCGCATGAGTAATCGTCGGTCGGTGGGGGTTGATTTGTATTACAGAAAGATCCATTGAAGTAGACGATGAGGAGATGCGGTGGAGAAAAGTATTAGGCAAGAGATCAAGAAGAAATGGTGGACAGCAATCCAATTCCTATTGGCACATCTGGGATGGGTGAGGCGGTGGAAGGCTTAAAAGAAAACCACGTAGACAGTCGAGATAGAGGCAAGTATGAACAGTAGCGGCCAGGAGGGGTGAAAGTATGACGGAAGTATGACTGAAAGGGTTTTAGGAGAATGTTGAAGCAGCTGACGATCCCAATGCCGATTTTGAATGCCGGTGGCGAAGACCACACTATAAAACACTTCATCGACTACGCCACCAACATCGCCGACCATCATTCATGCAATTAGTGGTGTCGGCGTATGACGGGTCGAACTACTCCCCTACTCAACAGATTCGCCACCATCGAACCATCCTCCCCACCTTCCTGATTTGTTTTGTTCATCTACAAATAGAGGATCTGCTAAGAGAAACCTTGTGGAAGGATGGAGATGAAGAAGCGGTGGGAGATAAACGGAAGACGGTGGAAGGATCGGGATATCTAGGGCCGAATACTAACCACGGTGAAAGTAAGTTACCCAAGCTAAGTACGCTGGTTAGGTACTGTAGCTAAGGATAGAGAATTTTAATATATATATATATATATATATATATATATATATATATATATATATATATATATATTACTACTATATGCCACATAAATTGAAAGCAAATATTGCATATAATGAAAAAAATATTTCATATAATGGAAACAAATATTTGAATAAATGATTACTTAATAAACATATATTTCTTTTTCAAAATAGAATATATCCAATTGAAAACACAAAGTGAATTTATATGTATATATAGTTATATACAACACGGCCTTGTGTGACTAAATCTTACTTCCTTCAAAACAAAAGTGACTGTCACCGATTACCTGAAGTTGAACGAGAAAATTGTAAGTAATGCCCTTTCAGTAATTAATTTAGTTTTTATTTTTAGTTCGTTTCGTTTCTTGAACCTTGATGTATATGGATTATTATTCTACGTTTAAATTATTTTTCGTTTTTTCTTCGTTTAATACTTTTGAGATGTTTAAAAAGAGAAATCAAATGTACTTGGCTTCCTCTCGTTCGTTCATGTTTACTCTTTACTCACTAGAACAAGACAAGCGTAAAAAAAAAAAAAAAAGATTAACCGAGACAATTAATGGATTTCATATGTCATTAGTTTTTACTAGTAGGAAGATGAATAGGAGAAAAAATTAGAATAATATTTAATTTATTTTTATAAAGAATATGATTAATGTCTATTCAACTTTGTTTTAAAACTAAAAAATTAACTTTGTTTATAACAATTTGTTTGGTTAATAAGAATAAGATACATGTTTTAATTGATGTTTAACCTTTTCAGCAAACATCAAAAATGACGACTCCGGTTAAATATTTTTCAAATTGACCCGTTCCATAACTGTGAAGGATGCATACAAAAAGTCAGAAAAACATTGTCTGGAGTTGGCGGAGTTATACTAGAATCAATGAATCCTGACAATGGGGAAGTCACCATCACAACTACTTCTCAATCTCTTGAAGTGATACAAAATGCTCTTAAGCGTACATTTCGAAAAAAACAAATCTTTCTATTACAAGAAATTGTTCATCAACATCCACCATCTACTCTTGGCAAACAACCAAACCAAGGTCAAGGGACTTCTACTACATCTACAGTCAACAATATTCATCCTACATTAGCTAACCATCACCAAATATTCAATGATCAGGGAAATATAGTTGAGTTTACAGAATTAAACGAATAGTTGATAACTCAAGATCAACATTATACATACCCGACTATTAAAAGGGGAGAATGAGTTTATATAAATTTATTATTTTTTTATTTTGAATAATAATTAATACATAATTTCAATAAGTTAATGAGTTTGAGACAATATATATATATATATATATATATATATATATATATATATATATATATATATATATATATATATATATATATATATATATATATATATATATATATATATATATATATATAATTTATGATGAGTGAAAATCTTTCACTTTCGTCTACTACATAGTAATTCTGTGGGTGTGATTCGTTGAGTGATTGACATTTTTATTAGATTGAGCATTATCGATCTGTTAAGATACTGAAAAATTATATATATATATATATATATATATATATATATATATATATATATATATATATATATATATATATATATATATATTCGATTGTTGATGGTTCGTATTGAAATATATCGAGATTTATTATGATATGATATTTCTTACCTTGTATTGCTAAACCGTTAGGAACAATTAAATACATTTATATACTTGGGCATAAATATAATTAATGGACTAACTTAATTTGGAGTAAATAAATTACTTTATTTTGGAGAGCACATTAGATTTCCAACAATGTATACAACTAAAACATTACTTATATAGTTATATTAAAAATGAAGAGAATTATTATAATCAACATGGTATCATAGATTCTTCTGTTGGAATTGTAATGAGAAATGTCATTTTGGAAATCAGTGCTTACAACCTTTAACAGATAAAGCCAAAGGTAGTGAATATGGCAGCAGATTCTGAAGATGATGCACTCATTTGTTGTATCAAAAACTCAACGGAATCCCAGATCATGGTTTCAAGTTCATTGTTCCATCCTAGTAATTCTAGAGATGTAATGCATAATTTTTGGCAGTACATAGCGAAGATTAGATTAGAAGACAACAAGAGCCTAAATATTACTATTGTTGGGGATGTGGTCCTCAAGACGACTTTGAGTATGAACTGGACTTTGAAGAATCTCAAGTTCAGGCCATAATTGAAGAGAATTCTAATATTAGTGGGGCAGTTTGATGATGAAGGTCATCAAGTTACAATTGGTTATCAATACTGGAAACTTAAAAAAGGAAACTTAGTAGTTGTTAAAGGTCAAAAGTAGGGTACACTCTATATGATGGAGGTTTCTGATACTAAATCATATATTGTTGAAGATGTTGGGGCATCCACTCTATAACACCAAATACTTAGGTATATGAGTGAAAACACAATAAAGATGTTAGTATCCAGAGGAATAATGCCATATCTGAAGACAGTGAGGGATGATTTAAGTGAGCCTTGTGTTCTTTGTAAACAGACGAAAGTTACATTCAAGAAGATAGGTCATCCGCCTAAGTCTGTGAAGTTAGAGTTAGTTTATTCGGATATTTATGGTTCCAATTCAGCTTCTTTGGTGGGAGGATCCTGGTACTATGTTACATTCATTGGCAATTACATGAGGAAAGGCTGGGTTTATTTCTTGAAGCATAACTCTGATGTTTTCAGCATATTAAAGAAATGGAAAGCTATTATGGTGTAACGAACCACTTTTCCTTCCGTCAGGGAGGTTAGTTTTTGTTACTTGAATTATTTCTTTATATGATATTAGTCGCAATAAATTAAATGAGATGATGTTAATTAACTGAAATTAGGGGTGTTAATCGGGTCAACCCGATCGGGTTTCGGGTTATTCGGGTTGGGTTAGTCGGGTTTTTCAAAAATAATTTTTGACCCTAAACCCGAACCTATTAAGGTACGGGTTAGCCGGGTTCGGGTTAATCGGTTTTCGGGTTAAAAGGGTCGGGTTTATCGGGTTAATCAGGTATAATATTGTCTAAGAATTTTAAATGTAAGATAGTTTAATATTTTGCCATTTTAGTCGGTTAGATACTTATGTAGGCGTTGAAATTGTATCATGGAAGGAAAAATCTATTTTATGTAATATATGAAGCCACTTTACGTAAAGTTCAATCGTTTCAAAATTAATTTCAATTTATGCAAAACAAAGACGCACATACTCGAACTTGATCAAATTTCAAAAACTAAAAAAAAAATGTTACTATATGTTTCTGTAACAAGTTTCATAAACTAAAAAAAATCATTTTATTCATTAAGTATATATTCCAGCATTTATCTAATAACAGCGGGCAGACCAGAAAGGTTAAAAGTATTTTACTTGAGGATTATATATGCATGAAATATAGCTATGAGACTCACGATAAACACATATCATGCAGATAACAAATAACTTGCTTGATTAGTTGAGTTCATGATGTACAAACTGCAAGGCTAGTATTACAATATAAATATGAAAATGTTTAATTTAAAGCTGATGGGCTAGAGCGGGTTAATCGGGTTGATCCGAACCCGAATAAACGAAATATACTCAACCCGAAAGCCGACCCTATTAGGGTATGGGTTAATCGGATTGACCGAATAACCCGGTTTCAACATTAAGACCCTAATAAACCTGACCTTATTAGTCTTATTCAGGTTTGGTTCGGGTTTTTTTGACACCCCTAACTGAAATAATCAAAATTTAGGGGAATGGAATTTAATTAAATTTATTTAGAGAAAATAGAGTAATTATAATTTCTTAAAATGTTTAAATAGAAAGGAGTGGCTAGACTATCATTAAAAGAAACCTAAATTTCCATGTAACTAGGGTTAGGGTTAATGGAATACAAGGTTGATCATGTGAGGGGCTAAACGATAAGGCAGCTGACTTCCTCCAGAGGATGAAATTAAAGTTATTATTCCTTGGTAAGTCTTTGATTCTTGCTCTCCATATGTTCATACTTCAATTGGGTTGAAATTGGTTGTTATTATGAGATTGAGTTATTTTCATGTTCATTTAATTAATCTTCTTCTTCCAACTCTCAATTCTAGAGTTTATGTGTGATCAATTTCTATCCATATTGAGTGTGTTTTCTTTATCAATTGTGGCTGTGAAAATCCGTCTAAAACACTCCCTCATAAATTAGTATTGGTGCTCAAGTATTGGTTGGAATAATGAAGTCAAAATTGTTTTCTTGATGTTATGTTTCTTGTTTCTTTTTATCTCAAATTCTTGTGGGTAATTTCCTGCATGGAAGTCATGTTTTTAGCACTTCTTAAGACTCTCAAAATAGCGTCAAAAGGCCTTGATATGTGGTTAATTATGATGTAGTTTTGACTAGCAAAGATAATGTTAAATATCTGGCTTGAAGGTTCTCACAACTATTGGTTGTACTGCTTTGTATTTTTGGTCTCAAAAACCATGACTTGTGGGTTAAAATAACATCCTTGAATGCCACATAATGTGTACCTAAAGTCCGCCCAAATTCCATCTTATCATGTGTATTAATTTGGCTCTTAATGAATTCTTGGAAGATGGATGGAAGTTTGTGTTTTTTTATGTTATTTGTATCAAATTCACTTTCCATGTGGTATCTACTCTTTGGTATTTTCATTATCATTTAAATTATGTTTTTATACCTTCAATCAAGATTAATTGGGTGTAAATGGAATAACTCTAATCCATTTTATTTAATCTTTAAGTTTATGGTGGTGTGGTCAAGATCTGCAAATCTGGACAAAATTGGTAATCTTTCTTACTAGGGTAGTAGATGCCATTCTGTTCCGTTTCAGAGAAAATCACCATAAGAACAAAGTTGTAGGAAATCGAGTCTAGTTTCTAGAAAGTCCCATAGTAGCTCATTTGGAGTTACGGGTTATGTTTTATGCTTATAACATTGAAAATGGGTCGGGCTGTGAAACTTAAAGAAAAAAAATATGATCCGATAAGAATTTATGTTTTGAGAAAATATTAATTTCCTTTTTGTTTCCGAGAATTCCTAAATCAATGAAATCTTTGTAGGTAAAACACTCATTAGTTTTCGAGATAATGATAACTAAAAGGTTTATTGTCAGTTGACTCTAGAAATTTTCAAGATCATTACAACTCCCATTGATTTCTTCACATATGACGTTTCTCTTAATTAACATTCATTGATAAGCTAAAATATTCAAAAGTTCGTGTGGATTCCATACAAGGAAACACTTCACATAATAGGTCTGTTTATCCTTTGTTTATCGATTAACGAAAATATTATGTAACAATTCGTAAAAATAGGAACGATCGTACGATGCTATGTTTTAATTATTAAGCAATATGAGTATTTTATCAGAATGGTTGAAGGAATTTAACCTATTTTAATTAGATAAGTTCTTGTGAAATATAAAACAAGTAACTAATTATAAATTTTGTTACGGCGTATGACTACGAACCATCACCGGTTTGTGAAAATTAGCATATAACGTCATTTAAACGCAAAAAACTTAATTTCTATATCAACATGTCGCCAGTTGATGAGTAAGTTAAGTTCTATGTAAAACTTGTGCTTAATATTTGTGAATGATATAAATTTGACAAATATACGAACCAAAGTGGCGAAACGTATTTAACGATATGGTTAACCGGTTAAATGTCACGAAAGTATACTTTGGTCAATAAATTTTATATTTAAATAAATAGAAATATAAAATGAATTATTATAAAGCATAATTATAATGTATTTAAGTGTTTTTGAATAAAAAGAATAAAACATGAAGATTTAAGTTCAAATACACAAGGAACTACATTGTTATTTTATACTAAGAATACATGTATGTATTTGTACACATGTATTATTATCTAGTGGATGACTAGTTATGGGTTATGACTTATGACTTAAAGTGATTGCATGTAAGGAATATGGTGTCTAAATCAATTAAGATAAGAGAAATGATTAAGAGAAGTGTCAACTTAACTAATAAGTGCTTAATCACTTAAAACATTTTACTTAGAATACTTCTTAATCCCTCTTCTAATTTTCGAGATTAACACCTTTCATCTCCATAAATAGAACCTCTAACTAACTAACTAAATGATAGTTAGTTATTTAACTTATCCTATCTCTAAGAAATCAACAAGGCAAGTGGCTAGGCAAGAACACATCACATAAACTCCCATCCCATTACAAGCTAGTCTACGTTTTTCTTCTTATCTTCTTTCCCTCTTTCCTCCTAAAAATCTCAAAATCCCTCCCTCATTATTATTTCATTTCTCCAGCCAGTATTCCATGGAATAAGCTCTCAATCTTCATCTCATTTTCAGCCACAAGAACTCCCTTCCAAAGCCATCAAAATTGTGAACCTTAAGGGTTGTTGTCCCTTGATGTTTCAGCCACCATTTCACCCATCTGCACCTTCCTTTTTCTTTAGATTTTAACAACCAAATACCCTTGGAAGTTAGTTGTTATGCTACTCTAAATTAGAGACTAAAAACAGTGAGTAAACTACCCTTTTCTTACCCTTTTGCTATGAAGTTTTCGTGACAACAACATAGCTAAATCAGTGGCTTTTTTGGAGCATCAAACCAACACCCAAAAGTTTTTCATTTTACTACCTATTATAGAGATTCAAAGTATACCATATGTAGAAACTTTCAAACACTTAAAACCACTAATAAATTTAACCTTTCACCTCTCGAGAAGCTTGTGTTTTCCACCACCTTTTGGCAACATACTTTAGATCCAAGTTAAAGCTAGGTATATTCTTGATTTCTACTCTTTCTTTTTATCATCAAGTCCAATTGTTATAAATGATTTAATACATGATAAAAGTCTAATATACATGTAAGTATATGTATTTATGTGTTAAGACATCCAAAAGAAAACTCAAATCACGAGCTTGAGTGGAACCGAAAACCGTACGAAGCATTCTCAACCCGAATAACTCTACACGACAAAAGTGAGTATTCTACAGCGCCTCTTTTATTTTTTACAAGTCTAGGGGGATAATACACACTAAAAAATCCTATTTGGGTGATTTAAAGGCTTTGCAAACTAAAAATACAAGTTATGCCACTAAACATATCTAAACTTAAATTTCAGCTTTTTACAGAAAAGTTGTGGTCTATTCAATGACTGTTTTCCCTACTTGAACTTAATGGATTATAAAACTGTATAATATGCAAATAGTTTAGGTATATTCCTTTTCAAGGACTACTCGCATGT
Organism: Lactuca saligna; assembly: GCF_052625555.1. Taxonomy (NCBI): domain Eukaryota; kingdom Viridiplantae; phylum Streptophyta; class Magnoliopsida; order Asterales; family Asteraceae; genus Lactuca; species Lactuca saligna. Next base: position 132,220,431 of record NC_136420.1, read on the forward strand.
ATTCATATGATTTTTCTACAATTTATGACGATTTTAAAAAAAAAATTGCCTATCATTTCAGAACATTTTCGGACCATTCTGTTAAAATGAACATTTTCACTCTGGTTAGGAATCACTTAAGGTCAGGGTTAAATTATGGACAAAGTAGACTCGTTTTCTAAGCTCTGAGAGTTTATGGATCCCAATTTCGACTCACAATGATTTTTCTATGATTCTTCTAATATCATGGACAAAATTGCCCTTTTGATTTATCTTGTTGTTTGGTTTTCAAATATATATACAAAGTTTTGTGGTAAATAAGAAATACACCAATTATGATATTTTTTAATTAAAAAATACTTTAAGAGTTACAAAAGTGTAAATTATAACAAGTATTTCTAATATCATCATGTTGAAAACCTTATAACATAAGCTATTTTGAAATATGTTGATTTTGGTCACTCACAGTCGGGGTGTTGTATAAACTTTGTTGGTCACTTACAGTCGGAGTACTGACTAAACATATATATGATCACTTACAGTCGGAGTACTATCTAAACATATATATGGTCACTTATAGTCGGTATATTGTCTAAACATTTATTATGGTCACTTACAGTCGGGGTACTGTCTAAACATGTATATGGTCACTTACAGTCGACGTACTGTTTAAACTGGTATATGGACACATACGACCGTTGTCCCGTTAGAACTTTGGTTGCTTTACATTATTAAGCATTTCAACGAGTCTTCAAACCCAAACAATCTGGAACTATAACAAAGTCCCGAATATAAATATACTAATACACAGTTGGATGAGGCTGTAAGTAGTATAAATTTTGTTTGTAGATTGTTAAATCGATTGTTAGTGTCTATTTATATAAACATTAAATATTTTGCTTCCCAAAAATATGTTAAACTTTAATTTTAATTGTAAGTATGTAACATGGATCCTCGTACTATATTTCAAGTATCGGGTCTCACAAGAAGCATATTGGTAACATTGTTGACCATGTTTTGCACAACTTATTTTGTTAAACATCCCACGTTTTATAAAGATTTCTTGTTATAAAACTCACAGAGTCAAAACCTGTGGAACCCACCAACAATTTTTGTTGGCGTATTTTAAAAATGTGTGTTCTCAGATAACTAAGGAGCTATAGGAAGGACATCGGTTCTAAGGAAATTATAGTTCCTTTCTTTTAGGAATAATCTTGAACTGTTTTTATTTACCGTTGTGTGTTTAAACTATGAATATAAAATTTCATTTCCAAAACTTTAAGGTTTGTAATATATTGATTTAAATATGTCAAGTGTTTGATATATGTAGTTGACTGTGATCCAACTGTATAATGTCGCAACCCCAGCGATTTCCACCGTCGGTCGGGGTGTAACACATCATAACTCCAATTTTATTTATGCTAGAGTAAGAAAACATTTTACTTAACATATCTCGAGGTGTTTTCAACCTTATTAGTTTGAAATGAGTTTCAAAATACGATTTGTAGTTACTATAGTATGACTCTAAAACTTGATTGGAACAAATTATGAAGATGATCGACCCATTTCCATTAATGTTCGATTCCTCTTCTTAGTCATACAATTGTACTAAGATGTTCGTTGAGGATCATTTGTGATATAAAACCATAACCAATAAGGTGATCATAAAACATGATACTTAAGTAATCTCCTTTCCTCTCAGATTGGAGAAAATTTTATATTTATGCCTAATAGATTCTTCTTATTCCTTCTGCTACTCTGAATCTTTTCAAAGTAGCATAATATAAACACAACCATATTTACTGAAACATCAATAAATCATAACAAATAGAATTATCATCCTTTGTGGTGGATCTAAAGAGTTCATATCAACATGTACTAGATCCATCAATCCTTCACTTGCCTCACATAAACATGTGATCAATGAACTAGTTATATTGTTCCAGTGAACAAGATTCTCATACATTATACAATGTGTATTATATAACACCAAGTATTTTTTCAGTTGGTGATGATATTTCTTTTCACTTGTTCAATTATGACAATACCACACACGATATTTTAAGAATCAAGTCTACAATTAATATTCGCAATATTATAAATGTAGCCAACACTTTCATAAATGTCCTTGCAAGGAAATATAAATAAGGTGACCAAATAAACCAAAATTTCACTTTATTGAAATTAAATGAAAAGTTGGAATTGGTCCTTACAATGCATAAAATGAAAACCATGTTTCTAGATATCTTCGAATAGTAATAGCAATCTATTAAATTATCCCAACTCCTTAGTAGTATCTCCAAATTCTGATCTTCGAACCATGTGAGCAAAGTCCATTTCTCATTATCAAATTTAGCTTACCTTACTCAAGATTACTTCATTCTCTTAACCGCTTTAATACTATCAAAATGTGATCATCAAATCATGTATTAAGAGTGTATGAATAAGAACTTATAAAATAATGGATTGTAACAACCTGTTATTTTAAGTCTATGTAAATCAAACTTGTTCAAATAAAAGTCTAAACTACAATAGTATGCAAGTAAATTAACATCATAACTATAATACATACTTTGTTAATCATACTTATTTATAAGTTATGAACACTTATGTTGAAATCTACACATTTATAACTCAATATACAAGTCAATATAAGTCAAGGGATTTAAGTTTAAATCACAAACTGATACAAACAAGTTCACGGTCCAAATTTTGAAACAAAAAGGTGTTCATGGTTGGAATCAAACTGTGAACCCTCTTAAAGGGAAAAAAATCTTGAACTCGATTAGAACAAAGACCAAACCGTGAACTTAATTAGGAATAAAGCACAAATCATGAACACCCTCTTTCTAGAAGATCATTGACCGTGAACCAATTTTCCTTTGACCGTGAACCCATTTCTTTGCCCGTAAACACTTCATGGATGGGTGAAAATACCCCCTCTTGGCCGTGAACACTTCATGGTGGGGTGTAAACCCTCTTTTGGGGAGTAAACACATGCAACTTGACAGTAAACATCTATCTAGCTTATCTTAATTCGTTTTCCCTATAAGATAATTCCATTTACCAAACCAAACGCCAACTCAACATCCTCACTAAGTTTCCTTCATATATAAGGTGAGTATTAGATTATTTGTTCGTTTACACCTCCAGCATACGAAAACACTTCCTTATTAACTCTCAAATTATCAAATTCATTCAAACAACTCCAGTGGAATTTGCTCCAAGTCATAATAATCTTTGGTAAGTTCATACAAAATCCTAGTGTTTTCAAAACCATTTTATGATTATTAACATCTTAATCACACATTAATATGTGTTTAAACATTAGGATACGGCTATCGTTACGTGTTCTAAATCAAAGTTCACCATTTCCTATTTCGTTATCAACCTCGTTATTACATTCGAGGTTAGTTCATACCCCTAGATTTCAATAACTTTTCCCATAGTTTTGGGGGGAATACAAGTAAAACACAAGAAAATTGTGTTAATATACAACTTATTGTTTTATATTTGATTATGTTAAAATATCTTTAGGTATAAATATCAAACATACGGTATAACGTTATTACAAACTTTATAGACGGATTACATGCAAAACATGTTAAAACGAAATGGTTATCATTTTCAACGAAACAATACATTTAATCTATAATAAGTATAGTTTGGGTTACATTCACATTATTTTACCCTTTCAGGGAAAAGAAACGATTATATACAAAATACGATTATTTTTATATACTATAAACATAACAAGCGGAGTAACAATTTCATGTATGAACGTTTTCATTACAAAACACATATCTCGTTGGAAATTTGTGAGTCATTCGTCTTCAATGGACCTACCAAAGGTATCCATGGAAGTCCTGTTTTATAACCCGAGTCTCCTCCCAGATAGTGTGTGATACTTGTGTTTAGATCTATACGGGACTGATGATCCCGCACCCTGGTTGTTAGCTACAACACGGCCGACAGGTTATGGTTAAAAACGTCATATCTTTTCGACGCCTGAAGAACGTCGAGGCAGGAAATTCATTAATAGCACGATTATGAAAACTCACATGATAAACGACAAAACGTTATTTTTACGTGAAATCAATATTATAATTATTTTACGTAATTACTTAGCTCTTCAAATGGTTTTATTTCCGAATAAAACTGCATGTTACATAACTAAGTATGGTATATATACTTGCACTTTTCGGTCTTGATTCATATTAGACTACAGTTACAGTTCAGTTTACAGTTTACAATGTACAGTTTACAGTTTACAATTCACTTTACAATTTACAATTCAGTATTATGGAAAATATAGGATTTTCCGGAATAGATACGATTACTTTACAAATAAACAATTTACACTTCAGTTTTATGGAAAATATAGGATCTTCCAGAATAAATACAATTACTTTATAAACAAACAACTTACAATTCATTTTATAGAAAATATCAAATTTTCTGGAAACAAAAGTGATTTCATCTCATTGAATGGCATACATTTTATACAAATGCTTAAGAACTCACCAACATAATTATTGACACTTTTTCTCAAATAACTTGTATTCTCAGGAAACCGGTAAAAACAGGTTATCAACAACATTTGAAGATTTGACACTAGGGTGTTAAACAAATCTTTTGACATCATTAAACAAATCTTTTGGAAACATGTAAAACATACAATAATGTAACCTCTCAATTACGTATATGATGGTTGTGTTACTTTCTTTACTATTCAATTGTTATGATACTGCACATGATGTCCTCCACCCCCAAACGTTTCCGCCATTCAGGTTTGGGGGTGTGACATGGATGTACCTAAAATAGAGTCACACGACTTGACTTTACTATCTCTAAGATCTTTTAGGTATTTTGGGCAGCTTCATTTCCAATGTCCCTTTAATTTGCAGTAGAAACAAAGGGGATCTTTGAGGTCAACATATGGAACGGTCCCAGAGCTAGCCTTTCTCTTTATCGTACGCTCAAACAGTTTGATCTTGGATGACCCCTTTCCACTGGGAAGAGAAATATTTTCTGGACCAGCATTGTGACTACTTTATTTGTCCATGGAAGCCTTGGAATTAGACCCAATATGTGACAACTGGGAAACTTGGAGTCAAGCCAAGTCAAAAGATGTATTATGTATAAGTAAAAACACATTGTAACTTTGTTGCATTATATCACCGTTAGCCATGAGGGCATGCTTATATAAGTTATATATAAATATATGAATTGAAACCCATGTTGAATTAAGTTTAAATAAGTCAACATAAGTCAAAAAGGTTAAGTTAAAACCATAGATAAATACTCTACATACGAGATTTCAGTATTTGGAATCTAGAAACATTTGAGTTTTCTAGGAATCTAGGAAGCAAGTGGTTTTCGTCTTGTAGAATCTTGTTTCAATTAGGGTTTTCGGTTTTGGGTTTTCCTCTAGGACCAAAATATACCTTATGTGGGGCATTCAAGGTGATTTCGGTCATGCTAAGACCGAAATAAATCTCATTTTGGATGAAATCTCCAAGTGGTGGCCAAGTGGTGCCACTTGATTTGCTGATTTAGCTTTCCAAGGTGATAATTGTGCATTTCAACGCAAAAATCAAGTCATAACCTTATCCTACTCTTCGTATTTAATCACGAAATTGAGACCATTCCCAATTCATTTTCCAGTAAACATATTACACTTCACAAATTCTCTCTCAAATATCAAGCCTAATTTCCTTCCAAACTCAAAGATCAAACATCCCCTGGAGCTTTATTCTTCAAACTAATACCTTAGGAAATCATTGTAAGTTCTTATGATCTAGTGTTTATGCAACAATTTCATTACTAGTTCCATATATTCACACAATATGTGTTTAAACTATTAGGATATGACACCCTTCACGTATTCTAGACTCGAAGATCACCGTTTGTATCTCATTATCTAACCGCAATCACACATAAGGTGAGCTCATACCACCACATTTTTCAAGATTTTTCTGTGTTTTAGGTAGGGGATACAAGTAAAACACAAGGAAACTTGTGTTAAAATACAAATCGTTTATTATGTTTTAGTATATTTTATACATGTTACGTAAAAAGGTTAAATAACATTACTACCAAAATTATAAATGTTTACATGCAAAGTGTTATAAAACAAAGGTTTTCATTTTGACGAAACATACATTACAAACTATAATAAGTATAGTTTTTGGAAATATTCACGCTATTTTACCCTTTTGGAAAAAATAAATAATTATATAAAAATATAATTATTTTTACGCTACGAAAAGGTAATACATACATTTACAAGAAAAAGGATTTTCATTTCATTTGACGTAAACCTGTTAATGAATAAATTTGTGAGACATTTGGCTTCACGGTGCTTTTTAAGTACTTCATAAAGTCCTGTAATTGTAACCAGAATCTCATGTTGGGAGAGCGTGATACTTGTGTATAGATCTATATGGGACTGACAATCCCGTCTCCTTGAATTGAGTACGAATATTCTGCTTCCAGTAGTACGGGCCCATACTACCTTCCACGTCTATCCGTAATTTCCTCAAGAAGTGCCTAAACTCAGCCGAATTCCTCTATAACCAACAGTTTTCTCACAACTAATGCTCCGAGCACTAAATCTCACTATGTTTTTTCTAGGGAAAAACTCAACACCACTATCCGCCATCAGTTGCAGAAGGAACTCACGCTAACCTCCTCTAACTATCTCACAAACACAATTACATATTACATAAACTAGATAATTCTTCGAATGAGAGGTCTCTCACTACAACAATTGGAATCAAACAAGAGTTGCGCAATAGAGTTAAAGCTAACCTTCAAAAACTGTTTAGTTTTCATAATATGTAACTTAGCATATTTGGTTACTAATTAGCTGAAATCAGCAAGAACTCCTAAAAGCACAAAGTAAGCAGCATTCGAGCATCAAGTAATCAGAACAGAGCATAACCTAATCAGCTCATCATATTACTGATTGATCAGCACTAGCATGCAAATCTATAAGTTCAAAAGGCAGGCATACAAAGGCATCTCTCCTAGATCCTTATCCTTAATCTATCATGCGATTCACAAATTCACAATTCAAAACATATCATAAACATGTATGGGTATTTTGGGATAACTTACTTGAGCTCGGATGAGTGCATGCACCACACTTTTTTCACTTTTAGAAATCCTTTTTATAAAAAAAATGCTTTTCTTTTGAAAATTTCCATCAAGTCCTTGGTTTGAATTCAGACACACCTAAGAGTGTTCCTGAATCCTTCAAACCAAGGCTCTGATACCAACTTGTAACATCCAAAGTATGGTCCCAAAAATTTTTATTTTATAATAGACAAAAAATAGTGTTTTCAAACATCATTCGTACATCCCATCAAAACAATGTACCAAATACATCTAAATCATAGTAAATATGAAATGCGGAATCTATGTGGTGTGTGTAACGCAGTCAGCCTGAGCTCTTCCCCTTGGAACCAGAAGTACCTGAAACATAAACTGAAAAGCATAAGCACAAAGCTTAGTGAATTCCCCCAAAATACCACATACCATACATATCATGCAATAATGAGATACGAGCCCCACCCACACTCAGATAATAGTGAGATACGGGCCTCACCCACACTCGGATAATAGTGAGATTGGACCCCTGCCCACACTCGGATAGGAATAAGATATGGGCCCTGCTTACACTCATATAACAGGCCCCGCCCAATAGATATACATATACAAGTACATACAAGTATCACACATACAGCAAGTATAATAACATAACTAAACGAGGGTCGGCCTTAATGCCTTAGACCCGCTGAACCCGGTGAGGAAACTCACCTCAAAAAGCTGATCGAAACGAACCTGACTACTGGTCCTACGGCTCTTGAGCTAACAATCCAAATAAAGATAATCAACAAAGGGATCTACCTCATTAACCAAAAGTCTCTACTTAGGGTAAAAGACTATTTTACACCTAACATAACTTGGTCCTTAAATTAGGGGTAAGCATGGTGCGGTTTGGTGCGGTTTTTTACCAAAACTGAACCGAAAACCGCAACTTCGGTTTTTCAAATTTAGAAACCGCACCGTTCGGTTTTATATGGTTCGGTTTTTGCGGTTTTTTGCGGTTCGGTTTTTTTGCGGTTTTTTATTAGTTTTTTTTTTTTTTTTTTTTGTCTTTTTACAAAAACTCAAGTAACTTAGCGAGTTACTTTGACTCAGCTGATGAGTGCTAATGATTTATTGGAGATAAACCGATACCACCATCTCTTGGTTTGAAATCAAATTACATAACAACTCATCTAACATGTTTCTAATGTTTGAATATAATACGAATTTAATATATTATTTGTTTCACAAGCACATACAATAATATCAATTAATGTATTCATAAAAATGATACTATATCACTAGTACTCTTCATATTTAAATGTTAAAAAATGCCATAAATATTATTTGTTATTGTAAATACCATTGAATGTATGCTTAAAAATATACAATCATCCTCTGATAGATAAGATAGATATTTATATTTATAGAAATTTTAATTGTCATAAGTTCTTGGTTCTTACGAATATCAACACTTAATATATATATATATATATATATATATATATATATATATATATATGTGTGTGTGTGTGTGTGTGTGTGTGTGTGTGTGTGGTGCGGTTCGGTTCGGTTTTTGCGGTTTTTGCAAGACTAGAAACCGCACCGCACCGAGTATTTTCGGTTTTTGCAAAACTAAAAACCACACCATCGGTTTTCATTTCGGTTTTGGTTTTTTGGTTTCGGTTTATGCAGTTTTTTTGGTTTTTTTGGTTTGCGGTTCGATTTTTTCTCACCCCTACCTTAAATCACAACCCATGACCCAAAAGATAAACAATCCTATGAAGCCCAAAATATGGTCTAACTTCCAATTGGTCCCAATCCTTTCGCATGGACCTTAGCCCAAGGCCTAATAATGTTTCTCTAGTATATTGGTCCATTTCGAGATGGTCCACCATGGCCCAAGTCACTAATCCATGGAAGTAACCCAAACCGAGGCCCAAACAACGCAAAGCCCAATTCAGTGAGTACGCGGGGCATACTCATTTGTACGCTAAGCGTATAGGTCGCATGGCTTGTACGCTGCGTGTACCACTTTCTATGCCCATCATACTCTCCTATTAAGCCAAAATCCCAAAAAGCACTTAAACCCTTAACATCTGAGGCTCCAACCACAGATCTGAGTCCAATGAAAGGTCTTAACCTATAAAGTCGACCACTTGGCGGCTTGCATGCCCCCAAAATGAACCTAAACTTGGAATATGACAACCTACTTCCTTATAAATGACCAATACTCATGCATGGATGCTTCAAGACCTCCAAGATGGCAACTTTATGACTTAAGGACTCAAATAACACCACGAGTGGCAAGTCTAAGCTTAAGAAACGACCTTGCTCAATAAATCTTCATCCATGGGACCAAAAAGGTCTAAAACTCAAACATAAGATATCTAAGCATTCATAAGGAAAGTTCTGAACTTTATACCTCAAATAGGTGCTAAATGACGATGATGATGATGATGATGATTCGGTTCTTCAAGCCCAAGCTTTATTAATTCTCCTTCACCAACTTCCTCTTCTTCTTTACAAGGCTTCAAGCTACCAAAATGATCTCCACAAGGTGAAAAACACACAAGGATGATAAGGGTTAGATTTTAGGGTTCCTGAGCTAACGAGGCTGATAAGGAGGTTGTGATGTGGGACATAATGACATATTTATATGGCTTGAACCCTAAAAATTTGGGTTTTCAGTTAGCACATGTACGTTGCGCGTACTACTTTGTATCTTGTGTGTGCGTGTATGGCTCCGTGTTTTCCTTGATCCAACTACGCCTCGCGTATGCCAGGCTTACGCCCAGCGTACGGCTTCAGCTAGCCCAAACACGAAAAGGCCCAACCTCTAAGCCCAAACAACTTCATGGACCGAAACAATAAATGCAAGATTAAATAAATTAGCAATACCTTGGAATCACGGATGTTACAAATCAGAGGAATCAAGTTGTCTTGTCTAAAGACGTGAAGCATCGGTAGCGGCGTATTTTGGGTTTTTGTATAGGTGCAGGTTGAGGGTTGTATAGGAACCTCCCTGCCTTTTTTCTGAGTAAGGTTTTGGGTTTCAAAGCGCTACCCAAACGCCTGATAGGATTGAGTTGGCTAGTTCAGCTTGTGGTTATTATGGCTAAGTATTTTGGTGAATAGTTGGCAAGACCATGGGAAGGTCCCATGGAAATCGTGGAAGTATTGTAAGACTGCGGTTTGGTCTATAGCATTCATTGGGCTGAGTTAGGTTGTTGTGGAGGTGTTGTAAGACTACATGTTGGCTCGTAGCATTCACTAGGTTTAGGTAAGCCTTTATGGGAGTGTTGAAAGACTACAGTCTAGCCCGTAGCAATCATTAGGTCGAGATAAGGCCACTACAGGAGTGGTTGTAAGATTATGGGATGGCTACAGCATTTTTATAGATTTGGGATAGGTTGCAGGATATTTTAGGGTCGGGTGTGATGTAAGACTACGACTTGGTTTATAGCATTCACCTAAAGTGAAATGGACTTGTTATTTTCCGTTGTTGGTTGGTCACTTGCCTAATGTTTTGGCAGGATAGTTGTTGGATCCATGTTGACAGGTAGGTTAGGATAGCCTTTTTCAGTTAGATTCTTGGTTGGAGTCTCAGCGCGCGAACGTGTGTGAGGTTTCCGGCTTCAGCAATCGATCGGGGTTTCTGCGTTTCATTTTATTGGAAGGACAACACGAAACCAAAAGGATCTTGGATGGATCGAATTTACGAACTTTTGGTCAGCCGGATGCAATGTATGTGTTGGGGGTAGCATCAATGGTTGGCGCTGGTGTTGGGAGCCACCTTCGTATTCAGGTGCAAGGTTGTCGAAATTGGCGAATGGTTATGGATTTTGTTTCCCAGATATCAGTAAGACGATGCAGGGTCGAAGAGGTTCTGGTCGGCTTGGGTTGTGAATTGAGATCATCATGGATGTAGTTTGATATGGTAACGTTTTCAGAAGGAAGTCAGCTATTTGAAGTGATTCTTGTTCTTCAGTGTTGCATTGGATTTTGGTAGCTCGGGCGGCTTTGACTGGTGTTGTAAGAGTAAGATATAAGGACATATTTCGAGGAAGAAATCAAAGTTAAGTGGGGAGAGTTGTAACATTCAGTTTCGAGATGTATCTTATTTTGGGATTTTGGACCGTAATTCGACCATGTAAAGATCATGGGATTCAAGGGAATAGAGTTTACACCCTATTAGATGTCGACGATGTTGGATAAATGATTTAAACATTGAACTATATTTTCGAGCTAAAGGGGTAAAATAGCAAAATTAATATTTCAGACTTCTTGCATGGATTATGATTTTAATTCAGTATGTTGTTATTCATAAGTGATTGGATAGAATTATGAGACTCAACAATATCTTCGCGATGATATAAAGATCAGTGAAATTGGATTTGAAACGAATAAGTTATGGTTGTTTAAAGTTGGAGTTGTGAAATTATTATGTTTTTTTAATATAGATTAATTTTTTAAATCTTGTTATTTATTATTAACTTTATTAAAATTATTTATTTATTTTTGTTTGTATAATTTGTAAAATCTTTTGGTTTTTCAACGGCAATTATATATATTGTTTATTATTTTTTTGAAAATTTATTGGTTTATATTTATGACGTTTGTACATAAACTTTTCTATTGTTTAATAGAAAAGTTTGATATAATCTTCTTTTTTTGGGAATTTCGATTAGGTTTGGTGTAACTCGACGCCAATTTCGGAATAGCCTGTGTATAACTCGAAAACGAACAAAATGTCAAAAAATACATTAAATTACGTATTCTAATAATACATTTAAAAAAAAATCTCAAATCATAAAGATGAATATAATAATAATTAAATTATAAAAATACACTCAAGTTTTTTACTTTTTGTTTGTTTGCATTTTTTTGACATCTTATTTGGATTTTCTTTTTTAGTATTTCTGATATTTTTTGGAATTAATTTTTTAATATTTTTTTTGACATTTTAATCGTTGATATTTTTTTAACATTTTGCTCGAATATCTTATTTTTATTTTTAATGTTTTGGTCGAATATATTTTTTGTAAGTTTTCTTTGTCTATATTTATTCTAAGATTCTATTTTTAAAACTTATTTCGAATAAAACACTAAAAAACTTGTGTTAAGACAAGTGGTAGAAATAAAATAATTCAATAATATGTATATTTTTATAATGATAATGATGTTTAGATATTAATTAGTTTTATTTTTGAATAATTATGATTTTAAATACTTTAAATATTGGATTTAACAAAAATAATAGAAAATTAACATTTTTTCTAGTTATTTATGAAGAAATAAATATACATAATGGTGTGACTAGGATCTTTTGATTTTTTCAACATACCTTAAAATTAATTATTAAAAAAGTATAACTGAAAAAAATGTAATTATTATTCTTTATATTTTATCGGTTAAACAGGTTAAAATGGAACTTTTATATAACCAAGTAAGAGATATTTAAAATTTGAAGGTTGAGACAAATTTAAAAAATAGATTTGAGATATTTCTTAGTATTTTATAGCATCAACCCTATATACCAAACGACATACTTTTTGTTGGTGTTGATGAAATTAAAACCAGGTGTTACTCACCAAAACCAAGAAACACTCAGTTTGATTTTTATTTTTATTTTCTGTTATGAAAACGGACAGAACAAAATTACACGACACAAAAAACCAAAAACAAATGAAGCTAAAAACGACTTTTTTCGGTTTATGTTTTAGTATAATAATACCAGACCTAGCTATATTAATTAACACCTGTATCCTTGGTTAACCCATTATTATTTTAGGAAATTAAACAAGACCTTATGCATCATTGATAGGGGAAGAACCATTTTTCATAAACAAAACACGAAGAAAAAAAAAAAAAACACTTCTATAACTAAAATTCAATCCCCATACAATAATAAAAACCCGATATCCATATCCATAACCACCCACCCTCTCCTCTCAAAAGTTCCCTGTCCAACTCATTTGACCTAACTGCGGTTGCTGATAACCACCAACTTGGGTTCCGGGAGCCCCTGCCGCCACTCCAACACCAACATTGCCGCCCATATGGTGGGGGCTGGCAATAGCACCCGGTTGTTGCGGGTGGTATAACCCCGGGAATTGCATATGAGAAGATTGTCCCGCTGCATTAAATGAAGCGTGTGCAGTGTGTGAAGGTAGATACGCGCCATGTGGCGTTTGTCCCGCCATGTTGTAGTATGATGCCGATTGTAGACTCGGAATGTCCCTTGGATTCATCCAAAGTTCAGATGTCTCCGCCTGGAATGGAATCAGTCATTACATTCCATTGTAGGAATGGAATGAGTTTCTTGTATTATATAAATGTAAAGGTAAACTGTGAACAAAACAGATTAATAGCAACGAGGTTTACCTGAGGATTTGGGACATAAACATTCCCATCTTTGTACTTAAGCCGGGCGGAATCATCAATTCCAGAGGCACTTCCGACAACTCCAGGAGTGTTCAACGCGTAGCCATTAGGACTAGTAAAGCTCCCGAATCCAGTAGGGCTGCCAGCTTGGAGAGATTTATACTGTGGAATCGCGTATTTCATTCCATTTGCATTTACATGAGGAGGAGGAGGGTTGACCCCAGGCATGAGAAGGTAGCTACTACCACTAGAGGGGTGAGGGTGGGGGTGGGGGTGGGGGTGGGGGTGAGGGTGGGGGGAATATGTAGGGTTGTTAGAGTACCCCGGCATCACCATTGGTGGGACATAAACAGGGGAAAGGAATTGGCGATATGGCATTAGATTAGCAAAGTGAGGAAGATGAACTTGTGGATACATTTGGGCCACTTGTTGTTGTTGTTGTTGTTGTTGTTGCTGTTGTTGTACCATGGGAATTGTGGTTGCAGGAATGGTGTTAGCCACATGAGAAGTAAATCCCTGTGGAAAAATAAACCATTCCATACCTCTCATCAATCAGAATCTTCAATTATATATTAAAATGATTGGTTTAATAAAACTTCACCTCTTGAGGGACTTGAAGCACCTGACCCCTGACTGATTCATCAGTAGCTGGTCTGAAATACGATATATCATATCCAGTTTGAGGATCATACGCCTGCTATAAACAAATAACACAACATTAATTAAAACAAAATAATAAACTATCAAAAAAGAATAAAAGAGAGTATACTAACTGAAAAACTTGGCAATTCTGAAGGGGGTGGTTGCTGCTGATGTGGCTCTGAAGGTGCATATGAAGGGCTGCTCTGTCTCACAAGTCTAATATTTGTGTAATTTTCCATGTTTTGTGAACTTGAAGACTCCAGTCTTTCATTCGATTGTTGTTCTGAAACAGGGGAAACGGAACCGGAACCGGAACTTGGGACAGGTTCATCTACCGACTCGACGTGGGTCCCACCAGATGGTTCGTCTGAAGAGACTGGTGATGAGCTGGCTGATAAACTGTCATCCACTTCAATATAAGTAACATTGCTATTATGATTCATAAGGAAAAAAAAAAAAAAACAAATAAATAAATACCTTGCCATAATAGGTTGTTCAGCATGCGACACTTCGACAGCTTGGAATCCAGAATTCTGGGGGGAATCCTCGATTCCGAGGCTGCCAAAAGTGAGGCGAATACGGTCGGTTTCGGAAACACGGATATGTGCTGCGATAATGACGTTTTGATCCTCGTGTGCTGTGCTTGAATTTGGTAATTTATCTGATTCTGTGGTCATGTCCTTGGAATTGTTGACAAGGGTAGATGTGGTCTTTTTTGGTGTTCCAATAACTCCCACTTCAGTAACACTTGGTTTTTGACTTGTTTTTGGTTTCCATTCCTTATTTGCTTGAGGGGCTACATTTTAAGACAACCATATGTAACCAATAATAGCAATGTGCTTACTACTTACATTATAACAGTTTTTTTTACTGATGTAGCAATATGTAAATAAATATCAGGAGCAAAAATGTAACTGCATACCTTTCTGATGAGTGACAAGTTGTTGATGTGGTCTGCTACTATACTGATTATTGAAGGATCTTCCACTTCCACTTCCAGCAGATACAATAGGCACTGATTCAGACACATTTGAGTGAGATGGTTGTTCAGTCTTAGAAATGGCAGGAAAAGACCTAAATTGCCCCTCTCTTCCTGATTGAGAGTTTTCAGAAGATGTGTGACGTGGCCTAACACCAACTGCCCCTACTTCGCGTTTTATGGCACCAACATTTGCAGCTGGTCTGGATGCAAGAGAGGGGATATGAACAGGGTCTGAAGAAGAAGAATACACTCCTACTACTGAACTGTTTGGTGATGTCACAGAAGATTGTTGTGAATCGTGTGTTTTTGTTGCTTGTTGGACAGGTGGCATCACATTAGAAACTACAGGTCTCTTACCACTTGAACCAACAGTTTTTACTTGTTTGGGGAGTGAAGAATCAAGTGGAATGTTTTGGGATTGAGAAGAATTTTGCTCTGGATTTTTGGAAGTCTCTGAGGAACTGCATGATTGTGAATGCCACATGTAATAGACAAAAAATTAATCTAAAGTTGAATGGTGATAAGGGTAAAAACGTAATTACCTCTTTTCAGATATGTTTGAGATTAGTGGCTCTTTAGTGGGGACAGCTACTGAGGGTTTAGCAGGAGGCTTCATATCTCTATGTCTGTTTTGATTGATTCTGTTGTCTCTCACAACACGAAACTGTCTACTTACTCTTGTATCTAGTGAGATTCCAATCATTAACAGGTGATCAAAAGAAAGAGTAGATAATAATAATAATATGATTAACTTGAGTATGAAAATGTTAAGATATGAAAGAATAAATTACCAGGTGCATTATTCCAATTATAACCTGGCCTTCTAGGGTTACGTTCTGGATATGTATTGGGCTTTATCTCTTGAACTGGTTGTTCAGTGGGCTTTCTTGGTTTTATAGGCACAGGTGCCTTGAATGGTGTAACCTGAAATAAAGTAAGTGTAATATTATATTATTATATGCAAGCCTTCTGAAGTAGCATTGATTTAAGAAAGATGCGTGATTCTTTATTTGCAGAAAGAAAGCTTGAATATGAAAAGTTAGGAATACAAACCTCCTTCTTTTTATCTCTTTTCCTTTTAACTTCATGAAATGGATCTGATAAAAAAAACAACAAATAAATTAAGAAAAAGCATAAGTAGTTACACAAATCAACAGTAAGAGTAGCATGAGAAGCACAATGTTCTTTCTGCATATATCAAAATTGTACGAAGTAAAAACTGTCCTTATTGCATCTTCCAGTTTCCTATTAACACAGGTAAAGCTGTATGTATATTCTGTTTTATTTGTAATGGTTTATAAAATTTTGATTCCTAACAGCATTTATGTGCCACAAACCCCCTGTATTCAGTGACATCTTATAAGAGTTTCCATGATGCCACCAACCACCTTATTCAGTGCCATCTTAAAGAGATTTGTGATTATTTTGATTTTTTAAAAATGGCTCTGTATTAAATATTGTGTTGCCATTAGCAGTGGGTCTAATGCATGAGATAACACTGAACATATTCCTGATTGTTGGGTCTACATATTGCTACTTTGATGACACAAAGTTGCAATAACTGGAATCAGAGTGCATGAGTGCAAGAAAAGACCATAAGCAGAGCACACGATGTGCCACTTTCGCATAAGTTACACAATTTTTGGCGATAAACAAACAAACTATCGCCTTCTTGGCTTTTCTGTGGACTTTATCCATGCTAGTACCCTCCATTGTTTAAATAACGAAAGAAACAAAACCAAAGTCATGTGAGACTACGATGAAGAAAGTGCCAGCTGAACAAGTAATTAGTAAAAACAAAGAATTTGCCAAACCCTAAAAATGAAGTCGCTTCATATTGTCTAAGCTTCTCAATTGAAATACATTTTAATGCCCCTACATAGTTTTAAATTGTGATATCCAACTACAAGCCCTTAACAGATTCCATCAATACATCTACTCCAATTCTATATTACTTGGGCAAATCAATCGAAACGGTGACAAACAATACGGAAGCATAAACAAACCAACTAAAGAAATTCCATGTAACAAAACCTTGATTTAACAATTTCTGAGTAGTCTCGTTAGGATCCATATTGGCCTCTTTAAGGGCAGAGTAAATATCAGCATCCGAATGATCACCAACGATTTCTTTGATCGATTGAATCGTTCTACGAACACCAGCTGATAAATTCTGTGTCCCGTTCCCCCCTTCGATTCGCGAACCAGAGACCATCTCCAAAACGGATTGAAACCACAACAAGAACACAAGAAAAAAAGAAAACAAAATGCGTTGTGTGAAGGAAAGAGTGGATTATGAACAAATATTAATCGAATGTCAATTAGGGTTCAATACTGATACGTTTATAAGCAAAAAACGAAGAAGAAACAAAGAACGGCAGAGGGGTAGAGTTTTGAGGAGCGAGGGTTTTGCAAAGATGATTTTAGGGAAGAGAAGGATGGGAATGGGAGGGGGTAATTTTGCGCTTTTTTAATTTTTCAATTTAGGGGTTTGGGAAGAAACTTCCCCCAACTTTAGCGCCTCCCTCGTCTATAGAAGGAAGTCCGAAGTTTGTTTCTTCTATCAAGTCTTTTTTTTTTTTTTTTTTTTTTTTTTAAGAGATGCTAAAGCAAACATTTTTATTTATTTATTTTGTAAACCTTATAATCCGTGAAAACGAGGATGAGCTTTAAAACCATTAATATAATAAGATAAAATTTTATTTAATCATATAATTGATATTTAATATATAATTAATTAATGTGAAGATTAAAATAAACATAAAATTTTAAGATAGAATTTAAAATATTGTTTTCGTATATAATATTTGAAGTTTTATCGATGGAATTATCATATTTATCTAAAAACAACAACTTCAATTATTCTCTACTCTTTACTCTGGATAAAACAACATATTATTACACATGTGTGAAAACTATCGCAAAAACAAATCAACATTTAATAATGATTAACTTTGACTTTTATTTATTGTCATATCAAAACAATCAACAAAGAAAAGTTATCATCTTTTGAATTTGAATGGTATTTTTTGTCTCACGGTATTAAAGACAATCTTGAAATAAAAGTTTGATTTGTGATATTACTTCTAATTATAACCATTGTTTCTATGACATGATTACCCATGATACCTTAAGTCTAACCCTATTACATAATCTATTTTTTGGTTGATTTTTCTTAATAACACAACCGGAATATTGACTTTTAAAATGGGACCTAATGCTTCAAATGCATGTGAGTTGCTAACATTACCATAACTTAACACATCATTTAAAGTTGGACCCAATGCTTCAAATGCATGTTTATGAACAATATGTCCTAAATAATCAAAGTTGTTTGTTTTAGTAATATGGAGGCATCGGGTTTCAAAGTGCAATCCAATACTTCAAATGCAGGCTTATGAACTATTATGTAAGCTTGATTTTTTGGGATTAATCTTCAGTTATATGATTTTAAATATAGAATGTTTCATTATATGTTAATGTTGAATTTGAATTTCATTTAAAGACAATATTTTTGTTAATTATAGGAAATTATAATTTTCATTTATACCTCAATAAAACCCGTCATTAATTAGTATGGCGTGAACAATTCTAAGATGTGTTAAAATGATGACATGTGGCATAACGGATACTAAAATGATGACAAGTGTCAAAATAAACATTAAAAAATGGATATGTTGCAAAGTATGATGTGTTTATTATAAGTGATAGAAGATATATATGTTGACACTTTTTATAGAACTTTACATAGAAAGTAAATTAAGATGCTTATTTTGACAAACAAATAAAATTATATTGCTAATTATTGCATTTGGACCATCAAATAAAACATACATAAATGGTGTGTTTATGTAACGTCCGTATTTCTAGGCTAGGTATTATCATTTATGTAATAGTCTAGGTTAACCCTTGTAACTATTTTTGGAGTATTAATGATAAAATATTTGAGTATTATGTGAATTATGTGTTTATTTTCTTAATTATTATAATTTAATGAATTAAGAATAAAATAAGCGTCAAAATTAAAGTATGAGATAATCCCAATATCTTTGCATAAAGATGTAGTGGTCGAAACAAGGATTCCGAAGATATAAAGAATGCCGAAATCCGAGTTATAACGAAGAAGTTATGACCTGTCGAAGTTATGACCTGTCGAAGTTTCGCGACAGAACCGGCAACGCTGAATGACATAAAAAGTGAAATTTACGTTAGAGCAATATTTAGCCTTAGTGATCTAAACGAAATCCGTAGAGTTCGTTAAACTGAGAGCGTGCATAAAAAGAACACCAAAATCTGACTTCGTATGAGGAAGTTATGATTTTTCTAAGTTTCGACTTAGCAGTATGCAGCCCGAATACTCGACTTGAGACCGAACTATTTTTAGCCGAAATAATCTAAACGAGAATCAAAGTTCTCGTTAATTTTAGTGAAACGATGAAAAGACAGGCGAAAACGGACATCGGATGAAGAAGTTATGAATATATAACGGAGCTTTTCTGTCCCGGCCTACTAAAAATAAATAATAAAAACAAAGTCAAAATTAGCCAACGGAGTCTAAACAAAAGTTGTAGAGCGTAGTCTCACCTACGCGCGGATATAAAGAACGTCGAAAACGGAGTTCGTACGAGGAAGATATGAATTTTTGAAGTTTATTAAATATTTTCGGTATTTAATTTAAATAAAAAATACCGATATTATCCAAGGGGGGGGGGGGGAAGTCAGCGGTCTTATCCCCATTACGCCCAACGTAAATCTATTTACGCCTAGCGTAAATCGGGTTTCAGCCCCTATAAAAGGATGTCGAGGGCAACCGATTCTTTTGCTTATTTCTTCCATTTCTCTCGCGTTTTTGCATCGTTTTTCGTGCAAGAATTATCCCGAAGCCCCGGTATCATTCCCAAGCCCCGAAGCAAGTCCCGAGGCCCCGAAGATCCCGAGAAGTGAGATTCCCGAGCCGAAGCTCTGCCCGCGAGGAGCCCGGATTTTGTGGAGATCTTCCAGATCTGCCGAAGAATACTACTTCTATAAGCCGTATTATTGTCCGATCATCTTCTGATCAAGTGAGTGTATGGTTACTTTCTTCTAACGCATAATTATGAAGTTTTTTATACGAAATACGTGTTATGTATTGTTATATGCGTGAATGTATATTCACTTTCTTCTATCTCATAGATATGATTTATTCTCTATGAAATACGTGTTATGTGTATGTGTCTCATATGTTGTTTGGAATATGTGTTGAATGAGAATGATATACAAGTTTTAAACTATGTATAAATATATATTTTTATCTACTAATATGTTGGGTAGAACATGGGTAGATAGTTGTGTGATAAACAGATGAGAAGCCTCGATGTTGTTTTTTATTTAGTCATCTAGCGGAGTTTAGATGACGACCACAAACTTTTCTAGACAGTCTTGTGGAACGCTAGCAGGTTCACCACCTGTAGGTGTTAGTGAACTTGGGTGTTCATTCGATGTACTTCATCCCCCTCATGGTTGCCTTATTTGACATATATTGTTGGGAAAGCTCTGAAGCATGTGTTGTCGGCCCGATGAAATATTCTTAGAGTAGGTCCCTTGTGTTAGTTATTTTAAAGACGTAAATTGAGAATAACGGGAATGGGTAATTGGGCTATTGTTGGTTGATGAAAATTAATTTAATAATTTATTGTGGGTTGGAAACCCTATATGCTCATCAGACTCCAAAGTCTGACCCACTCAGTTTATTTGTATTACAGGAAGCGGCGCAAGGGCATAAGATGGATGAATCATCAAGTTGTTTTGTTTACAAGTATATATATATATATATATATATATATATATATATATATATATATATATATATATATATATATATATATATATATATATGTTGAATGACATCCCAAGTTTTGATTATGCTTTATGGTTTGTATCGGAACATGATATCCCGAGTTTTGATTATATAATGAAAATAAATTTCTTTATGAAATGCTTTGGTAAATATTATTTTATCACGTTTTGTTTTTGGGAACAAATTCCGCAACTCTTTTAAATCAAAAGGATTTACTTTGAAATTATTCTAAAAGCATAAATGAAACCGGTCTTTTCTGACCGTGATTTTAAGGATATCACAATCTAAAAATATTCATAAACAATGTGTTTAAATAAAATAACATAAATGGGCCCTCTTACACCAAATTTATATAAATGATAGCTTATAAAATAAAATTACAAAAATAAGTGTTTTTAACTTCGTTTACTAAAAATTTAGTTTGCCGAGACTTTGGTCTCTTCCAAAAAAAGACTTTGTTTACAAACTTCTTTGCGAATAATGAGTGATATTGGTTTAATTAATAGTTTATATTTGACAACTAGTTTCCTCTTAGATATATGATTGTTCTTATGATTATACTGCTACTGACATTGATTGTGATATTATTGACACAATATTATGATTGTTTTTATGAAATTACACATTTTAAAGTTATTAAGTTATGGTCAAGGAAAATTGCATAGAAAACAGTATAAATGATTAAAAAAGTTAATGTTGGCAAATAGTAATTTTTGAAAAAAACTGCATAGAAAATAGCATAAATGATTAAAAAAGTTAATGTTGGCAAATAGTAATTTTTGGAAACATGTCGTGAACACAATATTTTCAAATTTTATGATCTTAATAAAAATGAACATTAAATCAAAAAGAAAAATTGTAGCTTGTTTATTGTTTTATTTAATTACAAAAACACAACTCAATGTGTAATTTTCAATTGTTGTTTTGAATTTAACATTGTAGCTTTAACAAAAAAAAATGGCAATCATTATAAGAAAAAACCATCCACGTTTGCTATTAGTTCAAAAATAAATTATTATTTACTATAAAGAGCATTAAGTTTCCTGATCGAATTTCGGACGACACCTACTTATATGCATATACGTAATCATACCGTTATTGTGTTGTTATTTTGTTACATTTGATATGTTAAATATTTTTGGCACACTCCAAGTCCTTGAACTAATTTACCCCTATGGAAACCAAATATCATATTCTTTCAAACATAGTCCGTCTCATATAAAGGTACATGCAAAGTCTGAATAGCATAACTCGACGAGTCTGTGAAGGGAATCGACGAGATGACTCGGCTTATCATGAGTCTGAATAGCATAGGAACTCGACGAGTTGGGTCAACTGGAAGTTGACATTCACTTTGAATTGGATCAGAACGCTGACTTTGACCAAGGGTAAAATAGTCATTTTACCCTTAGAAGGATTTTTAGTTTTTGACTAAGTGTAACTTGTGAATTTATAGTCGAGGAGTCGTTGGAGCAGCCATCAGAGATTCCTCACTTGTGATTTCAGCAGCCAGCTTGAGAGGTGACTTTTCCTCCAGTAGGAACGGGTCGAAGGCACCAATGCTGACACGTTTATGTGTGTTAGCATATACCGGACTTAGGTCCGATGTCGGGGTTAGCTCGATGTAGTTTATATGTTTATGTGTTCCGGACTTCGGTCCGATGCCGGGGCAATCCCGAGGAAGGTCTCTATGCTTGATGTCTTTGTGATTCTTGCATGTATTGTTATGTGTTTCGGACTTCGGTCTGATGTCGGGCCAAGTCCGAGGAATGTTTAGTTATATGTTATGTGTTATATGTTTCGAATTTCGGTCCGATGTCGGGGCAAGCCCGAGGAAGGTTGAGTTTATATGTTTATGTTTTAAGTTATATTACATGCTTGTTGATATGTTATATGTATACCGGACTTCGGTCCAATGCCAGGCAAGGCCTGCTGCCGGGTGGGGCCAGATGCCAGACTTCGGTTCGATGATGTGTGGGGCCCGATGTAGTGGGCAAGGCCTAATGTATGTTATTAGGTGTTTATGTGTATGGTATGTGGTTGTTTGGGAATACTCGCTACGCTTCGTGCTTAAAATTTTCAGTTTTGGTTTCAGGTACTTCCGGTAGTAAAGCGAAGAGCTCGGGATAATAATAGTGCACACACCATTCATACAGTTTGGGATGTTTTAGACTCTTATATTTTGAGACATGATTTCTGATACAGCTTTTTGTATGATGATTTGAGATATGTAACTTATGATTTTATTGTGATGTTTGATGGTTTATGGTTTTCTTAAATAATTTTAAAACAAAAATTTTGAACCATATTTTTGTGATGTTACAAAGACATAAGGCACCTGAAAGATTAGCATACTATGATTCTTTCTTTAGGTAACAAGTTATGTGGATACGAATGGAGAAGGGTGAAAATATCATTATCATACTCTATGATATATGCGTGAATAAGTATGTCACTGATTTGAATATCAAACCCATTAAATGATGAATATGCATGACAATTCCAAAAGGCCTAACAACGAACCAGTGTTGAGAACATGATGGACAGAGAAAAAAATGAAGGCAATAAACACTCTAATTTTGAAGATATTTGCAACATTTTTGTATCATAGCATGTAACGAAGTTCCCGATCAATCTAAATCACAATGAATTGTGGATGAATTCTGAGATTTTTGGAAAAGTGGTAGGCATTTGTATTGCAAGGAAATTATCGAATGTTGGGAAACGATATTTGTTTGTTCAATTCTCGGTGTAAAAGGTGAAGTGGAGTTGGAAAGAAAATTGTGTAGAATATGGATTGAAAAGTATCATGTGTATGCTTCTAAAGATGGAATCTATACGGATACCAAAAAATAAACAATGGAAAAGAATACCATGAAAGGGAACAACAAAAATGGCATGTCAAAAAGAAGAATGTTGAGGGGCATACTTAAAAAGGGAAGATGTAGATGGTGAACGAGACACTAGCAAGTCTATGGTAATGTCACTAGACTCAACTAACATTTATGGTATTCCAAAATCTGCATGTGTGCCTTAGGTGAAGTTAAAGTCATGAGGATTATTACTAATTTACCTATAATATGTATGAAATAAGGCTTTAGAAATATGGAAGTGCAATATATTTGAGGGACATAGGTGTGGCATGAATTCAAATCGCATAGTAGGTGTTTGATGTTTGAGCAACATCATGCCCTAAAACACGTGTTTAGTGATATCCATACCTTAACAATGAACTTTGTGGTGAAGGTAAGACTAGTTTGGATTAAAATTGATGGACTACCTTTATGTGTTTGGACCTTACAAGAATTAGAAAACATGGCTAGTATTTATTGGAAATATGCTCACTGTCACAACATGTTAGTGATATAATAGTTTCATGGACATGTTCAAGTTACACACTGGGCTAAAGATTATGTAGCAAAAACAATAAAAAAGTGAAAATAACTAAGTTATTAATTTATTATTTATTGAAGAGTCAATAATTAACAAATTAGTTTTTTATTAAATAGTTAATATATAATTAGAAATTAATTGCATGGATTTAATAATTATGCTAAAAGTAATACTTGTTGTCATGACATGTACTATTACAAGAAGGATAACTTGTTAACGAGAAGTAGGATATTACATAACTTATTGTTGACATGAATGATGTTGATAAGCTTATCATTATGAAAGGGAAATGTACTTTTGAAGGGAACATGACATGTAGAGTACTTGTATGTGATGCATATGATCAAAGTTAGAGGTGGTCAACGAAAGTCAACAATGACGTGACACAGACATATCTTAGTCACTGCGTGTTGAAGTGCACAGTTGTTGGATATGTGTAACAGAAGGAAGAGACGTGTGGCGAGGAAATGTAATGTATGACATGTATTTGAGACATATGGTAGAATATAAAGAGTATGTAAGGATGCGGTGTGTTTTTATGGTGGCGCGACGCATAGTCGTGATTAGTCTATGGGACATACATCATCGTGATTAGTCTATGGGACATACATCATCGTGATTAGTTCATGCGCATGTTTGGCACGAGAATTTCATCTTTGGAATCTTCATAATCAACGTATTTTTTTTTTATTGTGTCTCAGTTTTTGTTCTTGACATTGCTGTTAGATGCTATAACCTTCTTCTTGTGCGATTTATGGAAAAACCCTAATATTGCATATCTAATTGAGGAAGGAAGGAGTTGATTGTGTATGTCCTCATGGATTGAATAATACAAGAAAGGAAGGAGTTGATTGTGTATATCCTCATGGATTGAATAATACAAATCATGCTAAGGGGTGCGTACCTTTTTGGGGAAACATATTTTTTTTGGTTTAAATAGAAAAAAACTGAAAATATAGGATCTAATTGGAAAAAAACCATATTTTCTATAAAAACTTAACAAGATTAGCTATTTTGATTTTTTTAAAGTTATAAGTAACTTTTTATTTTATTTTATCCGTCAATTTTTTTTGGTTTAAATAGAAAAAAACTATAAATATAGGATCTAATTCGAAAATAACCATATTTTCTATAACAACTTAACAAGATCAGGTATTTTGATATTTCATTTTTTTTTTTACTATAAATTACTTTTTAATTTATTTTATCAGTCAAAAATATTTATCAACCCTATCTGACCACTCGTAGCACGTCGCCACACCAAGGCGATTTTTAACAAAACCTAACGTACCCCTGATCACACAAACCTAAAAGACCAGACACTATTCGCTGGAATCGGGGTCTCAGTTTCGATACTTTCCTCCTCAAAACCTCATTCAATTTCTACAAGGGAATCGTTGATCGCAGAGTAAACACTACGGTGGCCATATGTGGTAGGTCCTCAAACATCACGATCTTCCCCTTCTCTCTTGCCCACATCTAAAAGATATTTATTTCCACACGCTTTGTTCTTTGGATCAAACCCTTTAATCGCCCTTCGCAGATCTTTCCGGTAAGTCGTCGCCCTCTCTCTCTCTCTCTCTCACACACACACACACACACCTTCTCTTTGTATGCATAATCATATATCGCAACACATTCATGGACTTCACATGTTGGAATGGAAACTTAGACGATAGGGGTTTGACTCTGGATTGTTTATGCGTAGAAACTATGTAAGTTTGTGTTTAACGGTTACATGCAACTTGATTTCTACCGTTCAGGATTTTTCTCAAATTTATATAAGATTCTGGTTATTGATTTATTAGGGTTTTTATAGGATACCTTAATCATTGTGAAGAAGTTAAATTGTGTAAGCCACCAATACAATTGAGCATTAGGGCACTATTGTTTAATGGGATAACCACAATAATACGTTAAAGGCCTTCAAACTGCAACCAAAAAACCTAATAACCAAACTATCATAATAAGTATGATGCCAAAGTCATATAATCCAATATTACAAACCAAATACCAGGTTCATGACTCCAAGTGTACTCATAAATCCAATTCTGCTATGACATGTACAACACCAAGCTCACAATGTAAGAACACAAAGCTATTAGAATCTGCAACTAATGAAACTGAAGGAAACAAATTACCGTACAAAACAAAACAAAACAAATCCAAACAGAATGATATTGAACATAAAGAATCTGACATGAGCAAACCTAAACATGATGAATCTAAACTGAACAAATTTAAACAGAAGGAAACTTTCAACCCAACAAAATGTATCTGAACAGAACAAAAACTAAAAACATGAAAAACCCTTTTCATATTTTGTTTGTTACTTAAATGATTTACTTTTACAGTCTCCAGTTCTTGGTGGATTTGAATTTTCGATCAAGAATGAATCTGCAACAAGTTGCACCACCAAGGCCCTCCACAAATGGATTCAACCGCAGGAGAGGTGAAAAAGAAATCGGGATTAGATTTGATAATAAATCTCAAAGTGGGAAGTCAAGCTTCAACAAAACTACCACAACAGGTTCATTTTTCTAGCTGAATTGCAAATAACTTTCATGTTCATCATTCTAACTTATTATCTTTTCTCAGTTTTACCAACTGTAAACAAAGGAGGAGTTGATAATCCATCACGTGAGCGACTTGTTTACTTAACCACATGTCTTATTGGGCATCAGGTGGATGTCCAGGTCACAGATGGATCTATATACTCTGGGATATTTCATGCCTCAAATGCAGATAATGACTTTGGTATCTTCTAGAACATTTGAATAGTGAATATGCATGATACATCATATGCTTTATTAACACATTCTTGGTTGCCCTTTTCAGGAATAATCTTGAAGATGGCATGTGTGACAAACACTGGTTCTTCTCAAGGACAGAAAAACAGTTCGGATTCTGTTAACAAGGCCCCTTCCAAAACCCTAATCATACCTGCAAAAGACCTTGTGCAAGTTGTAGCAAAGGTGTGTTTGGTTGTTTCTGTTTGTTATAACTCAATACTTAAAAAGAGAGTTGACATAAGTTTTTGTGATTCATATGTGCAGGATGTATCAGTAACTAGGGATGGGTTGACAAATGAGGTTCATATTGAAAAACAGCAAGATATTATGACAGATTCCTTGATTTCTCGTTCTAGACATGTTGATTTGGAAAGAGAGTTGGAACCGTGGGTCCCGGATGATGATAATATAGAATTGCCTGAGCTGGACAACACATTTGATCGCCATTGGAACAGGTTTTAAATTCTTTATCTTCTTTTGGTATCATTTCTAGGTCTAATGATGCTTGCTTAGCGTCCTTATTGAATTGATGATATGTGTATGTATGTGATTGTGTGTGTCTTTATGTGTGTGTGTATACATATTGTTAACTTAGTGAAAATATAGATGAGATTATAATCAGTGTCAAAATATTGATTTATTAAACAGGGGATGGGATCAATTTGAGACAAATGCAGCATTATTTGGAGTAAAAAGTACATTCAACGAGGAACTCTACACAACAAAACTTGATAGAGGTCCTCAAATGAGAGAGCTGGAAAAACAGGCTTTAAGAATAGCTAGAGAAATCGAGGGAGAGGATACTCAGGATCTTCATTTAGCTGAGGTGAATTCTTTGCTTTTTCATTTATATCCAAATCGATCTATTTAAATTCTTATAGCTGTAGTTTGTATTTGTATTTGTATTTATCAGGAAAGGGGCATTCACTTCCATAGCAGCTTCGATCTTGATGAGGAAACTAAATATTCATCAGTCTTTCGTGGTGTTGATGATAGTGGTTATGATGAAAATGAGGACATTTGGGATTCAGAAAATAATGAAACCTTTGGGAATGTGTCTGATTCCATCATCAACAATCAGTTAACTCACTTGAAAAGTGGTGGATTTCAAGCACCATCATTGCCATTGGTATGAATTTCTTCAACTTCTTAATCTGGTTTACTTCAAGTACCCATAATCAAATTTATTTATATAAGAAGGGTATTTTGGTCTTTTAATTAAAAAGAAAGAATGGGGTTGAATTCCTCCCACCCTTCTCTTTTGAATAATGAAGTCCAAACATGGACTTTGAAGGTTCCAAATTCCATTCATTTGAGAATTGAGAAACATACACATGATGAAATGGAATCTGAAATTCCAATGATGTAAATTCTGTGAATATTTCATGTTATGAATCAGGTTGAGGGCCAAGCTTCTCAAACGAGTACTAGCCGTGACTTTTATCCATCTAATTCTTTGCACAATGAGAGCAGGTTCTTGTTTCTTGAAATATTTAGATATTTTTTTTACCCAATTATTCTCTTAAAAGAGTTTATACTTTTTTATTTTGTTGTATCTTATTATTGTTATTATTTATCTCAGGATTCAAGACAACCAGAACCACCAGAGTAGTCAACCAAAGGCAGGAAGTTATTACACCAAGGAGAAGGAGGATACTGGAAAGCATATGGTAGATTAATCATACATAACACAAATTGTGTATACCATTTTTATTGTAGATAGTTTGTAACTATTAATTACACTTGTGTTATGACATGCAGCAGTTTTTGGAGCAAAACGAGGGTTCAAAACCAGAGGGTTAGTTTTTCTCTTGTTGTTTTGTTTACAATACAAGTCAAATATTATATGAGTAATTATCATTCAAATCTAACCTAACCTAACCTAATGTCTGTATATACATACAGTGGGAAAGAAAGAAAGCTCTGAAAAAGGACTATCAGCAGATGCAACTGCATATGCACCATCTAATTCTAATAATAATAATAATAAGGCTCATGAAACAGTGAGTTTTAGTGAAGCATCAGTAGCAGCAGCCACTGTGAAGACACATGAGGAGGCTACTACTACTACTACTACTACACCACAATCATTATCATCTACTTCAGAATCTGGAAATGCTGCTCCTGTGTCATCTCCTACCTCATCCATGGCTTCAGAAAAATCAACATTGAATCCCCATGCAAAGGTACAAATCAAAAATTAACAATGGTTTTATTTTTCAGTTCTGACTATTATGCTTTGAAAATCTGCAGGAATTTAGACTGAACCCAAATGCAAAGAGCTTTGTTCCATTACAGACACCTGTAAGACCTCCTTCTCCATCTCCATCTCCAGTAGCACCTGCACCTGAACCTTCCTTCTACTACCCACCTCCAGTCTCACATATGCAACCTGTAATGCCTTTCACATCTCTTCTTCACCTTTGACTTTTTTTTTTTAATGAAAAAAAATTTGTAATTCTTTTTGTGTTTTTTCTCCACAGCAGCCTGTTATGTATGGACCCCAGACCACATCGTATCAACCACAGCAGCCATATTTCAATCCAAACGTGCCACAGGTATTATTATTATTATTATTATTATTACTTGATAGTTAGTTGGAAGGAAAATAAATTATTTTATAAAAGTTAATTTGAAGAATATATAAATAAATATTTGTATGACTCAGTATGGGCAGCAAATGCTTGTTGGTCAACCCCGGCAGATGGTCTACATGCCCACTTATCCTCCGGTAACAAACTCAACTTTTTAACATTTTTGGTTGATTTTTGATAACGTTTGTGTGTTTAAATAACAATTTAAATTCGGTATGATATTTAATATTTGTATCTAAACATACAAACAAAGCACTAAAATAAAACAGATTCACACAAGTTTATGTTTCTATAATGATGAAAATGTCCCTCCTATTTGTGGGAGGGAAAAAGTGTAATTTTTTTATGATGACAAAAATGCCCCTCTTATTTGTGGTGACAGGAGATGCAGTACAAAGGAAGAGACTTTTAGGCACAGCATCCGCTCCATTGTATTGTGAATTTGAAGGCTGCTTGGAGGGTTTTTTTTTGGTCTAGCAAATCCAGCAACTGATATGTGAGACCCTGAAACATGATGAATGATGATGATTCACAAAACATAGATTTATTATTGATTCATCTTTGAGGCTTTCCATGACTTGACTGCTTTTAGCTTTATTCATGCTCTTGAAAGTTGAAAGGATGGATATGTTTTTCTTTCTTTTTTTGGATGCTGAAGCTTTTCAGATAGATAGATAGAGAGAGATATAGAGAGAGAGAGAGATTAGTTTATGTTTATGTTTATGTTTATGATATGACTTTACAATAGGCTTGAGTTTGTGAGTTATTTAGGATGATGTCATTTAAGTTGGGAATATTTATTTTAAGTTGGTGTGTGTTTGAATACAAATTTATATATTGTAGGGATATTTTAGTTTATTGTGGTTTTCTTTTTGGCCTCCAACTTTTTTCTTCAGAACCAAATATTTTGGTTCGTGGGTGGCAACACCAATAAACCATGCTTAGTTTTTATTTTTTTGAGTTTTATAGCAACAAAATTTCAGTTTTTTTTTTTTTATTTTTTATTTATTTATTTTTTTTTATTTTTTTTTTTTTATAGCAACTTACTTTCACTTTTACAATGGTCAAAATGTCATGCTTATTTTTTTAACTGTGTAGAAGGGCAAACAAGTTTTACAGTCGCCCCATAATGGCCCTATACTTCGCTGCCACAAAAGAATTCTAGTTCTGACAGCTAAAGCTACAAAAATGGCTCTATTGTATATACTGACAAACAATTTCACATTGTTCAACAGTAATTGTGAAACTCTTAGTCTAATGAGCCGAGTCATGTCCTATTGGCCTCCGGATTTATGTCATCAAAAGGGAATTCTAAAGTATATGAAGTATGATAATCATGTTTTATGAAGTACCCCTTAAGAAATAAAGATTGAAAATTCATATATGTACTGATGAAGCAATCTTGAATCACCTCCTTTTCGCCTATTTTAGTGGAAACAGAAACCAAATAATCTATGCTTATAATGCTGGAAGACCTTAGGACCATATTGTTCTTCTTTGCATCCTTGACCATGGCTTCTAGTGCCTTTTTAGAAATTGTGAATGTGACTGCATCATGCCACTTTAGAAACATCAACCCAGCTATGTACCCACATGGTTTTAGAAGTTATGAACGTGACTACATTATGCCATTCTAAATGCTAAACCAGGATTTTTCACAAACACTTACCATAGAGAGTCATTTAACAAAGAAGCCTTAGTTTGCCCACTAGTGTTTCATATACCATTCTCCCAAGGCATTCGTTGATGGTTCTTTGGTTGGAAAAATAACAAAGAAAACAAATTTCATACTGTTACGGAAATTGGAAGAGTTCTCTTAGGAATTCTCCACCATTGAAGCTCTCAAGACACAAATTTCGCTTTATGCATCGTCCATAGAGGGCTAAGGAGTAGCACAATATATAATCTACCAGTGTCCCTTCTTCATCTTCCTTTGCAATGGAGCACTTCTTGTGAAAATTTGAGGTGGAGCATGGGCTACCTTTTGCTTCAAGCTAGTTCCGCCCTTGACTTGGATTGTTCTTATGATTTGATTTTGTTAAGTTTTTTGGTCCCTCGTAGACATGAAAAACCATACTATTCTTATTTTTATTTTTTGTAATTTCTTTATAATTTATTAATTAGAAAAAAGCCCCTACCCCCGTCCCAACCATCCTATTATTTCTAAAATATGATCTATGATCTCTCTCTCTCTCTCTCATTTTTTGTGCAATTTTAAGCATTAATATTAGTGGATTGTTGAAGTTGGTGGTAATGACGGTTGATGGCAATAACAATGATGGCTGTTGATGGAGTGACATATTTTTCTCATGTGGGTGTGGTGGTGACTAGTGACATATTTTAAGTTTTTTCTTGTTTGTATTAGGTTTGATTTTTTTTGGAACTGATTTTAGGTTTCTGGTGGTGACTAGTGGTGGTTGCCGATAACTAGCCGTGGTAGTGATGGAAGTGGGTCACACGTACACAAATCATCACTTTATTTTCTTTAATTAATATAAAATAAAAAAAATATAAAAATGTGAACAAGAAACTATAACGGGAAATATACGAAACAAAATTATACCATAAGGACAACCTGAGTGCAAAAAAATTAAGAACCAAACGCGTAATTTTAACTTGTAACATCTTGATTTCCAGGTATTCCATTTATGCACTTGATATGAGAATTGTTTGCATTTTGGTCCCAAATGGAATTTTTGTAATTTTTGGGTGTGGCTTGCATACGTTAGGTGTACCCAAGCGTACGTGGCCTGGACCAAAATCATAATATTTAGGGTTTGCACCCTATTTAAACCTCATTATAGCCTCAATACCCTTTGATTCATCAACCTCCATCCTCCAACTCGACCCTAGTTAACCCTAATCTTTTGAGTGAAACAATCTTGACCTTGAGTGTGCATTTTGGTGTTCTTGAAGGAGGAAGAAGGAAGAGGAAACCATCTTAGAAGACTGGAGCACTTTGGATCCAAAATCACATCATCATTTGACACCATTTGAAGGTAAAAAGCTCTAAACTTGATGAAGCTATGCTTAGATCTTGTTTAGCAATGGGTTTGTGTTCATTTTGGTCCCCCATAAGCTTGGTATTACGAGTATGGGTTACTGTAATTCATATAAGCCGTTTTTCAGATGTTTTGGAGTGTTTAAAAGCATAAAAAATGTAATCTTGGACCTTAGTTTCTTTCCATGCATGAGCTAGGATGTCTTATTGAGTTAAAAAGTTAGGGTTTTTGGTATTGAGCACTTAATAGCTATGCAAGACCATAAAGTTGGAAACTTTATGGTTAAGGACATCATTTGAGGACTAGATTTGGAATTTGGACGAAAAAGATTAAGAGATTAAGCTCTTAATAGAAGGAAATGTTGGCTAAAACGTATATTGGGTGTACGTTATGGTACGCGAGGCATATAAGGTCAACGCCCCATTTATGGTCAAGGCTTGAGTACGTTAAGCGTACAAGCTGAGTACGATGGGTGTACTCAGGTGAGTTGACTCAATTGACTTTTTGACTTTTTGAATTTGATGAGGATTTGACCAAGTTTGACATAAGGGTATTTTGGGTATTTTGAGTTGTAGTTGAGATTTGTCACTATCTGATGTATAGGTGACTGGTAGAGATGATATTCGGAGCGGTGACCTATTCAACTATCTGTTTAGACTGAGAGGTGAGTTTTTAATCACTATACTTGGGGGCCGAAGGCACCAATGCCGACCCACTAGATTATGTATCCTGGATATAGGATGTTGCTATGCTATAGTGATCTGTAGATTTGCATGTTTGTCTGATGACTGGTTATATAATTATATGTTGATGGATATTTATTATTTTTTATGCATATGTCGACATGGTGTGGTGGAGTTGAGACTATACTGCTTTGTGCTGTTAGTCAATGGATCGAGGCATTCCAACCGAAAGGTTGTGGGCCTGGGGATTCCAAACAGAAGGTTGTGGGCAAAGGGTAATCCAATTAGGAGGTTGTGGACCCAATATGTATTAGACATCCAACCAAAAGGTTGTCGGCCAAGGCATGCCAATAGGAAGGTTGTGGGCCACGGGTAATCCAACTGGAAGATCATCTTGCATTGCGTTATATATCCCCAAGGTTTAGGGATGCTATGCATCTGGGTGAGTCGTTTTGAGTTTTGGTTTATTGCAATATCAGTTGGTGGTTGTTCGAACCCTAAGTGGAGGAGACCTGTATATTCTACTTGGAGAATCATCGACCTGTTCAAGCTATGGTTTCATAGGGATTTGTGGTTAGGGTATGCAAAACTTTAGTTTAGGATTTGGTCAAGACGAGGATGTAGAGCAAGTTGTTATCAGATTTTTGTGTTCAGAAATGCAAGAGTTGTCTTCGCGGTAAGAAGCGGTTGGCCAAGGAGCTTGATGTAGCCAATGGTGTATTGGATATATAGATAGGTTGTCAATGCACTCTAGATTGTGTGACTTTCATTCTTCATTAATACTAGAGGTTCTTCGGAATTTTAGAGCTGTATCAATTGGAGTTCAATGGACGCGTCAACCTATTGTCAAAATATGTACATTGTACATTTTAGTTTCTGGGTATAAGTACCCTCAATGGTTCATTGTGAAATTATTATTTATAGTAGGCTCGAGTTGACAACTATTATTGGTTATTGGAAATTCGGATTGGGGCAGCGTTGTAGAGTTTTTCAGGTGTGGCTTGGAATCTACGCAAAATCCAATTTTCACAAGTCGGGTTAGCGGGGTTGATATCTGGATTGTCTTGAATAGAGTTTGACAACATTTTTGATGGCCTTGGAAGTTTTATCGAGCTATTCGCGTATTGGTGTGATCTGTTCGGTTTCAATCAAGGTGTGGGATCTTAGTCTTCGACCATTCATGAGGATGTTTCTATTAGCGTTTGAGGTTCGTCTTTGCGGTGAGATCTACTGGTACCATACTTGATGGCTAAGGGTTGTGAGGAAGGAGTGCAGTAGATATAAGGATGGTTATGTGTTTTCCCTTGGGATATATATATATATATATATATATATATATATATATATATATATATATATATATGATGTGACATCGACTCCGACCACCTGCTCTAAGGATGCTTCTATGCCAGAGAGGATCTGCGAGGCCACGATAGACAAGGCCGTTAGAACCGCCCCGGAGACTGTGCCCCGGGAGCAGGCTCTGACAATCATGTTAGATCGGCTGGTAGATATGATATGATCCTCCTTAGCTAGAGAGAACCATCTTGGTACTGGAGGTAGTGTATGGTGGCTGACGACGGAGGGTGGCGGCTGAGCCACCTAGCCGGAGTCTAAGGTGGCGGCTGAGCCATCGGGGCGAGATCCTCCTTTATGAAAGAGATAATATTCACTTTTTAGGGGACAATTAGGTCAAGGGGAATTAGGTTAGGCCTTGGGCTAGCCAATTTAGGCCCAACTAGCAAGGAGCTGGGCAAGACCGCTCGAAGGCGCTGGACCAGGCAAGGCTGGTGGGCGTGCACCAGGAAAGGCTGGAAAGGGAGCGCCAGACCGACTCGACAAGAGAGTCCCAGGCAAGGCTGGAAATGGAGCACCAGACAAGGCTGGCAAAGGAGTCTCCAACAAGGCTGGAAAGGGCGCGCAAGAGTTGTTTGGACCATGCTAATGGCTTAATATATATATATATATATATATATATATATATATATATATATATATATATATATATATATTAATGTGACATCGGCTCCGACCACCTGCTCTGAGGATCTGCTTCTACGCTGGAGACAGGTCTGCGAGGTCACCACAGACAAGGCCATAAGAGCTGCCCCAAGGACTGTGCCACGGGAGCGGGATCCGACGGTTAAATTAGATCATCTGGTAGATATGAAATGTTTCTCTTTAGCTAGAGAGTGTTGGATAAGGTGTCTAAGTCCATAACTACATTTGGTATGTACTTGACCCGAGAGTAGCATGGTCCATTTGGGTTGCACTTCACCGGAACAATTTGAAGGATGGACTTTTGAGAAGAGGATAATTATGATTTATTAATATATTATAAGTTCTAATATATTAATATGAAATCATATTATTTAATTATTATTGATCAAGAATTAATTTGGAATTAGTTTTGTGATCAAAAGAGACTAATTAAATATAAGGGGTTGCTTTGGTAAATCATCCATTCTTATAAAGTTTGCTAATGATCCATAGTTCTTTATGTTGGGCTAAACCCATGTGGTGACCCATGGATACTCCATGGAGGTTTTAACCCATAGAGCATGAGGGATATGGAAGGTCATTAGGGTTTACATGGTGTAACCCTAGTATGCCACACTATATAAGGACTCCTCTAGCTACTAAAATCGACACTAGTGTATGTGTGAAGAGCATAACCGATTTTGTGTGCAAAGATACTCTCTCTCAAGCCTTCCATTTTTTGGTAGTGATTTGTGGTTCCACTCGAGGCATTCACATTATTGGTGCTAGGCTCTTAAAGCTTCAAGGTTCTCAACTACACCAAATGTATGTCATCTAACTAGATTTTTGTAGTATAGTTACTCCATTGTATGCTAGTTAGGATGATGCTTTGGTATTTTGAAAGTTTGCATGTATATTAGAGAAAACATAGATCTTCACAAAAAAACCAGGCTCACTGGAAGATCTTCACAAAAAAACCAGGCTCCTCGCGGGCAACACTACGGCTTACAGAAGTAGTGTTTCTCCGTAGATCTAGAAGATCTTCACAAAAAAACTAGGCTCCTCGCGGGCAGGGCTTCAGCTCGAAAATCTCACTTCTCGGGATCCTCAGGGCTTCGGAACTTGCTTCGGGATATAATTGGCATGCAAATCGAGGCAAAAACTAGAGAGAAGAAAGAGTTTTAACAAGAGAAATCGGAAGCTCTCGCATTTTATTTATAGGTTGCTGGGTCTGGGATTATGTTGGGCGTAATTTCCAAGTACACTGGGCGTACTCAGGACGTTGGGCGTACGCTTCAAATAAGCTTTGGTATGTGTGCCACAATCTTCAAAAATTCAGAACTTTCACATACGAGCTCCGTTTTCGACGTTCTTTATATCCACGCGTAGGTGAGATTATGCTCTATAACTTTCGTTTAGACTCCGTCGGCTAATTTTGACTTTATTTTTTATTATTTATTTTTAGTAGGTCGGGATAGAAAAACTTCGTTAGAAACTCATAACTTCTTCGTCTGACGTCCGTTTTCGTCTGTCTTTTCACCAATGCACTACTACCAACGAGATCTTCGATTCTCGTTTAGAAAGTTTCAGCTAAAACTCACTCGATCTTAATTCGAACTTTTGGGCTGTCTACTGCTAAGCTGAAACTTTGAAAAATCATAACTTCCTCATACGAAATCAGATTTAGGTGTTCTTTTTATGCACGCTCTCGGTTCAACATTATCCACGTCTTTCGTGTTGATCACTAAGGCTAAATATCACTTCTTCGTAAATTCACTATTTACGTCATGTTGTGCCACACAGATTTTGTCGTGAAACTTCAACAGGTCATAACATCTTCGTTATAACTCGAATTTAAGCATTCTTCATATTTTTGGAAACCTCGTCTCAACCACTACATCTTCGTGCACTAATATCGGGTTTATATAAGATTTCCTTTTTACGCTTATTTTTTTATTCTTTATTAAATCAAATCACATAATTAAGCAGATAAGTATAAAAAACATAATTCGCAAATAATACCTTCTTATTACTTCAAATTGGGTTACAAAGGTTAACCTAGACTATTACCTTGCTAAAAATGGCTAGCCCAGAAACACAGGCGTTACATATGGTGTACATGCAACCCTAGAAACCTTGGATCTATGTTTTATCTATGATACATGCAAATTTGATTTTCCAAGGTTCTTAACCTATCTAGCATACAAGGGAACTTTTAATCATAAAACATAGTAAGAAACGTACCTTGTAGTGATTTGGATTCTTTGAAAACCTTGTGAGTCAGCTATGCCCTCTTTCTTGCATCTAGTAACCGATTTTGGTGAGCCTCTTATACTTTATATAATGTGTTACAATTAGGGTTACACCATGTAAACCCTAATGTGACATGACTCTTCATTTCCATGATCCATGGGTTTGTAACTCCCATGGAACATCCATGGAGCATCCTATGGACCTTAGCCCAACTTGATAATCCATAGAGCATCTAGCCCACTATACAAGTATGGATGATTTACACAATCAACCCATATATTTAATTAGTCTCCTTTTGATCACTTAATTAATTATAGATTAATTCTTGATCAATACTAATTAAATAATAATATTATTAATATATTAGAACTTATAATATATTGATAAACCATAAGTGTTATTTCTCTCATTTTAGTTTATCCAAAGGCATGATGCCATGCAACCCAAATAGACCATGCTGATCGGGTCAAGTACATCCCATAATAGTTATGAACTTAGACACCTAATCCAACAGTCTCCCACTTGGATAAGTCGAATAACTATATCTGTAAGAATAACTTCAGGAACCGATCAATAATCGTAGCTCTTTCAAGGTCTTCGCAGAACTAAGATGACAATGATATTCCATTTAAGATAAGTGATCATATAATCCTCTGTTCTAGATATCAGCCGGGCAAATACATGGAACAATATCTTACTTATTGTCCAACAGTCTGTTTCCCAATTTCTGATTTGTTTGACATAGAACTTAAGTGAATAGATCAACTTAGTTCTGACGGGGCCCGGTACATGGGTCAACACAAAATCATCAAGGGGCCCATATATCGCTTCTAATCCAAGAAGGAACAAATAAACTTCGACTCATATGCTTGTTCTTCTACTTGTTGAATCATACACAAAGGCACGTTTTATAACATCGAGTTACCAATACGGCTTCGTACGATCAATGTATAACCAACTTATATGCAACAAGTCATATATCTTGGTTTGAAGACTTATATGATATTACCGTATCACGATCACTCGAGATAAATTCCATGAAGTGATACCAGTGAGTGTGGGTTGAATCCAATACTCAGAACTTATGAGCACTCATGAGTGTTGTAGTACCACTTTGTCCAACATTTTAGACCTATACAATCCAACCCATGACAGTCTTGATTCATATCTACTTCCAACATATGACCGAATGTGGATGGTTTGAATAACTTAGTCATTCAGGATGAGCGATCTAGTTATTCTGGAAGTCAAAACATGCAAGGTGAAACACAAGAATAATCGAATCCAATATGGTCTCAGAACTTATGAATATAAATAAAACACCTTTTATTTATCACCATATTTATTACCCATCGTTCATTGCATACTGTTTCACACGATCAACTTTATACTTGAATTAAAACAATAGTTGTCCCATGCTCCAAGCATGTACACTATGTTTTTCTAAACACTAGTCATGTCATAACCCAAGTATGCACACTATGTTTGTCTAAACATTAGTTATGCCATACACAAAGTATGCATACTAAGTTTTTCTATGATCTTTAATTTGTGAAATAGATCGATTGAACATAATTCCAGTGATACTCATTTCACAATCCCAAATCCTTACCACAAGTGAAAGAATTCCAAATTCCTGCCATTTACCTAAATTTGTTAGATTCTAAACTTATATGCATTGGTCCTCTTGTAATGGTTATGCACAAAGTCACAAAGACTTGTCAATAGACATTACAGAGTATTCCAACGAAGATCAACTCCATGGAAACGAAGTCTTATATTCAATGTTCATTGCCTTTGAACATTCTTCTTGCATTAAGTTTCCTAATCTTACACAGATTTAACGAATACCTTCCACCTATGGGAGCATTTTCCCTTTTGACTATTACTCCTGAACAAGAGTTGCCTCTTTTTAGAATATGTCATTATGGTCCTTCCAAAATTAACACTATACTTCCAACTATCCCTGAGCAACCAATCTTTTGTAAGCCTTAGATTGTCCTCGACAATTGCTTAATTAAATTAGTCATATCTAGTTCTATTACTTTTACCTCTTAATGCTCTGGGCATTTGGAAAATTTAGAACAAATGAATCTTATAGCGCATGAAATCGATCCTATATCCGAAGCATATGGAACACGATTCATAAAGACATGATACTAGACCAATCTTTTGCTATAATATTTCTATTTCTATTTTCCAAGTTCTCATAATTCAGATTATGTAAAGGGATGCCGTAATCATAATCAAATTTTATAACGCAAATAATAGACCCATATATAGAATTTCCTTATGTCGAGCCATTCCAACATGAAATTTATATATATATATATATATATATATATATATATATCCTTGACTAAATATGATTAAAACCTCAATATAAGCTTTTAGAATTGAAGTGAAGTATAATTTCCTCTCCCTTTGTTATAGCAAAACAATATTTTCCCAATTGAAACCTTTGTTTTCTATAATTAACATTGCTAACTTGCAACACTATTATAAATATCATGATCCCACTTGCATGATGCTTATGCTCCCACTACCTTTGACATGTACTCATAAATCTGCTGGACTTCTAGAAATCAATACTTTATTGACCTTCTTACCAAAGTTCATATTTATGATACGAGATGCTTTGATATAACTTTATCAAAATCATACACCTTTCCTTAGATAACACACATGTGTGTCTAAACAATTTCAGAACTATGAAAAAGGATGCCGTAATCATAGTATCAATTGTTTAGACCTTTGCCATTTCTCACAAGTCCATGTTAGTGTGCCGGTTAACCATACATGCTCTACTAACGACTTTGAGAACGCAAATATCACAATTGCTATCAAGTTAAAATCTACTTAGTGAAAGTGTTTCTGCACCATCATTTTCATGAATCGGAGAGAAACCTTATAACACTTAGATTTTATGGTGTATGTGTCCCTATCCATGTGAATTTGCAAAACCATAATCACAAGAAAAGGTTATTCACAAATCCAAACTCTTATGGATTGAACTTGTGCAGTCTTAACTTCTTGCCACCTGGTAGCACAAGGGTCTGCCATTGCTTCCAAGCTGTTATGCATGTTGGATATAGTGTCTAAGTCGATAACTTTATTTGGTATGTACTTGACCCGACCCGACATGGTCCATTTGGGTTGCATGGCATTGAAATACTTGGATAGACAAAATGAGAGAAAGTACACTTGTGATTATTAATATATTATAAGTTCTAATATATTGATAATAGTATTATTTAATTAGTATTGATCAAGTATTAATCTAGTATTAATTTGGTGATCAAAGTGAGACTAATTAAATATATAGGGTTGATTATGACAATCATCAATTCTTTTATGGTGGATTAATGATCCATGGTTTATAGGTTTGGTTATAACCATATGGAGCTCCATGGATAGTCCATGGGAGTTACAAAACCATGGGTCAGGAGAAATGAAGATTCATGACAATTAGGGTTTACATTTGTAACTCCTAATTATGACACACTATAAAAGAAACCCTATAGCATGCAAAATCGGTACTAGTGTATTCATAAGAGGGCATAACCGATTTTTGAGGCTAAGTGACATTCTCTCTAGTTATTCAAAGGTTTTAGTGTTGTGTGAAGCATTTGAGGCACAACATTTGGGGTGCTAGGCTCACAAAGTCTTGAAGGAATCCAAGCAACAACAAGGTATGTATTTCTACTAGTTTTATATTTTATTTATTCCCCATGCCATGCTAGTTAGGAAATAACCTTGAAAAAGGAATTTGCATGTATATAGAGAAAACATAGATTCAAGGTTATTAGGGTTGCATGTACACTTAGGAAGTGTTAGAATGCTCAAAACCCAACAGTGGTATCAGAGCCTAGGATTGTTTTCTGTATACTTGATTCAAAACGCTTAAAAATCGAAAATTCTGCACTCTGACGACTGGACTCGCCGATTTCATGGAGAGGACTCGCCGATTCCATGGACAAATTCATCCTACTCGTCGAGTAGGATAATGCACTCGATGAGTAGGAGCGTGTTGGGCAGCTTTTTGTGTTTTGTTGCTAGAAATGGATTAGAATCATTATCCCAATCTGTTTTGGTATTGTAAAATCTGTTTTTCAAAATGATAATGATTATGTTAACCCATTTTTGCATGACTTTTATGAATTTTCAAGTATTATATATATTTATATGATTTCTTGAAATTGCTTGACATGAATTTGTGTTCTTATGAGTTTTTAGAAGATCATAGGAATTATGTGTAACCTCCATGTGTGTTTAATTCATGATCTTAATGGCATTGATGGTGTCCATAACTTGTCCTCAAGTTATGGATAACCAAAAGTCACTTCTTTAAAAGTTTTCATTAAAGAATAGTAGGTTTCATAAAATGAAGAGTCTTCAACTTTATGAACCATTAAAACTCATAAGTTACAAATTTGAAGAGTCTTGAAATAGTTTCAAAACTTACCCTCAAGTTTTGGAATTTGTAAAGTCTTACACTTTAATTCCAAATTAAACTTTTGTTTAAAAAGGTTAAAAATTCAAACTTTATGGATTTAATTAAATTAATTAAAGTGTTTAATTAAAAGAGTTAATAATTCCATAAAGACATGGTTTAAGTTAATTAAATGAAAAGTATAGTTTAATTAATAGATTAAACCACCAAGTATTTTAAATGTTTAAAATACACCCTTATACTATTATTATAATTTTATTATATAGATATGTATAAGAATAAGTCATTCTTACCGTTAGTAGGCCTCATTCACGAAGCCGGTCTATAAGGGGGGTATAAGGTTGTTGCCTATAAAATGGTGACTTAATGAGTGTCCACTCTCACCCACCGCTTCCTTGATCGGTGGAGGGTCGTTAGCCGAACGGGTAAGATACGACTTTAAATAATCATTAAAAGTATAATGAATTATAAAGTAACTATACATTATAAATTCCCAATCTTAGTTACTTTAGGAAAATGTGAAATTGGTGCTAGCCCATAAAATTACACTTTGTACCTTACCAAGTCGTTAATGGAGCGTGTGTGGTTAACCGGCACACTAACATGGACTAGTAAGAGTGGCAAAGGGTAACTTGAATTTATTATAGATTGGTGGAGCGTGTGTGGTTAACCGGCACATCGATTAGGTAATATTGTTGAGGGTACCAAGTCAATTTATATGGTTATTCACACCTTGTTTGTGATCCTCGGCATCCCAGTCACAAACTTGAGAGGGCACATTCGAGATTCAAACATGCCATTGAAAAGTTCAATGTATCTCAAAGGACCGAGGAGTTTCAAATCCAATTAAAACTTAATTATATTTCGTTTTTCATGGTGGAAATTGGTAAATCGTCATTTACCTACCTTTAACTATTTTATAATTTGGATTACGATATCCCTCTTCCAGTTATAAATAGGTTATTGGATCCTAGCCTTAATATTTCATATTGGGTGTTATATTAAGGATTTTAAATCAACTAACTTGAATTTCTCCCATTATAGATGTCTAGTTTAGACAGCTATGGTCTTCCCAAATCTTTAGGAATAAGCTTCCTAATGAAGATGATATCCCAAATGGCAACCAAGGTGAAAGATCAATCCCTTTGCTGTGCATTAGTGGGACTGGAAATCATACTTCACTTCCTCCACCTCCTCCAATAAATCTCCCTATCCCACAAGTTCAAGACCTGATAAGTTCTAAGTCACTCAATCCCTATTGGCAAACAAAGTCTATATGTGCTTAGGTCTTGGAGATTAAGTCACATATTGACAAGTCGGGAGAGTCGGATGTTGAAGTCTCAAGGTAGCTGGCTGTTGACTTGGTCACTCCCTGATGAAAAATCACGACATGACCCTTAATGATCTTACCTATTTGCTTGATGATGCTGAATCAGCAATGATTTGGAGCATTGGTAAAGCAAAATTTGATTGGAAGATCAACTTCCCAAACTTCCATGGACATCGACAATGGTAACATTGGAAGTCCAGAAAACCTTTCTCTTCCCAATTGAAAGGGATTGGCCATAGTCAACTCGGTTGACCAAATGGTAAAGAGAAAGGCCAAGTCTGTGATAGTCCCGTGTACCATTTCCAAAGAGTCCATATGTTTCTGTTGCCAAAGGAAGGGCATTGGTTGCGAAGCTGCCAAATTTACCTAAAAATCCATAAGGATAGTAAAGTCAAATGTTTGACTCCGCTTTAGGTAAAGTCCATTATCTAACCTTATTAAGTTTCTATTCTAAGATTCTTATTTCATGATGTGACTGGGTCACATATTAATGTTTAAGAATCAAAGAAGAGTGAAGAAACTTAAAGGAAGTATATGTTGATTCTGATCGTGAAGATGGATTTCGATCGCATGGTTCGGTGATCAGAATTTTTAGTTGTTACTTAAGAGTTAGATATGTTGCTTAGGAATAGATAACAACAAGTTTTCCATATGGATTGTAAGGATAAGTTTTCCGTAAAGTTTTAAAATAAAAGAAAATGGTATTGATTTTATTTATTTTAAGTATCCTTACAATGGCATTTGTGAAAAGGGTTGTTGCTTACATGTTACCATTGATAAGCAATATGGGTAAATGAATTTGATTATTTCATTAGTGGTAGTGTCATAATTTTCCAAAAAGGAAAGATTCTCATCACCCAAGTTTCAGTTGGATAGAAACTTGGAATCATGCAAGTTGTATTGTGTGATGAATGAGAATTTTCATCTTTGGTAAATTAAGACTAATTCGTTGTTCACATTCGCATGTGAGTCAAGCGAAGGACTAAAGGATTGGGTACATTAAGTTGTGCACTAGTCAGGTCCACCACAAAGGTAGATAAGGTTATTCGTTAT
The DNA here is from genome assembly GCF_052625555.1 of Lactuca saligna. Lineage (NCBI taxonomy): Eukaryota > Viridiplantae > Streptophyta > Magnoliopsida > Asterales > Asteraceae > Lactuca > Lactuca saligna. The sequence continues at coordinate 132,264,885 of NC_136420.1, forward strand.
GATTTACTAAAGTTTAGTAAATATGGTTATGCTTACGAGTTTAAGTGTAATTCTGAAACATTGGAAAGGTTTCAATGTATGGCAGAATGAATAAGAAGAATCAAATAAGGCAGAAAGATAAAAGTTTCTCCAATATGAAGAGATGGGAGAGTACTTGTGTATTTTGTTTTATGATTATCATAGTGATTATGGAACCATATTACAATTGATCATCTAAGGACACCTTAGTGTGTTTGTTGCTTGAGGAGAGGAATCGTGAATTGTTGAAATGGTTAAGTCAAATAATAATTCATATTTCATTCCAAAAACAAATCCTGGAGTTATACTCCAAGATTGTAACTTGAGTGACATAATCTTTAGAAAGTTTATAACACTTATCAAATGTAGAGTAAGATGTGTCCTACTCGTGTACATTTGAGGTTGGTTGGGTGTTATGTTTTGGATAAAACAAAGACAAACTAAGTCCAATTATGGGAAGTGTTTAACTTGATAAGAATCTGCACTAAGTATTAAATATTTGTTTTGTCAAAGAATGGTTCTTGACAAAGAGAATCATATAGGTCAAGAGGTCAGTGGGAGTCTTAAAAAGATCTTAAGATGGGTTCAAGAACTAATCAAGAGTTTTGTTAATCACTAGCCCACGACTTGAGGTTTGTAACCTATCGTGTTGACATATTATGTGCTCATCCCAGTTACGGTTGGCTTTGCATTGGAGTTCTGAGAGTTCTCGACTGTTTGCATAACAACCTGGAAGCAATGGTAGGCCCTTGTGCTGCCGGGTGACAAGAAATTAAGATTGCACAAGTTCAGTCCATATGAATTTGGAAGTGTCACTAACCCAGTCTTGTGATTATGGTTTTGACAAAATTCACATGGAAAAGAACACATACACCATAAAATCTAAGTGTTAAAAGGTTTCTCTTTGATTCATGAAAATGATGGTGAGGAAACACTTCCAATAAGAAGATTTTAAGTAGATAACGGTTGTGATATTTGCATTCTTATATAGTTAGTGGAGCATGTGTGGTTAACCGACACACTAACTAGTGAGAATTACAAAAGGTCTAGACAAACATGTGAGCTATCTAAGGAAAGGTGTATGTTTTTGATAAAGTCTTATCAAAGAAATCTAGTATCAGAAACATGAACTTTGGTAAGAAAGTCAATAAAGTATTGATTTCTAGAAGTCTAGTTAATTTCTGAGTACATGTCAAAGCTAGTGGGAGCATAAAGTGTTATGCTGATAATCATTATGCTAGTGGGAGCATGATGATTATGTTAAGTATTGCAAGTTAGCAATGTTAATTACATAAAACAAGAGTTTCAATTTGATTTGTAAAGTTGTTTGCTATAATTAAGGGGGATGATTTTATACTTCATTCCAATTCTACCAGCTTAGATTGAGTTTTATCAACTTTAGTCAAGGATATATATGAATGTTATGTTGGAATTGTTCAAAATAAGGAATTTCTATATATGTTGCGTTCTCAAAATTCGATTATGATTACGGCATACCTCTTCATAGTTCGAATTGTGAAAACATGGAAAATAAAAATTTTATAGCATGAATCGTGTCCCATATTCTTCAGATATAGGATCAATTGCATGTACTATAATATTCATCCATTCTAAATTTTCCAAATGCCTAGGGCATTAAGACGGAAAAAGGAATATAACTGGAAATGACTAAAATGATTAAGCCAAATTGTCGAGGACAATCTGAGGCTTACCAAAGATTGGTTGCTCATGGACAATTAGAAGTATACAGTAAGGACCATATTGACATTTTTTTGAAAAGAGGCAACTCTTGTTCAGAAGTGATGATCAAAATGGTAATATGGAATTGTCTCCATAGGCGGAAGTTATTCTTTGAATCTGTGTAAGATTAAAGAATTTAATGCTAAGAAGGATGTTCAAAGGAATGTACTTTGAATTTGAGACTTCATTTCCATGGAATTGTTTTCCATTGGAATGCTTTGTAATGTCTGTTGCCAAGTCTTTGTGACTTCTGTGTGCAATCATTACAAGGGGATCATTACATATAAGTTTAGAATCTAACAGATTACAGTAAATGGCAAGAGTTTGGTATTCTTGAATTTAAAAAGGATTAGAATTGTGAAATGAGCATCATTGGAATATTGACAATTGATCTATTTCACAAAGAGGTGACCATATGTAAACATAGTATGCATACTTGGAGTATGGCATAATTGTTGTTTGGAAAACCATAGTGTACATGCTTGGAGCATGGGACAACTAATGTTTTAATTCAAGCATAAAGTTGATTAATCAAAACATAAATAATGAGTGATCAATATGGTGCTTAAATAAAAGGTATTTTATTTACACTCAAAGTGTTGGGGCCATATAAGATTAGTATTATTCTTGTGTTTCACTTTGCATGTTTTGACTTCCAGAATAATCATGAATGACTAAGTTATTCAAACCATCCACAGTCAGTCATATGTTGGAAGTAGATATGAATCAAGACTGTCATGAATTTGGCTTGTATGATTTGTCTAAAGTGCTTTAGACAATGCAATGGTTGCTACAACATTCATGAGTACTCATAAGGGCTGAGTATTGGATTCAACCCATGCTCACTTGCATCACTTCATGGAATTTATCTCGAGTGATCGTGAGACGGTAATATCATATAAATCTTCAAACCTAGAGATATGAGTTGTTGACTATGAGTTGGTTATTCATTGATTGTACGAAAACGCATTGGTAAATCAATGTTATAAAATGTGCCTTAGTGAATAATTCAACAAGTAGTTAGTACTAGCATATTAGTCGAAGTTTATCTATTCCTTCTAGAAATAGAAGCGATATCTGGGCCCCTCGATGAGTTGGTTTTGACCTATGTGCCGGGCCGGTCAGAACCTAATTGATGTGTTCCATTTAGTTCTATGTTGAAAAAACCCAGAGATCGAGAAACAAATGCTGGACAATAAGTAAGACCATGTTCCATGTGTTTGTCCGGATGATATCATGAGAACAAATGATTATACGATCACTTATCTTAAATGACGTATCATCATCATCTCAGTTCCGAGAGACTTTGAAAGAGCTACGATTGCTAGTCGGATTTTGAAGTCATATTTGAAAATATAGTTATTAGACTTATCCAAATGGGAGACTGTTAGGTATAGTGTCTAAGTCCATAACTTTATTTGGTATGTACTTGACCTGACCCGGCATGGTCCATTTGGGTTGCATGGCATTGCAATACTTGGATAGACAAAATGAGAGAAAGCACACTTGTGATTATTAATATATTATAAGTTCTAATATATTGATAATAGTATTATTTAATTAGTATTGATCAAGTATTAATCTAGTATTAATTTGGTGATCAAAGTGAGACTAATTAAATATATAGGGTTGATTATGACAATCATCAATTATTTTATGGTGGATTAATGATCCATGGTTCATGGGTTTGGTTATAACCATATGGAGCTCCATGGATAGTCCATGGGAGTTACAAACCCATGGGTCATGAGAAATGAAGAGTCATGACAATTAGGGTTTACATTTGTAACTCCTAATTATGACACACTATAAAAGAAACCCTATAGCATGTAAAATCGGTACTAGTGTATTCATAAGAGGGCATAACCGAATTTTGAGGCTAAGTGACATTCTATCTAGTTATTCCAAGGTTGTAGTGTTGTGTGAAGCATTTGAGGCACAACATTTGGGGTGTTAGGCTTACAAAGTCTTAAAGGAATCCAAGCAACAACAAGGTATGTATTTCTACTAGTTTTATATTTTATTTATTCCCCATGCCATGCTAGTTAGGAAATAACCTTGAAAAAGGAATTTGCATGTATATAGAGAAAACATAGATTCAAGGTTATTAGGGTTGCATGTACACTTAGGAAGTGTTAGAATGCTCAAGACCCAACAATGCAACCAATTGAGAACTCTCAGAACTCATATGCAAAGCCAACTTTAACTGGAATGGGCACAAAAATAGGAATATGTCAACACGATAGGTTATAAACCTCAAGTCGTGTGCTAGTAATAAACTATATGTTTTTTCTTCTTGATTAGATCTGGAAGTATTTCCAAGATATTTAAGACTCCCACTACCCTCTTGAAATATAAGACTCACTTTCCAAATTTTCAAGAGATAGTGCAGATTCTTTATCAAGACAAACACTTCACACAATTGGCCTTAAGTTGGTCTCTGTTTTATCCAAAACATCACAACTTACCAATTTCAAATGTACAAGAGTGGGATACACTTTACTCTTACATTTGACTAGTGTTGTAAACCTTTCTTTAAGATATGTCACTCAAGTTACAATCTTGGAGTATGACTATAAGAACTGTTTTTTTTGGAACGAAGTATGACTCATCCTCTTGATTTAACCATTTCAGCAATTCTTGATTCCTCTTCTTAGCCATATGAATTCACTAAGATGTCTTTAGAGGACCAATTGTGACATGGTATCTTAATCATTAAGATGAACACAAAACATGATATGAAAGTACTCTCCCATGTTTTCAGATTTGAGAAACTTTTATCCTTCTGCCTAATTTGATTCTTCTCATCCGTTCTGCCATACACTGAAAATTTTTCAATGTTTCATAATTATACTTAAACTTGTAAGTATAACCATATTTACTAAATCTTAGTAAATCATGACGAATAGTCTTATCAACCTTTTGTGGTGGACCTTGCAGATCAGTGAACAAGAATGTGTACTCGATCCTTTAGTCGTTCACTTGACTCACATATACATGCGAACAAGCAACTGGTCTTAATTTTCCAAGGCTAAAAGTTCTCATTCATCATACTGTACAACTTGTATGATTCCAAGTTTCTATCCAACTGAAAACTTGGGTGATGAGAAGCTTTCCTTGTTTGGTAAATTTAGACACTACCAAAACGAAAGAATCAAATTCACATTTCCATTATTGCTAGGAACATATAAAGATCGATTTTCAATAAAAGTCATTGCAAGGAGATACAAACTAAAATAAAATCAAATTTTTATTTATTTATAACAAAAATGCGGAAAAACTTTTCCTTACAATGCAACTTTAAATGAAAGCTATGCTGTTACATATTTCCTAGCAATCTATTATAACCCCTAAGTAGTAGCTTAAAAATCTGATCTTCAACCATGCGATAGAAATCCATCTTCGCAATTAGATTCAACATATTCTTTCTTTAAATTTCCTTTCCTTTGCTTGATCTTACCAAACATAAAAATGTAACTTAGTCACATCATGTATTGATAATCAACAATTAGGAACTTAACAGAGTTAGATAGTGGACTTACCTGAATCAGAGTCAAACTTTTTGATTCCTTTCAGATCCTTCAGTGTCACACCCCCGAACCGTCAGAAAAATAAGGACGAAAACGTCCGGGGGCGGCGATGTCATACGTAGTATCACAACAATCATATCATAGCAATCAAAGTAAACACAACCATTACATTACAATATGAATATTTACATCTATTTGAAAACATAGTTTGTACATAACATTATATAACAAAAGATAAAGAGGAGACTCCAAAAATGCTTCGTCTTCTCCAAAAGCTGGTAAGGTACCTGTCTATCGTTGCCCTGGGAATACAAGCGGTTTTGAAAACATATCAGCATAAAGCTGGTGAGTTCATAAGCATGTTTTTGTATTGAAAAATAGTCACTGAATTTGTATAAATGTTTTCTTTCCATTATAAGTAAATATCATTTGTATCAAAAACCGTTGTTACCAAGTTCTGAAATATGAACGCATGCTTACTAAGAAAATCCAATATTTTCTAACATGTTTGTTGTTTTCTGTATGAAAGGTACATTCTATTTGAAAACCATGGCTACCACCAGTACGTAATGTATGATCATTTGGAAACCCTGGTTACCACCAGTATGTATAGTAGTTTTATTACTTAAAATACAACCAAAGATTGTGTCCTTGGAATACAACCAAAGATTGTGTCCTTGGAATACCCTCCAGTAAGTAGATAGGTAGTTTTATTACTTAAAATAAAACTATTGAAGAAAGAAATCCCGTAAACAAAGTTAGCTTATACTTATTGTGAGTTGTATAACCATACTAATTTGACCTGTGACCTCCTTGACGTTCTTCAGGCGTCGTACGATTACAAAATTTGTTACCCCAGGCGTGCCCACCTAACTGTAGCTAACAGTTCAGGTGTGGGATTGTCGGTCCCGAATAGATCTATCCACAAATTTCACGCTCTCCCTCCAGGAGACTCTGGTTATACTACAAGTGAGGATTTATTGGTACCCCGAGAGGCAAAAATGAAGATAGTCTCACAATCCTGTATTAACTAGTTTACGTGTTGTTCGATTGTTCTCGAGTTTGAAATTTTTTGTAACGGTGTAGAGTATAAATAATTATACAAAAAAAAATTATTTAGCATGATACTCTAGTTTTGTATTCGTAGTAATGGATAAACTAAATCTGACATAGTCTATATGTTTGAATCTGTAAGACTGATATTGAAATCCCAAACTATACCCATTATAGTTTGAATGTTTAGTCACGTTCATGTACTGTTTTGAAAACTATGCAATTATAATTAGAAAACATCCCTTATGCTCCACATAATACAAAAGGGACAAATGTATCTAAATGGTTGATGGAAAAACCGTGTAATTACATCAGTTTTTAAGTTATCTAAACTTTTATGTTTAGCTTGTATTCCCCCCTAGGAAACATGAAAAACTCGGAAAAGTGTAGGGGTATGAACTCATAATTTATCGTAGTAACCAAATTTCCGTTTGGTTTTGAGTGTCGAGTGTCAACCGATGTTTTGTACGCGAGTGGATCCTATTAACATATATCGCACATATATGTATTAGATCGATTATTCCATGACAAATCATGATGGAAAACCACCCTAAGGACTTGGAATTACTAGAACTAAGTGTTCTATGTCCCATACTTAGTGATGTTTACAAGTTTAAGGCCAAATATGAGCATTAGAGTGGGTGTATGGCCATAAAGGTGAGTGTGTGGCCAGACTGTGTGTGCGGCTGCACACATGGGTGTGCGACTGTACAGGGGGTGTGTGCGGCCGTACACAGGAGTGTGTGGCCGTACACTCCTAATTTGTGCCCGGAATGTCGATTTTTGAGGTGTTTAGGTGCTAAAACCAAGTCTAACTAGTTAATGGAGGCCACACTCTTCAATTTGGAGAGTTTTGGTGTGTGTGCGGCCACCTTATGAAGGTGTGCGGCCACAATCCTTCAAAGGATGAAGAACACGAAGAATATGCAGAGTTTTAGGCCTAGATTTAGGTGTTTTACCTGTATAACAAGCTAGATGATGGTGTTAATCACGATTTTGAGGCTCTTAGAGTGTTCTTGGATGAGATTTTTAGAGAGAGAAAGTAGAGAGAGAAAGTAGTGTGCAGCCAAAGAAGAAAAAGTGAATGAAAGGGGGTCCTCTCCTATATATAGGGTCGGGTGTGTGGCTGGGGGTGTGTGTGCGCTTGGCTGGCCGCACACGCGGGTGTGCGGTCCCACACACCTTCTTTGGTGTGATTGTCTTGATTTTGTGATGCTACACACTTTCTAATCCTTCTTAAGACTCATTTCTAGGTTATACTAAGCCTATAGCACTCATACGAACCCACAATTTCGTTAAAAGATGATAAATTCGAGTTTAATATTGATATATGGATCAATTGCACAGGATAAAAGTTTCGAGTTGTCACATTCAGGTAGCTAGGGCAGCTTCGCTTCCAATGCCCTTTTTCTTCTCATTGAAAACATATAGACTCTTCAGGAATGGTACAAAAGACTATTCCAGACTTATACTTTCTCTTTACCTTCCGGTCAACCGGGTTGACCAAGGCCGATCCCTTTCCATTCGGAAAAGAAAGTTTTTCTGGACTTTCAATGTTACCACTGTCCATGTCCATGAAAATTTGAGAAGTAGACCTTCCACCCATATCTGCTTGACTATTGTGCCAAATCATTTCCGATTCAGCAGCAATAAGCAAATAAGAAAGATATAATAGGGTCATGTCGTGATTTGTCACATAATAGTCTTTAATAAACATGTTATATGACTCAAGAAGTGACTGAAGGACCCAGTCAATAGCCAACTTCCTTGGGACAATGACACCCAACATTCTCAACCTATCAATGTGTGACTTCATTCCTAAGACATGAGTACACATAGGTCTTCCATCTCCATGTTTCATTGCAACCAGGGCTTGAGTGATTTTTGACTTTTCAAGTCTTTGAGCTTGTGGGTCAGGGAGAATAATTGGAGGAGGAGGAGGAAGAGAAGTATGATTTCCATGAGCCAAACTCAGGAAGTCATCTTCATTAGGAAAGCTTGTTCCATAAGATTTGGGAAGATCATTGTTGTCTAAACCAGACATCTACAAAGGGAGAATGTAACATCCGGGATTTCAGGTATATTAATTAATCTTTTTATTTTGAGTTTTGTGGAAGGACTCGGCGAGTTGGTGCGTAGACTCGCCGAGTTGAGATGCGGTTTTTCACCCGGATTGAAGCCCGGACTCGACGAGTCTGCGTTCTTTATTGAAACCCTAATTTCTCGGGTTTGAGGCCTATTTAAAGGGCCTTATGGCCGTCATTTGCTCTCATTAGTCCCCAGAGTGAAACCCTAGAGCATTTGAGTGATTCAAGTAAGGGAAGGAGCCATTGTTGATTCTTGGAGTTGTTGTCTAACAAAGGAAGAGGAGATCTAGCCAAGAGGAAGCAAGAGAGGGGTGGATTCTTGAAGAACTAAGGTCCAGGACATCACATCTGAGGTACCATTCGAATCCTTCTTTGTTAATGTGATGTTCATATAGATTTAGGGGTTTTGAACCCATTTGTGGCTAGATCTAGCATCCTCATGGTCCCTTGGCGAGTTATGGCTCTGAATCTGGACCCATAGAGGTCCAGAGCACCTCCTTGCCCAAGCTTTATGTGCATCCATGGAGGTTTTGGGTTGAGATCAATGTATTTGAGGCTAAAACACCATTAATGAGCTATTTGATGCTTAATGAGCACCAAGACTTGGACTTTACGTGGTCAATAAGCTTAAGGGGACTGGATCTATGAGTTACTAGAATGGATCTGACCTTAGAAGGTCGTTTGAGGTTGTGCATGGAATGCACTCGCCGAGTCCAATCCCAGACTCGGCGAGTTGGTCAGTGATTACGATCCAGGGACTGAGTAACCGAGTCGGGTGAGTGACTCGGTGAGTCGGAAGAGATTCAGAGGGATCGGGTTCCCGTAGGGACTCGGCGAGTCCACGCGAGACTCGGCGAGTCGGGTCAACCGTTGACCAGGGTTGACTAGTTTGACTTTATAGTGTTAGTCAGCCAGTGTCAAGGTGGTATTAAGTAGAGTTATACTTGTGTTGTAGGAGGACGATAGCTCGGGAGATCGAGCACTAGTAGTTACGAGATTTACGAGTTACCGAGATACGCGAGGTGAGTCTTCTCACTATACATTACCTTGAGTAGGTATTTCAAGTTGACCAGAGGGTCTCATGTGCTATGTATGAGTTTATGTGTTGTCTTAGAGATTTTGTGCTATGTGTTATTTGTATGCTGCATGATTATATAGACCGGGCCGGAGGGCCCAACGATACTGACCGGGCCGGAGGGCCCAACGAACTATGACTGGACCGGAGGGTCCGACGAGCTGCGAGACTGGAGGGTCCCGCTGAGACATCTTGACCGGAGGGTCGGGTTTAGCCTTGAGTGGCATATTTGTGATATGTGGTATTTTGGGGAACTCACTAAGCATTTATACTTACAGTTGTTGTGTTTGATGTCTCAGGTACCATCGAGGACCGTGGGAAGGCGAAGGCTTGACTTGTACACACCCACACCGATGGAGTTTGTGTTAGAGAGATCTTGGGATTTGTTTGAAAACACTGTTGTTATGGTTTTGAGATTATGATATGATATACATTTTTGTGATTTAAAAATGAAAATTTAAATTGGAAATTTTACGTTGTTACAGAGAAATTCAAGTTAGTTGATTTAAATCCTTAATATAACACCCAATATGAAATATTAAGGCTAGGACCCAACACAATATTTTATAACTTGGAAGAGGGATGCTGTAATCCAGACTATAAAATATTTGAAGGTAGGTGAATGACGATTCACTAATTTCCGCCATGAAAACGAAATAAATTATTAGGTTTTAATTGGATTTGAAACTTATAGATCTTTTGAGATTCATTGAACATTCAATGACATGTTTCAATCTCGAGTGTCCCCTTTAGGTTTTGTGACTGGGATGCCGAGGACCACAAAACAAGGTGTGAATAACAATGCAAATATACTTGGTACCCTTAATTTTTACCCCTCAATCGATGTGACGGTTAACCACACACACTCCACCGATACTATAATAAACATTAAGTTACCCTATGCCTACCTTGTTAAATCAAGCTAGTGTGCTGGTGAACCACACACGTTCCACTAACCGACTTAAGCAAAGTGCAAAGTGTAATTTCATGGGTTAGCACCAAATTCACATTTTCCTAAGTAACTAAGATTTGGTATTACTAAAAGTTTAGTTACTTAGTATTTATCATTAATACTTTTAATGAAGGGAGAATTATAGTCCTTGTCTTACCCGTTCGGCTAACGACTCTCCACCAGTCAAGAAAGCGGTGGGTGAGAGTGGACACCCATTAAACTGCCATTTTATAGGCAGTAACCTTATACCCCCCTTATAGACCGACTTCGTGAATAAGGCATACTAATGGGAAGACAACTTGCTCTTATACGTATATATATATATATATATATATATATATATATATATATATATATATATATGTGTGTGTGTGTGTGTGTGTGTGTATTATTAACTTATAATATTATAAAGTATAAGGGTTGACTTTTAATTTTTAAAAATCTAGGGGTTGGAACTAAAGTATTAAAAGTGACTTTACATGTTCCAAAACTTGAGGGCAAGTTTTGTAACTTTCAAAACTTTTTATCTTTCATAAATTATGAGTTAATGATGTAATAAAATGAGTGACTTTTCATTTTATGTAACCTATATGTTTAATAATGGACTTTAAAAGAATGACTTTTGGTAATCCATAACTTTAGGGCAAATTATGGATTCCATTAAACACATAATGATCAAGAATTAAACTAACAAGCAAGTTACAAATAATTCCTATGATCTTCTAAGCTCATAAGTTCATGAACATGCATATCAACAATTTTAAGAATCATAAATAAACCGTATAAAACTTGAAATTTTGATAATAACCTTTGAAATTGGATTAACATAATTATTACCACATCAAAAACAGGTTTTAAGGTTCAAAAAACAGTTTAGGGTAATGATCCTCATCCAATTCCAAGTGAAACCCCAAAATTCTGCATACAGGGGCATCACCACATCGTGGTACATACTGCCACGTCGTGGTGAGCAGTCAGATGCGAAATTTCGATTTTTGGAAACACATGTAGCATCAAGTATCAAGAAAAACAACCCTAGGCCCTGATACCACTGATGGGTTTTGAGCATTCTAACACTCCTATGGTGTACATGCAACCCTAGAAACCATGGATCTATGTTTTATCTATGATACATGAAAAATTGATTTTCCAAGGTTCTTAACCTATCTAACATACAAGGGAACTTTTAATCTTAAAAGATAGTAAGAAAACCTACCTTGTAGTGATTTGGATTCCTTGAAAACCTTGTGAGCCAAGCACCCCAAGTGTGATGCCTCAAACGTCTAACACAATACCAAATCCACTTGGAATAAACCTTGAGAGAAATGTCACACACTTAGAATCGGCTATGCCCTCTTTCTTACATCTAGTAACCGATTTTGGTGAGCTTCATATCCTTTATATAATGTGTTACAATTAGAGTTACACCATGTAAACCCTAATGTCACATGACTCTTCATTTCCATGATCTATAAGTTTGTAAATCCCATGGAGCATCCTATGGACCTTAGCCTAGCTTGATAATCCATGGAGCATCTAGCCCACTATACAAGTATGGATGATTTACACAATCAACCCATATATTTAATTAGTCTCCTTTTGATCACTTAATTAATTCTACATTAATTCTTGATCAATACTAATTAAATAATATTATTATTAATATATTAGAGCTTATAATATATGAATAAACCATAACTGTTATTTCTCTCATTTTAGTTTATCCAAAAGCATGATGCCAGGTAACCCAAATGGACCATGCTGATCGGGTCAAGGACATCCCATAATAGTTATGAACTTAGACACCTAATCCAACACCTGAAACACTCTATGAAATGTGAAGTGGGATTCTATCCTCACTGCCATATATATAAGTCTACGATTATGAGGCTTACTCTTGTTGTGAAGCGCTCGACAATCTAGGATTTTGATTAAAGATGTGTTATCTCGTTGGAGAAACCATCAAGCATTTTGGATAATTGTTTAACAATCCTTATGAGAACAAAGTGTATGTTGCTCGAAGGACAACCTTCTGAGAGAGGGAGTTGATTTCCATAACGGCTAGCGGGAGCCACATTGATCTTGATATGATTCAAGAGTCAACCAACGAAGAGCCTAAAGTTGGACATAACATTCAATGTGGAATTGAAAGAGCTATTAAGGAAACTGACATATTTCCATTTTTCCTTATAGATCTGATAGAAGATGTCATGGACCTAGTTATATAAGAGTTTATATTGCTAAGGTATTTGAGTCACTGGTAGATAACAATCAGAGTGTACCGGCTATCGAAAGCTATGGTAGGCCCTAAAGGCAACAACATAGAAAGAGGAATTGGAAAGCGAGATTCAATCCATGTATGTTGTTATTTGTTAGACCTAGCACTTGACGTTAACCCTTAGGTGCAAGTGGATCTTCAAGTAGAGACAATCATGGATGGGAACAAACACATAATTAAACCAAGGTAGGTTTTGAAGGATGTGTAAGCTTTATAAGTTCATTTATGGACCGAAATAAGCATCTAGCAAGTGGGATCATTATTTCTATGAGAAGGTTCAAGGAGTTTGAATTTCGAGAAATAAAGATAAGCCATATATATATATATCAAAGCTAGTGGGAGTAATTGGAATCTTTGTTTCAATGAGAAAAGTTCAAGGAGTTTGAATTTTGAGAAACACAGATAAGCCATATATATATATATATATATATATATATATATATATATATATATATATATATATATATATATATATATATATATATATATATATATGTCAGTGCTAATGGGAACACTGTAGTCACCCTTGTATTGTACATAGACAATGTACGATTTATAGGAAATTGTATTCTAACTTGGCAGGTGTAAAAGCTTGGCTTGGTATGAGAACTGTTTCGCTATGATATACATGGGAGAGACTAAACACGTGCATAATAAGGATCTATGAAGATAGATTAAAGTGATTCATTAGATTAAGCCAAAGTACATGGAATGTTGAGGAAACTCGAAAAGGAGTTTAGGATTATTACAATATAGCATGACATTGAGCAATCCTAATGTCCTAGTTATACTATTGAGCTAAAGCAAATGAGTCGTGTCCCATATGCTTTTGCTATGGGATCGATCATATATGCCATGACATGTACCAGATCTAATGACCCGTATGCCTTGAGCATGACAAGTTAGATTAGATCAATTTGGAAAGAATCAATGAATCCAGATCAATAACATTCTTAAGTGTCCTTGGAGGACAGAAGAAATGATATTGATAATATGGAAGAGATCAGTGTAAGAGTTACATTGATGTTAAGTTCCATACTAATAAAGACGTTTCTGTTTGCATTCGGATTTCGTGCTTCTCTGAATGGTGAATTTTTATCTTGGAACAGTACCAAGTATCACACCATCGTGGATTTTGAAAACTTAGAGTATGTTGCGGTTGGTTAAATTGCAAAGAAGACAATGTGGCTGAAAGAGATTCATTAGTGACATCTTTGTTGAAATTCAATCATTGATGGTCCTTATGAAGTTTCTTGTGAGTTTGGGTGAACTTACCTTGAGTATGGATCCCAAGTCATACAAGCTCTCATTACACATACTTAGTAAGTGCCAATACATTTGATAGTGAGTCAAATGTGAAGATGTCATAGTCAATATGTCATATCGAAAGATTATCTTGTCGATCCATTCCTAAGCCGATGTCATTGACCAAGCCTGACAGTCAAACAAAGTCTAGAGGCATTAGATTTGAAAATGAATTGGCTTAAGCACTCTTAATTTGGTTTGGTTTAAAACCCGAGAACTTTAAACAATATAAGTTTTAATTTGATTTGGAGATTATTAAGTGGTGATCTTAATATATGATGGATTTCGGTCATTTCAATTAGCTTATCACTGCGTTTTCACTTTTGCATGTTTGGAAACCACTTCCCGAGTAGTAATTTACTTAAACGTCCACAATAGGTCATACTCTTGGAAGTAATTAGTGATTCAAGACTATCATGAGTATTAGTGGATTGTCCATATTGATTGGACATAGCAAAGAGATTGTGCTAACACTCATGAGTGCTTAATAGAGATTTAAGTATTGGACCAACCCACGCTAAGAGATTACTTCATTGATTTAGTCACGAGTAATTCTAAGACGATAATATCTTCTACTCTTCAAACCTAGATGCATGTGGGGTTTTGCTCTATGATTATGTTATGCATTGGACTACTCCAACGCTAACCCTAACTGGTAGTTATAAAGGGTATGTCCATGTATGACATGATAAATTAGACAAAAACTATGTAGTAAAAGTTTATTCGTTCCTTTTGCCTTAATAGGAGAAACAATATCTATGGGACCCTCGATGATTTGGTGCTGACATCTAAAGAGCTTGGCCGAGCCCTGACTGGAATTGATGTGTCAATTTAGTTGTCAGATGCAGTCATCACAAATCTATATTGGGAAACATAATCTAGAATTCTTGAGATGGACCATTATCTATGTCTCGAATTCATACATATATCATAGAACGAATGGATAGTTGATCACTTATCTGTGACATCCCCAATTTCACGGCCAGAAAAGACCGATTTCTTTATGATTTACTTTTAAAATCAGAGTAATCGTTTAAAGAAAATTGTTGCGGAATTTGTCCCCAAAACAAAATATGATAAGAATTTATCAAAGCATTTCTTAAAGAAAAGTATCTTCATTATATAACAAAATCTCGGGATGTCATGTTCCGATACAGACACATAAGCATAAACAGAACTTACATTTATTTACACTAATGATTTACATCTCCTTTAATCTCTCAGTGAAATATGTCTTCGTATTGATACCTGTGATACAAATAAAACTGAGTGGGTCAGGCTTGGGAGCCTGGTGAGCATATAGGGTTTTCGACCCACAATAATATAATTATTATATTCAACCATCAAACAATCAACCCAATTACCCATCCCCATTATCTTCTTTATTTCTCAAGGTTTTACCCTAAGAATTCAACTATCATTCATTCATTCATTCCTAAGGATTGACCTAAGGAATTGACACAAAATTCATTGCTACATAAGGCGCATCTACCAACATCATCCTTTAAGCGCCTCTGCTAGGATTACGTCATACACTATGAGGCGCGATTGTTAGGTTTATGACATTCTCTTTTGGGCACATCTGCCGACATTATCCTATAAGCGCATCTGCTAGTAATGCTAGTATTATGACATTCTTTATCTGGTGCATCTACCAATATTATTCTTAAGCGCATCTGCTAGTATTACGATATTCTCTAGTTGGTGCATCTGCCAATATCATTCTTAATCATCTTACATACCTCATCATTTTATCACATACCAACTATATCATATACCAATGTTCTACCCAACATATTAGTAGATATAAAATACATATACAATTTAACTCATTTAAAAACCGTATAAAACATCTATTCCACATCTATCTCAAATAAACAATAATATATAAACACATAGCATGTATTTCATAGCAAATACTTCATATTTATGTGTTAGAAGAAGGTAACCACACACTCACACATATAAACAACAATATATATATATATACACATAGCACATATTTTATAAAATACTTCATATCTATGTGTAAGACAAAAGTGTATACACTCACTTGATCAGAAGATGATCGGACAGCATTACAACTTGTAGAAGTATTATTCTTGGGTGGATCTGGAAGATCTTCACAAAAACCGGGCTCCTCGCGGGTAGGGCTTCGGATCGGGAATCTCACTTCTTGGGATCTTCGGGACTTCGAAACTTGCTTCGGGGCTCGGGAATGATACCGGGGCTTCGGGATATAATTGGCACACAAATCGAGGCAAAAACTTAGAGAGAAGAAAGAAAATGAGCAAAGAAAATGGTTGATCTCGATTTCTATTTATAGGCTGCTGGGTCTGGGATTACGCTAGACGTAATTTCCAAGTACGTTGGGCGTAATTTGAGTTACGCTGGGCGTACACTTCGGATAAGCTTTGATATGCGTGCCACGATCTTAAAAAATTCATAACTTTCGCATATGAGCTCCGTATTTGACGTTCTTTATGTCCACGTGTAGGTGAGATTATGCTCTACAACTTTCATTTAGACTTCGTTGGCTAATTTTGACTTTATTTTTATTATATTATTTTTAGTAGGCTGGGACATGAAAACTCCGTTATAAATTCACAACTTCTTCATCCGACATCCGTTTTCATCTGTCTTTTTACCGTTGGACTACTATCAACAAGATCTTCGATTATCGTTTAGAGTGTTTCAGCTAAAAACCGCTCAATCTCAAATCGAGTATTGGGGCTGCATACCGCTAAGTTGAAACTTAGAAAAAGCATAACTTCCTCATACGAAGTCAGATTCAGACGTTCTTTTTATGCGCGTTCATGGTTTAACGAATTCTACGACTTTTGTTTAGATCGCTAAGGCTAAATGTCAATCTAACGTAAATTCACTTTTTATGTCATTTAGCATCGTGTCGGTTCTGTCGCGAAACTTCGACAGGTCATAACTTCTTCGTTATAACTCGGATTTCGGCGTTCTTTATATGCACGGAAACCTTGTGACATATACTACAACTTAGTTAAGATTAGTCATTCTAAATAATCTTCTATAAAAAGTCATTTTTGACGCTTATCGTCTCTAAATTGACTAGCCCTAATCTACGGGCCTTACAATTATCTCGCCCTTAGGATGATTACGTCCCGGAATCATCAACGAAATAGGGCTTGAATAATGATTCCATACGTTAACTTTCCATCCTAATTAATAACCGTGATGTTCAATCTTACATCTGTTCTTCATACTATGTTGGACTTTCAATCGTAACCTTCGATTTATAAAATAAATACTTATTGTGGACTCCTTCTTCTTAGGATAAATACATTCATTTATCTATTGTAACAGACCGACGGGTCATGTCCTGATGACCTCTCATCGTATGATGCAACGCTTAGAATCAAGTCTAATAGAGTCAATTTCCGGAATGGAATATACCTTCCTTCATATTCTAATGTGATATAATCACATTTTTTACTTGTAGCGTTTCTAGCTATAAGCTTCCTTAACAATGAGCGCAATGCTATTGATCGCATTGATTTCAATCTTTTGACTTGAGTCAGATGCTACCTCGAAATTGGTTCTATGAACCATGTAACAAACTCGTCGTAGTCGGACTTAATTTGATATGACCGCTAGGGTCAGAATATCATTCATCTTCTTAGTCACTACCAAAACAATGGTAACGACATACTTGAATGAAACAAGACCAATCACTACCTTCTTGGTAACCTTGTGACTTTCCCTGATCCAAGTGCGAGTCCTGTGCTTCCGTTAGTATATGCATCTACTACCTTTCACACCTACTCATACTTGTCCCAAGTATTGTCTTGCAGTCCCCAAGTCCTAAAATCACAAAACAATTTAACACATACGAATGTGTCCAAATAATCATAAACAATCTCCATAGACTCTACTAGGAATTCTTCATTGCGTACCTTCAATCATCAATTCTACTTCAACTCGATTGGTGATGGAAATGCCCGGTGATGAGACAACCTCAAGAATTACACCAGTCTCTCCATCATCCTGCCAATCGAAGGTGTACTTCAAACATACCGTACTCCTCTAAACGTACTGTTATTTCATAAGACATACTCTAAAGGCAAGATACCACTCTTACAATATCTTCTGATAGGTGTCATCCACTATCATAAGCCTTCTTCATTTCCTCTATTTACTGACTTTCTCTACGAGTCTTCACCATGACCCTTTGTGCACCCAAGTAGACATTCAGTGTACCAAGCAAGAATTTAAGATAAGAAAGCTTTAATTACGATAGTCGTATCAATCTCTATATCACCCCGAAATGTTTACATGCTAGTTCTAATATCGTAAGCATACGCTTAGAATCCTAAACACATAAGGTTTCCTGATCCGGTCGGCAACAGACCATAGATCCGAACAAATAATATCATATATGGCAACAAATCACATTTAGCACATAAAATCATTTTAGGCATCATTCCTAAAATAAACTAGTGCCTGTGTCAATTTAGGTGTACTACCTAACATATTTTAGACACATTCCTCATGATCAATACTTAGCATTCTAAGTTTAAGTCTAGAAATTTCCTACAAATTCCTAGTTCGCTTAAACTAATGCTCTGATACCAACTGTAACATCCCCAATTTCACGGCCAGAAAAGACCGATTTGTTTATGCTTTGTTTTTAAAATCAAAGTAATCGTTTAAGGAAAATTGTTGCGGAATTTGTCCCCAAAACAAAATATGATAAGAATTTATCAAAGCATTTCTTAAAGAAAAGTATCTTCATTATATAACAAAATCTCGGGATGTCATGTTCCGATACAGACACATAAGCATAAACAGAACTTACATTTACTTACAATAATGATTTACATCTCCTTTAATCTCTCAGTGAAATATGTCTTCGTATTGATACCTGTGATACAAATAAAACTGAGTGGGTCAGGCTTGGGAGCCTAGTGAGCATATAGGGTTTTTGACCCACAATTATATAATTATTATATTCAACCATCAAACAATCAACCCAATTACCCATCCCCATTATCTTCTTTATTTCTCAAGGTTTTACCCTAAGAATTCAACTATCATTCATTCATTCATTCCTAAGGATTGACCTAAGGAATTGACACAAAATTCATTGCTACATAAGGCGCACTACCAACATCATCCTTTAAGCGCCTCTGCTAGGATTACGTCATACACTATGAGGCGCGATTGTTAGGTTTATGACATTCTCTTTTGGGCACATCTTCCGACATTATCCTATAAGCGCATCTGCTAGTAATGCTAGTATTATGACATTCTCTATCTGGTGCATCTACCAATATTATTCTTAAGCGCATCTGCTAGTATTACGATATTCTCTAGTTGGTGCATCTGCCAATATCATTCTTAATCATCTTACATACCTCATCATTTTATCACATACCAACTATATCATATACCAATGTTCTACCCAACATATTAGTAGATATAAAATACATATACAATTTAACTCATTTAAAAACCGTATAAAACATCTATTCCACATCTATCTCAAATAAACAATAATATATAAACACATAGCATGTATTTCATAGAAAATACTTCATATTTATGTGTTAGAAGAAGGTAACCACACACTCACACATATAAACAACAATATATATATATATATACACATAGCACGTATTTTATAAAATACTTCATATCTATGTGTAAGACAAAAGTGTATACACTCACTTGATCAGAAGATGATCGGACAGCATTACGACTTGTAGAAGTAGTATTCTTGGGTAGATCTGGAAGATCTTCACAAAAATCGGGCTCCTCGCAGGTAGGGCTTCGGATCGGGAATCTCACTTCTTGGGATCTTCGGGACTTCGAAACTTGCTTCGGGGCTCGGGAATGATACCGGGGCTTCGGGATATAATTGGCACACAAATTGAAGCAAAAACTTAGAGAAAAGAAAGAAAATGAGCAAAGAAAATGGTTGGTCTCGGTTTCTATTTATAGGCTGCTGGGTCTGGGATTTCGCTGGACATAATTTCCAAGTACGTTGGGCGTACACTTCGGATAAGCTTTGGTATGCATGCCACGATCTTCAAAAATTCATAACTTTCGCATACGAGCTCCGTATTTGACGTTCTTTATGTCCACGCGTAGGTGAGATTATGCTCTATAACTTTCATTTAGACTTCGTTGGCTAATTTTGACTTTATTTTTATTATATTATTTTTAGTAGGCCGGGACATGAAAACTACGTTATAAATTCACAACTTCTTCATCCGACGTCCGTTTTCGTCTGTCTTTTTACCGGTGGACTACTATCAACAAGATATTTGATTATCGTTTAGATTGTTTCAGCTAAAAACCGCTCGATCTCAAATCGAGTATTCGGGCTGCATACCGCTAAGTTGAAACATAGAAAAATCATAACTTCCTCATACGAAGTCAGCTTCAGACGTTCTTTTTATGCGCGTTCATGGTTTAAAGAATTCTACAACTTTTGTTTAAATCTCTAAGGCTAAATGTCAATCTAACGTAAATTCACTTTTTACGTCATTTAGCGTCGTGTCGGTTCTGTCGCGAAACTTCGACAGGTCATAACTTCTTCGTTATAACTCGGATTTCAGCGTTCTTTATATGCACGGAAACCTTGTGAAATATACTACAACTTAGTTAAGATTATTCATTCTAAATAATCTTCTATAAAAAAGTGATTTTTGACGCTTATCGTCTCTAAATTGACTAGCCATAATCTACGGGCGTTACATTATCTAAGGGATGAGTCTTGATTAGATCAAGAGTTCGGTAGTTGCATTGGATGGCTAACTCTCTATTGATTATTAAAAAAATATTAGTCCTCGTATAGTTGATGGAAGTGGGAGACTGTTGGAATAGTGTCCAAGGTCATTAACTATTGGTAATGTTTCTAATAATAACAGGGTCCTTTTGAGTTGCCCTCAAGACCCAAATTGAGTAGAATAAATAAAGGACAAATTAGTTTATTAATTATTATGGTTAATAATTGATTAGAAACTAATTGGAAATATATTTTGGGAATTAATTAATAGTTTAATTAATTAAAGGGTTGAATGTTCATTAATCGATAGTTGGTTAATCAGGAATGTTGTAGAACCCTTTTGGAATTAGGGTTGGATGAAAATCACTCCATCCCACATGGGAAAGGAGTGAAATTTCGTGGTTAGGCCTCCATCCCACATGGGAAGGAGTAGTAAACCCTAGGAGGCATCCAAGGCTATAAATAGGGCCTTAGGGATTTCATTCCTCCTTACACTTTGGCTTGAAGTAATCGCCAACACTTCTTCCTCCCCTTTTTAGGGATGATTTCTAACCCCTTTGGGTTTGTGAAATTGACCCTTCTCCTAGTTATTTTATTCCACTCTTTGGTGTCATTAAGTGTGATACCATTAGAGGGATTCTAGTTTGGATCCTTTCATCCAAGCAACTTCATGGAGGTTCAAGATCTCAAGCGTGAAGATCAATGGCATCATAAGAGGTATGTTTTCTTACTTATGTTTTAGTTTTCTAGGGTTGATGTAATTAGCATGAAGCCATAGATCCATAGGATGCATATATACTTAGGTATATCGTTGTTTCAATTTTTTCCGCTGCCTAGTTTTAGAGTGTATTTGATGCGTAGAAACCCAACATATATGTAACACATCATTTCCTAAGTTGTCTACAACCATCACAGTTTCATATATTCCATTACAAGGAAATGCTTCAAAATAGAAAATACCATTCAAGAAAGCATTAATAGAACCATTTTTCATTATTAATCGAAAATCTAAAACCTTGTTTATACAAACCATGAAAAGAAATAATGTTTCGTGTCAATTCTATCAAATAGAAACAATTATTCAAATATAGACCTAACTCAATAGTAATCACTAAAGAGTAAACTCCAATCTTGGTGACCGACGATGCTTTCCTATTCCCCATGATCAAGTTTATCTTCCCATGCTCCACATCCCTACTTCTTCTTAGACCCTGCAAATCAGAACAAATGTGAAAACCAAATCCTATATCGAGGATCCAAGATATAGCATGTGATGAGTTATTAGATTGAATAGTATAAATACCTGCAAAGGATGGATTTATCTTCCCATCCTTGATGTCCTATAGGTACTTCGGGCAGCTTCGTTTCTAATGCCCTTTCTTATGGCAGTAGTAGCATTCTGCTTCCTTCGGGTTGGAAGAGGGAGTAGCAGGAGCATATTTGGTTCCACTAGAAGAGGTACCATCATGAGACTTTCCCTTGTGGCTCTTAGAAGGAGTCTTCCTATTCTTTCCCTTTCCTTTCCCAATCGAGTGACCTCCTCCTTGTTCATGTGGTAGGTCATATGAAACTAGTCGTAGCAAGGAGGTAAGGAGTGTAGAATAATATCTATGGCCAACTCCTCATCGAAGTTAACATTTAACTTCAACAAACGGTCCACGTATCTAGCGATGCAAATGGGTGTAGATACTGGCGGATACTGCCATACCCATCCCCGTACCCGACTTCTGATACCCACACCCATCCCCGCCCCAGCCCCGCCAAATGCCTGACGGATTTGGGTGAAAAAATCCCCGTCAGATTCGGGGAACCCGATGGATACCCGTTTAGTAATAAGTATTATTAAAAAAAAACATAAAATATAAAAAAGACAACAATATTTACAACAATCACTTTAATGTGGTATATGAAAATATGAAATTGTTTAAAATATGAAAATATGAACTTTTTTAGTAAATAAACAATTTAAAAAAACAGATTCTTAAGTAAAAGTTTTGACACTCCACTTTCACCATTTGAAATTGATGTGTAGTAATTTCATTATTTGTTGCAGTTTGCTTAGTAAATCTAAGAGCCACATTGCCACACGCATGCTAAACTCTTCAATACCCCATGCCTCGGTTACTTAAGATGCATTTAATAAAAGCGATTTATATATATATATATATATATATATATATATATATATATATATATATATACCGGGTCTTTAACGGGTCGGATAATAGTATATCCGTCCCTGCCCCATCCTTGCTTCGGGTAAGAAATCGAATACCCGTCCCCGACCCGTTACCCGATAAGATGGGGAATACCCGATTTGTTAGGGTCGGGTCCCCACGGGTTGCGGGGAATACACGATCTGCTTGCATCCCTACACGTATCTCTTCATTTTCTGCAAGTGGGTTGTGATGGAATCTCCATCCTTCATTTTGGTAGGGATCATCGTAGTGATGATCTCATACCATTCCTGCCTAGCACTTTGATGGTACCTTTCCATCAAATTTTGGTGCATCTCGTAGGGATAGTAGTCCTCATAGGACTTTTGGAGTTCCGAATTCATCGTTGCGAGCATGACGCAATGAACCTTTGTAGCATATCGCTCATGAGTCTTGTAAGCAACGATTTCTTCGGGAGTGGTAGTGTTCACATTGACCTCTTTTAGCTCCTTGTCGAGAACATACTCTTTGTCCTCGTAACAGGTGAGCGTGTGAATGTTGCGGATCCAATCATTATATATATATATATATATATATATATATATATATATATATATATATATATATATATATATATATTTGACGGATGAGAACTAGGATTCTCATATGTATATATCTCCTGTAACGTTCAAGTATTTGTTTATATGTAGAAGATGATAGCTAGGAAGGAAAACGACATACCCACTTTTGTAATCGACACTTACATTGGGTTTTTGGCTAGAAAATTCAGTTCGGCCCATTTTTTATATATGGTATTTTCAGGAAAGATCCCTGCTAGGGCTCTGTCCCTTGGACACCTATAGGGGTTTTTCCCCTAGACACCTGTAGGGTGATGCCCCTTAAAACCCCACCATGGGAGTTGCCGGTGGGCCCCTGTGTTCTTGATTCCTTTTAGCTATTTGAGTGTGCACTCAAAACTCCTACTTTAGAATATAACTAAATGGAACTCAGCCATTCTCGAATAAAATCCTTTTAACACTAAATGTATTGATAAGTGATGACACTAAAATCATTAACAACTCACTGATATGAAATTATTTCCTTTGCCTTAACAATTGTACTGACAATGATCCCAAGATTAAAACGGAATTTCCTAATCTAAAAATACCTCACAATATATATATATATATATATATATATATATATATATATATATATATATATATATATATATATATATATATATATATATATATATGTTATTTTGTTTTTACCAACTATTGCGTGCCAGAATGTACAGATCTGGACCACGAGATGGAACAAAATCAAAAGTTATGATTTGAGGGTCTATGATATTAGAATAGGGTAACATGTACCATATAATCACACAAATTTCAGCATAAAAGCATTTTAGTCAACTGAGACAAATTTAAAAAATGAAAAATCGAGATTTATGTGATAATTAATGATTTTGATTTAAAAAATCTGATTTTTTTTTTCAAATTAATTCAAATTCAAACGTAATTTGTAAGCATAAACCGATTTTATTCTATAAGAATGTTATTTTGTTAGAATAATGTTATGTAATTCCGTCAGAATGATATACAACTATGAACATAATATTATAAACGCATATTATCAAGACCAATAATTTTTAATGAATACAAATTTTATACAAGATGAAGTTTAATAGTTTAGAATAAGTAATTACATTCATTCTTAAAAAATACAACTAAGAACATAAATTACATTCATTCTTGAAATCTCTTATATATATATATATATATATATATATATATATATATATATATATATATATATATATATATATATATATATATATATATATATATATATATATATATATATATATATCGGCATTCTTGAAAGAATCCTCATTCACTTTCTTGTTTCATTCCTAGATGTCTTGTGTGTGTTTGACCTCTAAGCCACTTCAAAATATGCTAGCATTCTATGAGATTGACATTTTGTGAGATTGTCATTCTGTCAGAATTGTATTCTATGAGAATGATTTTATACATGGAGCTGCAAAAGGAGATAAACTCGAGGATGGTAAGTGATCCCTAGGTAAAACTTGAAACATCTGAAAAACATAAGAAACAAATATCATGTTAAAACATCAACCAATTACAATATAACCCTTGGAAAATAATTCTTATGTGATTCTACCATAATCATTCTTATGTGATTATACTGGAAATACAATTCTAGCAGAATCATTCTTATGTGATTCTCCAAGATTATAATACTCTCTACACATTATTCAAATAGAAGAATACACTAAATACAAAGTATTCTTAAAGAATGAAATATGTATTCTTAAAGAATGAAACAATTGTAGATAAGAATAAACACCCAATGATGAGGGAAAAAAGTCATTCTCACAGAATTAAGTTAATTATCTTAAAGGGAATACATTATAGAATGCATTCAAATTTCACAAAAATAAACCCATTTTAAAATACAGAAAGAAAAGCCTAGAGCAGGGCCAAAATGTTCTCTAGAAACTATACCTTCAAGAATGCAAACCCCAACTCTAATCGTCCAACCAGCACCTGATATATTTCATAATCGAAAAATGATTTCCTCTCTTTCAATATTGAAAGAAAATGAGAGGAATTCTAAATTTAAAGTATGATAGAATAATATAATTATATGTTTTGATTTTGTTTACCTTTGGAGATGAGATGCAAAACAATAAATATTCCATCACTAACCATGAATACAATATGAGACTGCTATATTTCTCTTTGCATTTTATCAAACACTTTAAGGACGCTCCCTAAATCACCACATTTTCTATGAATCATGGATGAAAAAAATTCAAATTCAAAACCATCAACATCAAATTCATATGAACAACAAAATATTTCAACACCATTACAAAAATCTAAAACTAAAAGCTGAAATTGTAGAAATTATCTAGTTGGAAGAAAGAAGAAACAAACCTATTTTCTATTGAATGGAATTGCAAGTTTGGTTAATTAAACTCGGAGAACGTGGCCATTTTGTTATGGAATTGAGTTGATTGGAGATAGAAGCTAGCTTCGATTGGAGATGGAGTCGCCGAGAATAACATCTTCATTTTGTCTGGTCAGTACCATATGTATAAATCGGTGGGAGTGATAGATATTAAATATTACAGTCTTCTTAATCAACGAAATGGGAAAACAAATTTGCAGCAAGAGGTTTCGACTACCTCTTTTGATCAGACGATGTTCATTCATCAATAAGAAAATGGGAGGAGGCAGAAATAGAATACGTATGATATAGATTTTTATGGTTAAAGAGATTTTTATGGTAATTTCCATGAAATAAGGGATTTTATTTTCATTATCATGCTAAAGTTACATAATTACCCTTATAAGAAAATATAACTAAATAAAATCACAAAATACAACATAAAATAGATTTGGATGCATACATGTAGTCATATACTACCCCAAAAGTTTGGCAGAATGACTCAGTTTCAACAAACAAACATGTTTGACTCACCATAACACACAACAATAGTTTGACTCAACATAAAACACAACAATTTCATCACAACAAACAACAACATTTTGACTAACCAATAACCATGCACACAACACTATAAGGATATAACAAAATTAATGGATCCAAATCTTCTAATCCTCTTTCAGAATATCATCGTTCGATGAAACACTTGACTCATGCACACTATCTGAATCCCAACAAAGCAGAACAATCCCGTCTCTTAAAGCTGCAATATTAAGTATATAGTTATATTATAAAAGAGAAAATATGAAGATTAGTTAATAATCAAGGCAACATAATGTAATTTACCTATCTCATATGCCTCTTCAGCTAATTTTAGCATTGCCATACTCTCTTCAACAAGGTTCTGCAAACGATCTAGCTTTTTACATGCTTCGATTGCTTTACGCTGTGTGTCTTCAGCCACAGCAACTCGATAGGCAGCATACGATGCCAAATCTTCCTCTGTTTCTTCAGAATTGTTGTTGACTTCTCGTTGCTCATCATTGTTGTTCTTATGATCCACTGGCACATCATGTTTGATCTTGTAAAGATTACCATTCTGCATATTTATTTGTACCATTGTTATCGAAGATATTGAGTAGATATGGACAAAATAGTTCAACATTGATCAAACTTGACTGTCCGAAAGTTAGGCCCTAGCCGAACACCTTTAAAAAGCTTACCATTTAAAGATTACCATTCTGCATTCTACATATTTACATTCTTATATGAATATAGATTCCCAAATCATTAGACGAACACATTTAAAAAGCTTGGTATGGATTCATGAATAGAACTACTCACCCTCTCAATTTTCCCATGTGTCGCCATTCTCCTGAGCTTTGTTGTCAAATAAGTACTAAAAATTTCTGGCAACTTTTTATCAGACTTTTGCTGCAAAATGTGAAAATAGAATGAAATTAATTCTAAAAGATATCATCGTTTACCTGTTTTTATTAATAGACTAACCAAAAGTTTTTAAACCAAACAATCTACTTATTTGAATAAGCATATAAAAGTTTCACAAAGACATAATCTATAACTATAAGGAATAAGAAACACTCAAGCATCTATATCTTTATAATTTGTGAGATTTCTTGCATTAATGTTCTTCTGTATGGTTAAGAAAGAACATTAACAAGAAGGAAAATCAATAAATTACTTTAACATATGTAAACAAAAGAAAACTGTTGATCTATAGATTAAACCTCAATATAGGAATGAATTGAATCTATATCAATCCCATCTGGGTTCTGCACAGATGAAAGTGCTTGAAGAATCATATCATGGTACCTAATAGAATAGCAACATTAAGAAATTAAGAATCAACCAAAACATCGATGACATCATGTCATAATTTTCATGATGAGAAAATATACGTACCAAGGTTCACTTTCCTTATAGTTATTATCTGATGAGCTTTGGGGAGCTGGCCAAGCACTGCTCGACACATGATAGCTAAGGTTACGCCATTTATCCTTCAAGTGTAGATGATAATTATTAAAATTAATACATATCATATGGAAATTAAGGCAATTTCATGTGTAATTTAGGAAAAAGATGTTCCTCCTCAATATTCACAACTCATGTCCGTACCCTATTCGATTTCTGTACGACAAGAACGTCATAATTCAACAATGATTGCAATACCTTAATTGTAAGTGTGGATTTAGATCTAAACTTGATTTGTATATCATGATATAAATAACTGTATTTATGGATGTAAACTCAATTTTCATCAACTTTTAGAGAATATAGCAACATATTTAGAGTTAGCTTTGTCTAACAAGTAAAATTACTGTATGGTATAAAAGATATTCAGATTGATCTCTACGACTATTAATGATGAACGTCCCATTGATTTTGTTCTCCAGCAAATCAGACATGAACATCCCATTGAATTTATCAAAGATAATTATATACATACATAATTAAACATAACATGAAGAAGAAATTAACCCGCAAGGATCTTCAAATCTCAAAGTGAAACAAGTACCTACATGCATTAATCGAAGAGTTTAAAATACCCGAATGGACAGATGTAATTTCATTCCTTTCGCCTTTTTTTAATAGTATATCAAAAGAATATATCAGTTCAAAAGTATATGCAAATCGTAATAAACAACCTTTTTTTTCTTGTAAGTGGTATATATAAAATCCATAACTATTTGTTTTAAAGATAAATTAATACTACTTGAGCTAAAGACCACGAGTCATGCAATCCATTGGAACCTTGGACATCTGCATCATACATATCTAATGAGAAACCCTAAATTTTACACATTAAACCAAATAATTTTTATGTTGCGAAATTTACACCAACATTGTTGTGTCTATATTACTTTAAGCTCGATAAGTATAGATCTGGTCATTTTATATATTAGAAGCTCAAGATCGGAAAATAAGAGTGTTGAGGTTAGCCAAAACACAACATTCGACTATATGGCTTTTCCTAGAAACCTCTTCGTGTGTGTCTTCACATGTATATATACCATGAAGGCATGCAAAGGATCAAAAATTAAACCGATTTGCATGAAAACCTCGCATAATCGAATCAATAAATAAAAATGAAAGGTTGTCAACTTGCAAACATATGATTGAAGCAAGAACAGATGGTACATTAGAAAGAATGAGGAGATATGAACCTTGAGATCAACATTGGATCGATTAACTAGGCGAGGAGCAAATTCTTCATCGGTGAGGATGGTCTTCCATTTTCCAGCACCGTGCTTGGCTACTCCAGCCAGGAGGGCCGATTCTTCCGCCAATGTCCACATCTTTCTTGGGGTCCCCATTCACTCGATCGATTGGCAGAGTTTTCTGAAGGGATTTAGTGTATATGAATTGAGAAAGAAGCGAAAATCCCTATGTGTGCAGACTGTGAGTAAATGGGAACAGTGTTCGAGGATTTTCGGTTTTATGTCTGCCGACTTTCACAACCCTACGACCAAGTGAAGTAGGTTTTTATATAATGTGGGTCCTTCGGCCCAAAATAAAAACAAAATATCTTTATCTATTTTATTTATATATAGTTTTTACTTTGTAACGAATAGTTTTGTTCATCTTTTGTAAATGGTTGACGGTTTAAGTTCTATGGCGGAGACAAAACAAATAATTTAGAAATAGGATTTAAAAAAGCATGTTTTATCTAAAAAAATCGGTGACAAATGAAAAAGGAAAAAACTAAGAAAACATTGACACAATAGAATGTAACAAAGAAACCAAACTATTTTTCAAATGTCTATGATGAGCTGGATTTTTTTTCTTAAAAAATTGAATTTCAAGTGGGTTTTAACAAAAGAAAAAGTAAAAACAAAATAAATTATTAGAGCTAAACTCAATTATTATGGTTTGGTTTTATCATAGACCGTGATTTTACTAGGAGAGATCATAAAATTGTTTGATTGTTTTGCAGATCCAACCCTAACATGACAAACTCTAAAATGTAATATCTTTCTATTAGAACTTTAGCTTTTATTTATTTATTGTTTTTTTGTAGCGATAAAATCCAGTTCTTTGAAAAATAGAATAACTAAATAGAAAATCTGTTAAATAATATACGATATTCACTATACAAATTAAATAGTTGTTATATATATATATATATATATATATATATATATATATATATATATATATATATATATATATATATATATATATATATATATATATATATATATATATATATATATATATATATATATATAACTTTCGTGATTATTTAATGTTGTAGAAAATAGCGATCAATTGTTATTGAATTTCAAGTTAGAATTTTTTACTTTTTCGACTACATATATACTTTCATTTAGGTTGTTAATATATTATGTGCATGTTGGATATACTATATAGATTTTTTTTTTTTTTTTTTTTTTCTATTTTAACATTGCTAGATAGATAAGTGTAATAATGTTTTTTGTTATAATTATTGATTGTAACATGATCTTTTGAAACCAAATCATGTATTTACCTAAGCTATGCCATCTCGGTTGATTATTGAATCAATCTTATATCCATCATAATATTGTATCAAAGCTTTAGATACTCATTTTCCTTTTGTGTTATCATCAATCACTCTTAAAACTGCAATATCGTGATTTCAATGTTCTTTCATCCTTCGACTACGAGCATATTTTCATATAAAACCACCATATTTATAATGCTAAAGAGCATTCAACTCTGTCAATTTTAGTGTACCTCTACATGTATGATACATCACTTGTATGGGCAGTTCGTAATAATATTTTAAAACATTAAAAACCATTTTCAGTAAGATTGTGTACGTAAAACATCCCAAAACAACACATCTTTTAACAAATTTAAAATTTGAATGTTAAAAGTATACCAAAGATTAACAATTTAATGAGAGATAGAGGTAAATCGCTAATTAGAATTTCAAACATAACAATAAGGTCTTCTACATATCATCATGTTCCAAAATCTTCAAGTCATCAAATGTAACTCTGAATCTGAGTACATGTCAAAATTGCTCATCATTGTTGTTGTCATGATCCACTGGCACATCATGTTTGATCTTGTAAAGATTACCATTGATATCGAAGATCTTGAGTAGATATGGACAAAATAGTTCAACATTGTCAAACTTGACTGTCCGAAAATTAGGTCATAGAGTGTTTTCAATTTTTATAATTTTTTTTCAGGACATAACTATTGTTTTTAAGTCGGTCTTTGTTCATTTTGATGGATAAATTAAAATTTTAATCATTCCTATAAAAAAACATTATATGATCATTCAATGTTTCAATAAATTAAAAAACCTCCAACAACATATTAACTTTTAATATAACTTACACTTTCCAATTCTAAACATTTTTTCGTTGTTGGGACTTGTTAGGATAGTAACTTAGTAACTTATATTAAAAGTATATAGTTGTATATTATATTTAAAGTTTTATCGTTATCATTTTAATTACCATTATTTATATAAATTAAAAGGTGTTTTACAATAATTATGAAAATCTTATATTTTTTCGAAAAAAGATATATATATATATATATATATATATATATATATATATATATATATATATATATATATATATATATATATATATATATATATATATATATATATAAAAGAGAGAGAGGGTTTAGTTGTTTTGAGAATCACAACTATTATTTGAAGGTAACAACGATTTAAAGCGTCAGATCAAACGAGTTAATGGTTCTAATGAGAATCACAATCAATTCTTATCCATAATTAAATACTTTTAATTTTGGAAAGTTTGAAATACTAAAGATTCAATAAGAATCATTGATATTTTAAACCTAACACTCCAAAATTGTTCTTTACATTCTCATATGAATATAGATTCCCAAATCATAGGTTGAACGCATTTAAAAAGCTTGGTATGCATTCATGAATAGAACTCCTGGCTTTGTTGTCAAATAGGTACTAAAAATTTCTGGCAACTTTTTATCAGACTTTTGCTGCAACATGTGAAAACAGAATGAAATTAAATCTAAAAAATATCATCGTTTATCTGTTTTTATTAATAGACTAACCAAAAGTTTTTAAACCAAACAATCTACTTATTTGAATAAGCATATAAAAGGTTCACAAAGACATAATCTATAACTATAAGGAATAAGAAACATTCAAGCATCTATATCTTTAGAATTTGTGAGATTTCTTGCATTAATGCTCTAGTATATGGTTAAGAAAGAACATTAACAAGAAAGAAAATCAATAAATTACTTTAACATATGGAAACAAAAGAAAACTATTGATCTATAGATTAAACCTCAATATAGGAATGAATTGAATTTATATCAATCCCATCTGGGTTCTCCACAGATGAAAGTGCTTCAAGAATCATATCATGGTACCTAACAGAATAGCAACATTAAGAAACTAAAAATCCACCAAAACATCGATGACAATATGTTATAATTTTCATGATGAGAAAATATACGTACCAATGCTCACTTTCCTTATAGTTATTATCTGATGAGCTTTCGGGAGCTGGCCAAACACTGCTTGACACATCATTTATCCTGCAAGTGTAGATAATAATTATTAAAACTAATACATATTATATGGAAATTAAGGCAATTTCATGTGTAATTTAGGAAAAAAGATGTTCCCATTTATCCCACACTGCTTAACATACAGACCATTGATTTTTCACTTATATAATATAATTAATTTGCTTCTCTTATCCTTCAATCTTATACTATAATGTGGCTTTTAAATTAGAGTAAATTACACGAATGATCCCTATGGTTTAGGGTAATTTGCGTGTTTGGTCCCTAACTTATTTTTTTAACTTGGAAGGTCCCTACTGTTTGTTTTTGTTACGCGCTTGGTCCCTATCTTACCTAAAAAAGACTATTATGCCCTTATTTTTTAATTTATTTAAATAAACACTCACCTAATCCCACCCCCTCACCTTACCTCACTTACCCCATCATTTTTTCCTCTTTAAATAATAGTTTTTTTTAGATAAGACAGGGATCATACGCGTAACAAAAATAAATAGTAGGGATCAAATGTGTAACAAAAACAAACCATAGGGACCTTCCGAGTTAAAAAAATAAGTTATGGACCAAACACGCAAATTACCCCAAACCATAGGGACCATTCGTGTAATTTACTCTTTAAATTATATTACTAATATTTTACTAGTGTTATACTCATCCGGCAGATATGTTGGCAATTGTAAAAACAATAGATTGATTTTACGATCTTCTACTCTATCGTTCTTTCATTTTCTCCCATATTAGCAATGTATAATGGCAAATCTATCAAATTATATTGCATATGAATGAATAAAAGAATAAAAATATATTAAAAAACAACCAAATGAAAGAATAACAATTGATTAAAACACAATCAAATAAAATCAAGTTCAAAATAGGAAAATATTACAAAAAATGTCAATGCTATTGTTTTGTTGCATCCCAAATTCATTCCTAACAAAGTAAATTGCTATCACAAAGTATATTGCTTTTAATTACCACCTACATCATATAATACCAAGGAGAAAAAAGTCTATCAGAAATAATTGATTTATAATATTTTCTATATCATAAGAAATGCTTCATAACTTACTTAACTATCTTTCCCATCGTTTGAGTCGTTCATAGAGTTATAATAAGCATCGACTCCACTATCGACACAAATAGTTTACATGTAAAAGTAAAAAACAACAACCGTAAGAAAATTACATAAGTTAAACTATATGTTAAAACATACATCCCTGATTCTGTAACCAAGGTTCACACTCTACCATGTCATGTATTTTAGTATACTGAAATGTCATCATTTTTGCACAATGGGATCAATTTCACAAGGGAAAAAGGCGTTAAAATAGTATTTCATACCATGTTCCTATTTTTTGGTTATTTTTTGGATTGACCCAACAAAATAAGGGTTGACCTTAGATGCAGAAACTCTTCTTCAAAGGCAGCCTTTTTGAGGTATAAAGTCGTCACCTTGTCATGTATTCATCTAGATCTCCTTAGTTGAAGTTTAAGCTTGATTTTGGGGGGTTTTGGTTGAGTTGTCCAAGAAGATGAGGATTTCAGGGGTTGATAAGTTAGATATGGCCCCTATTATTCAATAAAACCATTATTAAGTCATTTAATGAGCCTTAGAGTGTGTTCTATCATGCATGGACGTAAAAGTTGGAAACTTTATGTGTTTTAGGGCTTAATGGGTCAAGACCCTCTTTAAAGAACCTAGGGTTTGGGTTTAAAGCCGTTTGAATGGTTCTTGAATTTGGACTAATGGAAAGGATGCAAGCATTTCCGATCGATGTATTACTTGTACAACATGCAGTTCATGTCAAACTTGCTCTGAACTTTTCGTATGAACCCATCAATTTTTGTGATTCTCTTCCGAGACCACACTTCCTTTTGAGGTCATGCATTGACTGAGTAGAATGTCTTCAGTCTTTCTCTCTCAGTTCTGATGATTGTTTTAGGATCATCATATAGTTGAAGTGGAGCAAACTTGATGTAATATCTTTCGAAGGGAGAAATTGAGAGATCGATTTGGGCTGCATCTTGCATGGGTAGATTATAATACATGAATGGCACAATGTCTTGATCATGGATTATGCCTTCATGAAAAAGTGGGAATATGCCCAGCAACGGATTATAATTATATTTTTGAGCTTGGATCTGAATGCTCTCTTCAGGGGCCTGATCGATTCGGGCTTGTGACCATCCTTCAGACTTCTTGAATGTCCTTTCAGGGTTGTGAGGTTTTCAGATAGGCTTTTTCCCTTTATCTTAATGTTGCTTTTTCAAGTTAGAAATGACTTTTTTTTTTAATTTTTTTTGTGATTGTGAACTCTGGTGGAGGAGAAATCAAAGGCTCTTCCGATGTAATGCCCCGTTCCTAGTACGTATTCATTTTGATTAAATGTTTCTTTTGGAAGAGCTACTCGGCGAGTTGTAGCCCTAACTCGCCGAGTATATGTCGATTTGGATGCGGGCTTTAAGTGATCTACTCGGTGAGTCCATGCCTGGACTCGGCGAGTAGGCCAGCCAGGAGGAAACCCTAATCCTTAGGGTTTGCAACCTATTTAAACGTCCTTATAGCCCCCATCTCAGCCTCCATCACCCTCAGAGCATTCCTTATCGAACCTTAGCCCCCATTGGTAAGTTTGAGTGATTGTTGCCTTGCGAAGGGACTTTTGGTGCACATTGGAGCAAGTGGAAGAAGGGAGAGGTTGACGAGGTCAAGGAAGGGGACTTAGATCCAGAATACACTCATTTGTGGCCATCCATTCTGGTAATAAAGCTTCCATCTTGATTATTGATCTATTAGATCTTGTTTGTCCCTAAATTGTTGCTTTTAAGCCTAAAAACCCCAAATCCTTTGTAAAGTAACCTTATGGTTGGGTTATACTTCGGATCTGGACTCTCATTACCTTCTAGAAGTGTTAATTTCAGTCATATTCGTGATTAAGGACCCTCTTGAGCTTAGAACCCCATTAAGGGATTAGTTTGGACATTTGAAGCCCCTAAAGCTATGCATGCACGTAAAGTTTGCAACTTTACATGATAAGTATGCCCTAGAAGCCTAGATCTATGGTTTGGAGCCGCTGCATGGCTCAAATCAAGTCTGTATGGAAAAAGGACTGGATGAACTCGAAGAGTAAAACGATGGACTCGGCGAGTCCTATGAAGATAGCCGTGGACTCGACGAGTTGGATGAGTAACTCGGCGAGTCTGATGAAGATTGCCTTAGACTCGACGAGTTGTTCTTCAACTCGGCGAGTCGGATAAACTCGGACTCAGTAGGTGTGCATAAAAGAAGAACACGTTGAGTCTTCGCTAAGCTCGACAAGTAGAACGAGTATAAAACTAGAACAGATGGAAGGGACTCGGCGAGTTGGCGAGCCAACTCGGTGAGTCCGGTCAACCAGGAAGTTGACTTTGACCAGGGGTAAAATAGTCATTTTACCCTAAGATTAGTTATCAGTATTTAACTTAGTGTTTATGGAAATTGTAGCCGGGGAGTTCTGGAGCAGCTGTCAGACAGTTTCAGAGTTAGCATCTCGA
The DNA here is from genome assembly GCF_052625555.1 of Lactuca saligna. Classification (NCBI taxonomy): domain Eukaryota; kingdom Viridiplantae; phylum Streptophyta; class Magnoliopsida; order Asterales; family Asteraceae; genus Lactuca; species Lactuca saligna. The sequence goes on from NC_136420.1 coordinate 132,300,901, forward strand.
CAGTCAGCGTTACGAGGCGAGTTTCCTTCCAGTAGGAACGAGTCTAAGGCCACAATGTCGACCCGTTTAATTAGTAGTAGTTTCCGGACCTCGGTCCGATGTAGTAGTTAGAATGTTTGATGCCTTTGTGGTTCCGACAGGGTTTATGTGTTATGTGTTCCGAGCTACGACCCGATGCAGTATGCAGTTTATATGTTCATGCTAGTTGATATGTTTATGCTATGCTATGTTATGCCCAGTTAGTTCCGGACTTCGGTCCGATGCAGTTAGTTCCGGTCTTCGGTCCGATGCAGGGGACAAGGTCCCAGTCAGTTCTGGACTTCGGTCCGATGCAGTTAGTCCTGGACTTCGGTCTGATGCAGAGGGCAATGCCCTGGTTAGTTCCGAACTTCGGTCCGATGCAGTTTCTGGACTTTGGTCCGATGCAGTGGGCAAGGCCCATTATGTGTTATATGTTATTGTATGGTATGTGGTAGCTTGGGGGAGCTCACTAAGCTTTGTGCTTACAGTTTCAGTTTTGGTTTCAAGTACTTCCGCAAGTAAAGGGAAGAGCTCGGGTTGATGGCATCGCACACACCACAACTTCAGTTTGTCCTGGGAGTTGTTTTAGCTTTTCATAAATGTGATTTGATACAGTCTTGATACAGTTTTCTCGTGATACTTTGCTATGGTTTTGAGATATTGACGTACGAGTTTTATTTTATGATATTGACATGATGTTTTTAGTAATTATTAAACAAAAATTTTTGGGTCGTATTTTGGGATGTTACAAGTTGGTATCAGAGCCTTGGTTTGAGGGATTCAGGCGCACTCGCGAGTGTGTCTGAACTCAAACTAAGGAAGTGGTATAAAGTTTTCAAGAGCAAAACCATGGTTACAAAAGAATTTTCAGAAAAGAAAACAGTTTTAGAAAAGTATAAAGAAAAGAGTTTTAGAAAAAGCGAAAAGAGTTTTGAAAAGAGAAAAGGGTGTGGTGCATGCGATCAGCCGAACTCAAGTAAGTACTCCCAAATTACCCATACAAGTTTATGTTATGTTATCAGTTCTAGTTTCAGTAGAACAGCATGCTAGAATATGACTAAGGATCTAGGGGGATGCTTTATGTGCCTGTTATATGTGTTTCGGCTTTATGAGAATTGCATGCTAGTATTGAGTAGACAGTAGTAAGATAGCATGTTTAGGTTATACCTGATATTATGAGCTTAGCATTGTATGCTAGTACAGTTTATTGTTATGAGGATAAAGTTGCTTGAGTAGTCTCTTGTGTCTGAATGCTGCTTGCTTTGTGCTTTGTGGGACTCAGAGTGATGGGAGTTAGCCATTAGGTGAATACGTCACGTCACATGTGATCAGGGTTGAATAATTTCAGAGTACTAGATTTGGCCCTATTGCACAACTCTTGTTTGAGTCTAACCGTTGTAGGGATGAGTCTTTTACTCGAAGGATTATCTGAGCCTCGTCACATGTGATGATATTCGGGTGATGGCTAATTGGCATTACACGGAGGCCTTCAGCAGCTGAGGACTGTATTTGGTTGAGTCATATATTTCCCTAGGGCAAGCCTAGGATGAGAGTAGCAGAGATCAGTAGTACTAGTAGTGACTTGGTGGAGTCGAGGTAGTTCTTGAGGAAGGTACGAATAGATGTGGAAGGTAGTAGGGGCCCATACTACTGGAAGCAGAGGATCCGTACTCGAATCGAGGAAAAACTGAGATGAGACCAGGAAACTTGTGGTAGTAGTGATCCCTCGAGATATATCAGTGTTCCTGAAGTTTATTATGTTGTGTTTCAGAATGGTGGTATTACGCCCTAGACCAGCAGTCGGCAGTTCAGGTGCCGGAGGGGGATCAGGATCAGGCCCGGAGGCTGGACGGTTGGATGAGCAGACTAGGGAGTTCCTCTCTTTAGAGATTACTCACACCATACTTGAGCAGACTCCTATAATCTTCGGTTCGATCAAGGAGGGTATTCTAGAGCTGATGGACGAGAGACTAGGCACATTTCGTGCAGAGGTGGCGGCCATGATGAGGTCGTGCACGCTTACTTTCAGGGAATTCCGGGCATGTGGAGCTCCAGATTACCACGGGACGCGGGACCCCATAACGAGTACTAGGTGGTTGGCGGATGTGGCCAATGATTTTCGCACGAGCAGGTGTCCCAAGGGGGACAAGGTCAGATTGGCATCCTGTCTTCTGAAGGACAGGGCACGAGATTGGTGGGAAGAGGTGGGACATGCCATTGGAGATGACACAACTTTGGATGCTATGACCTGGGCTGATTTTACTACCAGGTTCAGAGCCGAGTTTGCACCGGTTATCGAGGTGCAGCAGTTAGCCATAGAGTTTCAGGATCTTACTCAGACTACTGAGACAGTGGCGGAGATTACCGCCAAGTTCAGGGAGAGGGCTCTTTTTCTTCCTCAGTACGCGGCTAATGAGGAAATGAAGAAGGCCCGTTATCATGAGATGTTGCGGAGTGATATCTGCCAGTTTGTGAGCCGGTCCAGCTGTAAAATGCTGGATGGCATGATTGCCAGGGCGAGAGAGAGAGAGAGAGAGAGAGAGAGAGAGAGAGAGAGAGAGAGAGAGAGAGATTGAACTTGAGATGGAGAGAAAGAGGAAGCCGGAGGCGGCTCTAGGTTTAGGGAGCGTCGGAAAAAAGCCCAAGGGTTTAGATCACAAAGTTAGGAGTCAGCAGAGCCACGCTCGGTGTGGAAAGTGTGGGAGGTTGCATGATGGGGCATGCAAGGCAGGGAGTGCCGGCTGCTACAAGTGCGGTTGGACTGGGTGTATGAGTAGAGATTGTACAGCCACTACTGCCGCCGTTGCGGCATCAGATCTGATTTTCTTCCATTGCAATCAGAGGGGACATAAAAAGTCCCAGTGTCCAAGTTTAGCTGCTGCAGGAAAGGTGTCAGCACCTGCTCCTGCTACTTTGAGGATTACAGATGGTCGTCAGGGCCGAGCTGAGACACCGGTGGCAAAGAGTAGGGCTTTTCAGCTGACAGCAGAGGAGGCACGAGCAAATCTTGACGTGGTGGCGGGTATGTATTTTTCCATTATCTCTACATTTATTATTGATTGTTCCTTATGGTTATATGTTTTGTATAGGGTCGTTCTTCGTGAAAGGCATTTCAGCTACAATATTATTTGATTCGGGGGCTACCCGATCATTCATCTCTCTTGTGCTTAGCTAGAGTTTCAGTAGAGCTCCTGGAGAGCTAGATTGTCCACTTGAGGTTGAGATAGCAGCCGACAGGACCGTTAAGGTGGAAAAAGTACACAGAGGATGTTCTCTACAGTTGTTCGATGACCAGTTTCCGATGGACTTGGTCCCTATTACCTTGCGATGGAATAAGGTTACAGCAGGCATGGATTGGCTGAGCCCCAATGGGGCGGTGATAGATTGTGAGCTACAGTTAGTGAGGATTCGCACTCCTAGTGGGGGAGAGTTAGTGATTTAGGGCGAGAAGCCACAGCGCGGACCAGTTCTTTTTTCAGCAGCGAGAGCGAGGCGTTACTTCCAGCAGGGTTGCGCCGGTTATATTGCCTATGTTTTAGATGCCTGGGAGAAGGGCAAGACGAGGGTTGATGATGTCCCAGTAGTGTGAGACTACCCGGATGTATTTCCAGAGGATTTTCTTGGAATACCTCCCGAGAGACAGGTCGAGTTCAGGATTGACCTGATCCCTGGTGCGGCTCCGATAGCCAAGACACCGTATCGGTTGGTTCCCCCAGAGATGCAGGAGTTGTCTATGCAGCTGCAAGAGCTGCTAGATAAGGGTTTTATTATGCCAAGCAGTTCGCCATGGGGAGCACCGATTTTATTTGTAAAGAAGAAGGACGGGTCGCACTGTATGTGTATAGATTAGCAGGAGTTGAATAAGGTAATGGTGAAGAACCGTTACCCACTACCGAGGATAGATGATTTGTTTGATCAGCTACAGGGAGCGTCTTGGTTTTCCAAGATCGATTTACGCTCCGGGTATCATCAGGTTCTAGTCAGAGACGAGGATGTGCAGAAGACTACTTTCAGGACCCACTATGGTCATTATGAGTTTGTGGTGATGCCATTTGGGCTCACCAACGTTGCAGCCGTGTTCATGGACCTCATGAACTGCGTATCCAGACCGATGCTAGATCGGTCGGTGATAGTGTTCATTGATGGTATCTTGGTTTATTCTAAGACCCAGGAGATGCACGAGGAGCACCTGAGGGAGGTGCTAGAGACTTTGAGGAGGGAGAGACTTTTTGTGAAGTTCTCCAAGTGCGAGTTCTGGTTGCGCGAGGTGCAATTCCTTGGTCACCTCATCAACCAGAAGGGTATTCTAGTAGATCCGGCCAAGATAGAGGCCGTGATGCAGTGGGAGGTCCTGAAGTCTCCATTTGAGATTCGGAGCTTCCTAGGTTTGGCAGGGTACTACAGGAGATTCATCCAGGATTTCTCCAAGATAGTCGTACCGCTCACCTGACTAACTAAGAAGTCGGTGGTGTTTCGTTGGGGGCCTAAGCAGCAGGCAACATTCGAGACCCTCAGGCGGAAATTGTGCGAGGCACCGATTCTTTCCCTGCCAGAGGGAGTAGAGGATTTTGTAGTCTATTGTGATGCCTCAATTGCAAGTATGGGAGCAGTGTTGCTGCAGCGAGGCCGTGGTATAGCTTACGCCTCGAGACAGTGGAAGCCTCATGAGGCTAATTATCCTACGCATGATTTAGAGTTGGGGGCTGTGGTGTTTGTCCTCAGGATTTGGAGACATTACCTCTATGGGGTCCGTTGTACCATTTACACGGATCACAAGAGTTTGAGGTACCTCGTGGATCAGCCGAATCTGAACAGGAGGCAGATGTGATGGTTAGATGTGTTGAAGGATTATGATTGTGAGATCCTTTATCACCCAGGGAAGGCCAACGTGGTGGCCGACGCTCTGAGCTGCAAGGTAGTGGCGGCCTCGATCAGAGGCATTTGTTTGAGGATGACGGTGATTACTCCATTATTGGAGCAAATCAAAGAGGCGCAGGCCGAGGGCCTTAAGGAGGAGAGGCAGAAGTGTAAGAGGATTGTGGGCCGATTAGCTTCTTTTGACTACGATAATCGAGGATTGTTGACCCTTCATGGGATGGTATAGGTATCGTACTGGGGCGGAGTACGGCAGGTGTTGATGGACGAGGCCCATAAGTCTCTATTTTCCATCCATCCAGGGGCAACGAAGTTGTATAGGGATCTTCGACCCGACTATTGGTGGCCCTGCATGAATCGGGATGTCTCCTGGTATGTGGAAAGATGCCTGACCTACAGGAAGGTTAAGGTGGAGCACCAGAGGCCTCACGGCAAGATGCAGCCGTTGGACATACCAGTGTGGAAATGGGAGGATATCACTATGGATTTCATCACTAAACTTCCCAGGACCACACATGGAGTGGATTCGATTTGGGTTATAGTGGATCGGTTGACGAAGAGTGCCCATTTTATACTAATCCAGGAGAGCATATCGACTGAGAAGCCAACCAATATATATGTGCGAGAGGTGGTGGCACGACATGGAGTGCCTGTTTCAGTGGTGTCAGACCGAGATGTCCGTTTTACTTCCAGATTCTGGAAGCGGTTTCACAACGAGATAGGTACTCGTCTCCAATTTAGCACCGCTTTCCATCCTCATATGGACGGACAGAGCGAGAGAACGATTCAGACTCTCGAGGACATGCTGCCGGCATGTGTCCTAGACTTCGGTGGCAGTTGGGATACGTATCTTCTGCTAGCGGAATTTTCGTATAACAATAGTTACCATGCAAGTATTGATCGACCTCCTTTCGAGATGCTCTATGGGAGGAAGTGCAGGACCCCGATTTGTTGGGGAGAGGTCGGTCAGTGGGTCATTAGGAGAACTGAAGTGGTGCTCAAGACAACAGAGTTAATCCAGCAGGTTCGTAGTAGACTGCAGACTGCGCAGAGTCGGCAAAAGAGTTACACCGATAGGAGGCGTTCAAACTTGGAGTTCCAGGTGGGCGATATGGTCCTCCTAAAGGTATCACCCTGGAAGGGTGTTATCAGGTTTCAGAAGAGGGGCAAGTTGGGCCCTAGGTTCATCGGTCCTTTTAGGGTTTTGGCCCGGTGGGACGAGTTGCTTATCGGTTGGATCTCTCGGCAGAGCTCAGTCAGATCCACAACACTTTCCATGTTTCTCAGTTGAGGAAGTGCTTGGTGGATGAGACAGAAGTAGTACCCTTGGAGGACATTCAGGTTGATAGTAGCCTGAATTATATTGAGAAACCCATAGCGATCATAGATCGGAAGACGAAGACCTTGAGGAACAAGGTGGTTCAGTTGGTGAAGGTGCAGTGGCAGCACCGAAAGGATTTAGAGTGGACATGCGAGGCGGAGGAGGAGATGAGGGAGCACTACCCAGAGTTGTTTCTGGAGTCAGCAGACTTCGTGGACGAAGTCTAAGATAAGTGGGGGAGAATTGTAATGCCATGTTCCTGGTACGTATTCATTTTGATTAAATGTTTCTTTTGGAAGAGCTACTCGGTGAGTTGTAGCCCTAACTCGCCGAGTACATGTCGAGTTGGATGCGGGCTTTAAGTGATCTACTCGGCGAGTCGATGCCTGGACTCGGCGAGTAGGCCAGTCAGGAGGAAACCTAATCCTTAGGGTTTGCAACCTATTTAAATGTCCTTATAGCCCCCATCTCAGCCTCCATCACCCTCAGAGCATTCCTTATTGAACCCTAGCCCCCATTGGTAAGTTTGAGTGATTGTTGCCTTGTGAAGCGACTTTTGGTGCACATTGGAGCAAGTGGAAGAAGGGAGAGGTTGAAGAGGTCAAGGAGGGGGACTTAAATCCAGAATACATTCATTTGTGGTCATCCATTCTGGTAATAAAGCTTCCATCTTGATTATTGATCTATTAGATCTTGTTTGTCCCTAAATTGTTGCTTTTAAGCCTAAAAACCCCAAATCCTTTGTAAAGGAACCTTATGGTTGGGTTATACTTCGGATCTGGACTCTCATTACCTTCTAGAAGTGTTAAGTTTCAGTCATATTCGTGATTAAGGACCCTCTTGAGCTTAGAACCCCATTAAGGGCTTAGTTTGGACATTTGAAGCCCCTAAAGCTATGCATGCACGTAAAGTTTGCAACTTTACGTGATAAGCATACCCTAGAAGCCTAGATCTGTTGTTTGGAGCCACTGCATGGCTCAAATCAAGTCTGTATGGAAAAAGGATTGGATGAACTCGACGAGTAGAATGATGGACTCGGCGAGTCCTATGAAGATAGCCATGGACTCGGCGAGTTGGATGAGCAACTCGGCGAGTCCAATGAAGATTGCCTTAGACTCGACGTGGTATTCTTCAACTCACCAAGTCGGATGAACTCGGATTCAGTAGGTGTGTATAGAAGAAGAGCACGTCGAGTCTTCACTAAGCTCGACGAGTAGAATGGGTATAAAACTTGTTAGAACAAAGTTCTTTTAGGATCGTATGATTCTAACCAAGATATTAAATAAGAACGTAATATAGAACACAAGTATGGTGCCGGACATGTCGAATGATTAATGCAATAACACCTCAGAAGAGCTCGATAAAGAACTTCAATCTGTAGAGGCGTTTAGGGTTACAAGAATCAACGTAATAGACAACTTCTTAATATACGCACACATGCATGCATATATATATATATATATATATATATATATATATATATATATATATATATATATATACTATAACCCTAACAACTAATCTAGATAACAATGAAACTAATCTAGATAGACACGGATGGACAGGCCCAATCCGGATACAAAATTCATAGCCCAAGACGCAACACAAATAGACTCAACAATCTCCCCCTTTGCGTCCTTGGAGCAGAAACTTCATTCCTTTTTAACTGCTGAAAGCTTCTTCACTATTTTAAACACCTTAGGTATAATGTCTAAGATATGATGCCGAAAGGTAATATACTACCGAAGCATGTCAGTAAAGTGCTTCTTGTCAGCCGCCGAGTTCTGCTTGCATCGGTGTATGATACTAATGATATACTCTAAACAATCTATTGAAAACAGATGCTTATCGACCAGAGCAGACAGAAACTTGTATCTATCACCTTGAGTGAACATAACAGTCAGATTTGTTGAATCTATCTGCCCTAATTTCATTTTGTTTATGTCACCAGGTTTGGATGTCGGCTTCACAGTTGGCTTCTTATTCATAACCTTTGCTATCTCCAGATCCATGGTTGCAAGCTCATGAATATAGGAGGCCAACATTCCTTTAAGATGTTTAAGAATTGGCTCATACTCCTTAATATTAGAGAGCAGAATGTTGTATAGCAAAATCCAGTCATGCGGATTAAGGTTAGGAAGATCTGCCAGAGAGATAAAAGACTCTGTGTTTGCTGAACCATGGTTGATCTTGAAATTGACATTTATGAATCTCCCTGCAAGTGAAGGTGTCAATACCTTGAATTTTGTAATCTTCTGTGCACTCCAAGTCAAGTAATGCGGTTGACCATTCTTCAAGTAAAAATCAATTAATTCCCTGTCAACCTTTGGATGTGGATATGGAACCTCAGCAGTTGCCTCAAAGCAGTGAAATGTAAAAGCTTTTCTGGTGATACGCATGTCAAACTGCGAGTCTTTGGAGTTATAACAGTCAAACGAAGCAATTGGTTCCAACCAATAGACAGAAGGAAACTCAATCGCTTGATTGATAAGTGTATCTCTTTTCCACACCGGAAATAAAGTCTTCTTGCATTGCAAGGCATCTTCATCTTCCTTGTTCTTCCTTTCCCTTTCTTCTGCTTCTCTAGCCACTTGCATTGTTTCATCAAGCTCTCTGTCTCTTTTCTTTCTCTTGAGAGCATCAGCTATTGTTTCTTCTGTATCACTATCACTTTCAACACAAATCTCTTTCTGCTTTAACTGAGAACCAGAAACCGAAGCTAAATTAACCTTCGGTTTTGTTTTGACTTGTTGTGCACTACCCTCTCCCCCTTGTTTTGGAGGTATGTATCCCTCCGAAACACCCAACATTTCGCTGAGATTGCTTCGGTTAAAATTGGATCATGTTCTTCAAGCAGATTGGTCAGCATATCTTTTACATCTCTTGCACAACTTTTATACATAACCCTTTGAGTTTTTAACAACGAAATTTCTTTCTCTGCTTGGACTAGTTGCACTTTCTGTACGTCAATAGTGGCTTGTTGTTTAACCATATCTTCCTTCAAAGTACTATGAGTGGCAAGATTAGCAATAAGAGCATCAAAACGAGAATCCACAGATTTTAAGAAAGAAGTGGTTTCTTTTTTGAGCTCAGTGCGAACAGCCTCAAACTTGGCAGTTTCTTCATGAAGAGACTTACAAAAAGGAATCCACTGATGATTGGTATTTTGCTGCATTGGTGTCAGCATGAGACTTCAATGAATCAAGAAAAATTTGAGTTGTATGAACAACCTCAGAAACTTCCTTGGTAGCCTTCTTACATGTAGATGTAGACTCATTAACTGCCTCTGTAGATTTATCAATTACACCAGTGTATTGTTTAATGGCCGTCTCCAAAAATGCTTTGAGAACAACACCACCATAGGCTTTACTGTTTGCAAGCAATCGATCCAACTTTTCATGAATGCCATGTATTTGTTGACTTGTGACAGGAGCATCAGCTTCATCTTCGGTTGGAAGTCTATAAGGACTGTAGTAAATGGAGCCAAAATCCTCATCATCTCCCCCAAGAGTAGCACCAGAATTGGAGGATGGGGTTGGTGAAGGTGGTATATTGATAATTGGAGGTTCGGTCACAGTAGTAGCCCCTGTATCAGATACATTGACTTCTACTGTGGGTTTGGGAATGGTAGTGGATGTTGATTCGGTTACGAGTGGAGTAGATAAGGGTATAGTAGAGATAGGAAGTGAAGCAAATGGTGATGAAGTTGGCAGAGTTGTTGTTAGAGTGATAATGGGTGGAGTAATAATAGGAGCATAAAGTTGAACTGTCTATTTCGGTGATTGGAGTGGAGTTGGAACTTTGGTTTGTTTTGGAGATTCTGGTGGAGTAGGAAAACGTGGAGGAGTGGGCTCTTGGGGCGAGACATGATGAACCTCTTCTTCCTCAGTCTGCTCATCAGCAAGATCTGTACTTGGAGGAGTGTTCTCTTTGGGTCGACGAGCCATCTTCTTTATCTTCTTCTGTTTTGGTTGAGAAGAGTCTCCTTCACCAGATTTGCGTTTAGAGGACTTGGGCTTGCATTCCTCAGGATCCTCTTTCTTTGTAACTCTCTTTCCTCTATTGGCAGGCTTCTCCAATGCATCCAATGCGGCTTGCTGCTCAGGAGACAGAACTCTCGGTCCAATAGGAGGAAGTTTCCTATAGTCCGCCAAAACATTGCTCTGTTCCGAAACACACCTATACATCGTTTCAGGAATCATTCCATAATGAAGAAACTTACGTGGATCAGAGAGAATGATCTTCTTTGTATGGAATGTGGCAATAGTAGCAAGTAGAACATCCTTCATGATTGGAATCTCTAAAGAATCAATGGCCTTCCTTGTAATCAAGGTCCAAAAACGCCCACATGAAATTTCTGAATGGCGTGTCGAAGTACTTGGACTCTGCACCACTTGAGACCAGATTATGGAGCCATAATCAAGATTGATCCCATTGTAGAGGCCGTAAAGAATAGCGAGAAAACCCTTGGTGGTAGTATCGGAACCACCACTGCGTTCTGCCAAACCCTTAATCAGCAGAGTGAGTAAGCCATTCCATTAAGATGGTAAACAAGATTTCTTCACTTTGGTAATCATCATGAGCACATCGGTATACCCCATCCCGTACATCATAGAGAACAACTGTCATGTGGTGATAAAATCTGGCGAGATGATTGAAGAATCGACTGCAAGACCCAAAATCAAACAAAACTTCACTTTTGAAATCGAAGATTTCTTGTTGTGGATGGTAAAATAGATGCGATCTTTGTTCTTGTCATAAGTCGCCGTGGAATAAACTTGTGATAAGAGCGACATTGGAATTGCTTCAACCTGGGTTAGGGCTAAAACCAGGGGGAATATTTTAAACATTCCACAACCTGTAGCATATATGAATCATATAAGAACGGACTAAGTTCAATGATCATATTTTGGTTAGGTTTAATGGTGAGCAAAGACGATGATGCCGTCTGATCATGTGCTGAAGAAGAAGTCGTCATTGATGAGTGAAGAAGAAGATGAACAGTGTTTACTTGTTGTTTACGTTTGAGAGAATTGAGAGCTGGTAAAAGACAAATAAAATGTTCAACCCTTTATATACCATTGCTTGGAGAGAGAAAACCGTGATGATGAGGTTGCTAAAACGTCGTCTGAAAAAGCGCGATGTGACAGTGTGGTTACTCCCAGGAATACGCCAGCACGCATGAGTTTAGAAACCGATCAAATTCACGCGCCTAAATCTTATCTTTAATTGGCGTTTGAAATTCCAAATAGCCCCTTGTTTGGTTACAATGGATAACCAAAACTCATACCAAACAGTAACTAGAATGTTGGAAAATAAAAATTTTCGTGCATAAGTGTGACAAAGATAAAGAAATAAATCAAATGTATATGGGATGTGAGTGATGTCTTATTTTTAGATAGAAAGCAGAGGATTCCGGGCAAGAATCACTTCCTTCAAAGTCAAGAGAGACTTGAAGTGCTTGTGTGGTTTCCCGAAAAATACGATCAACTATTTGTTAATAAACATTGAAAGGCTTCTTTTAATCATAGGCTTAGGGTAGCTTGTCTTCAACCGAACTTCTAGTTTTAACATAAAACCGATCGTTGGAAGAAGTACCTGTGAGACCGATGTGGTCTGTTGAACAGGTAGGTGGGATATATTATTTTAGTGACTATATAGGAATCAGAAATCTCAAAAAAATAAATTGGATCTCTTTGGGAAGAAATGCCTTGGCTGTAGACAATTTCATAAAAGATCACACAAAAATAAAAAGAGATTTCCTTATGTAACCAGTAAGTTCTTGAATATATAATTCACTGTCAATTCATTTTTGGTGTTGGATATTGGGTTTCACTCAGCACGTGGTAAACGTATCTAAGATCACAAACACAGATGTTGTGTAACCATAAACCTCAGTGGTAAAGTCCGAGAGTCTCAAGGGTTACATTGGTGAACCGAAAGTAGATGGAGAATTTAAGGAGGTGGCTTAAGAACCGAATGTACCTTCTGCTAGATAATCTTGACAAAGCAGAGAAACTCTTAACTCATATAAGAAGAGTAAGGTAGCTCTAGACCGAGTAGTATAAATTAGCCTGATTTGGAAGAAACGATAGGTGTAGATCGAATCATTAAGGCCTACTCAAGATCGTAGAGGCTTAAGACAACATGCAGCAGCATGCTTCTAGGGACCCTTAACTAGTTCATTTTGAAATTGAATCATACCTGCCTTAGATCCACAGTCGGTTATACTTGTATTCATATCACCTAAGAAGAATAAAGAAATACACCAAAGAAACCAAACAAACAATCGCGACAAATAAAACTTAGTGAAAGTTTTGAATTTTTCTGGAAAAATAATACTAAAAACAGAAATATAAAATGTTTTTGGATTTTTGAAATTTTCTGAAAAAGAATAAAAACAGAAAGATAAAATATTTTTGGATTTTTGAAATTTTCTGAAAAAGAATAAAAACATAAAGATAAAATAATTAAGCTCAAAGCAAAAGAAAGATATGCACAAAATATACAACCGAAACCTTATCTTTTAATGAGTGAAGCGAAATAGACCGATCATTCGGTTCATTTATGTTCCAAAAAATTACGGAGCCGAGATAGACCGAGCGGTCTGTCCATTTATGTTCCCTAAAATTCTAGAGTTGAAATAGACCGAGCGGTCTGTCCATTTCAGTTGTCTAATTTTTAATGAGAGATTTGAGGATTCGGTACCGACTCTCCTTCCATCATGCCCAAGCCTTGTAAGATTTTGTTAAAGGTTGCTTCGAGTAAGGCTTTAGTAAAGATGTCAGCCAGTTGATCAGCAGATCGAACAAAGTGTACTTCCACGTTCCCGTCTTCGATCCTTGATGAAATGATATCTAAGTGCAATGTGCTTGGTTTTTGAGTGTTGCAATGGATTATGAAAAATCCTAATTGCACTTTCAGAGTCGCAATAGAGAGGAATCTTTTTCATCCTCAACCAATAATCTCTTAATTGACTTTGAATCCAAACCACTTTAGAGGTACAAGATGCAACATCAATGTATTCAGCTTCGGCTGTGGATAAGGAAACACAGGTTTGTTTCTTGGATTGCCAACTAACAAGTTTTCCATTAAGAAATTGGCATCCCCCTGTAGTACTCTTTCTGTCCAGTCCACATCCTCCTAGATCAGCATCAGAAAAGGCTTGAATGAAGAATCCAGATCTTGCAGGATACCAGAGACCGAGAGATGAAGTTTTCTTTAGATATCGAAAAATGTTCTTCACAGCAAGCATGTGAGGTTCTCTTGGACTGGCTTGAAACCTGGCACAATAACAAACATAAAACATAATATCTGGCCTACTAGCTGTTAGATACATAAGGGACCCTATCATTTGACGATAAAGTGTTATATCCACGGCAGGTTTCTCCAGATATGGGGTTAGCTTAGTGCCAAATGCCATAGGAACCTTCACTTTTGAATTACCCTTCATTCCAAATTTTGTCAGTAAGTTCTTGGTGTATGCCTCCTGGTTTATAAAGATACCTTCTGGTCCATGTCTAATATTCAAACCAAGGAAAAAGTTAATTGGACCCATTATGCTCATTTCAAATTTAGTCTCCATCAACTTCCTGAATTCAACTATTAAGCTAGGATTCGTGGAGCCGAAGATGATATCATCAACATAAATCTGAGCAATCATCAAATGTTCTCCTTCCTTCTTACGAAAGAAGGTTGGGTTAACCGAACCTTGTTTAAATTTTGACATTTTTAAGAAGCAAGTTAGCGTTTCATACCAGGCTCTCGGTGCTTGTTTTAGCCCATAGACAGCTTTATCCAGTACATAGCAATGATCAGGGTATTTTTCATTCACAAAACCAGGTGGTTGCTCGATATAGACAGTTTCTTCTAATTCTCCATTCAAGAAAGCGCATTTGACATCCATTTGGAAAACTTCGAAGTTCTTGTGAGCAGCATATGCAAGAAAGATTCTAACAGATTCCAACCTTGCTACTGGAGCAAAGATTTCTTCATAATCTATCCCTTCTTCTTGACAATAACCTTTTAATACCAACCGAGCCTTGTTACGAATGACATTCCCCTCTTTGTCCAGCTTATTTCTAAACACCCATTTCAGGCCGACAACAGAGGCATCTTTCGGTGTAGGAATCAACCTCCAAACTCTATTGCGTTGAACTCATGGAGCTCATCCTGCATTGCTTGAACCCAATCAGAATGATCAAGTGCAGCATTTACAGTTTTCGGCTCAATTTTGGAGATAAACACTACTAGAAAACAGACCTTTAATGACGCGCAATTTATGACACTCGGTGATTTACGATACGCAAAAGCGTGTGATCTAAAAATAATGTCAGCTCTCTAGAAATTTTAAGGATTTAGGACGCCCAATTTTGGCGTGCCTTAAAATTAGTGTTAGAAAAAAAAAAACACGGAGGGCACTCATTATAAAATGTGTGACATCTAAACATGTCGCTTTATAATTTTTAATGAAACGCGCTCTTTAGTAACAAGCGGGAAAAGGAAAAACCCAAAAATTAGAAAAGCCTGCTTTCACCTCCCTCTTTACCCTAAAACATAATTGGAGATACTTCTTTCCCCTCCCCCACATCGACCGCTAACTACTCCCCTCACACTCCGACCACCACTTCGTGCTCTTTCCTGGTCATCGACCCTCTTCCATCTTCGACCCTCCGCCAACGTCGCATCTTTTTCAGCGCCTTCCTCTTCCATCGACCTTCTTCTGCGCCTTCATATGCAGGATTCTACCCACCACCCCTTCCACACGAGCACTTTGTAATTGATGACCTGATTAGCCTCTCCTTACCTTGCTCTGTCTCACCTCACCTCGTTGGCGACCGAAGGCTCACCTCTAATCGCCGACCATTGAGACTCATCAGCACCGGCCACTGTGTCCCGAATCCGCTTCCCCTCTATATTACTCCACCTACTAAAACTACTCACGAGCTTCTCTTCTACTTCTTTTCCCTCAGTTCTCTCACATATCCCCTCGTTCATCTTCACCCCTCACCCATCTCCACCCTCTCCAACCCTCACTGCCTCTTCTTGCCGCATAGCCCTCACCTGACAACTTCGATGTGAATAAATTTAAGGAAGTAGAAGTTGTTTAAGAATAAATTGCAGATGAAATCCTAATAACATTATGCGACAACGGAAGAAGACGATGGCGTTGGAGAGCAAGCGTTCTTATGCTCTGTACTTTTTTTATAGGTATTTTAATCCTTTCTGTAAACCCATGTAGGCTTGCATTTATTTAGGGTTTAATTTGTTTCACGATTCTCTCAAAACAAAAGTTAACACAGTGGTAAAAAATTATTAGTGAGATAAATGTAATATCACCCAACTATGAATGTTAGGGCTTTTCAACTTCATTGTGATCCATCAGAAGCTTCTCTTTTTACGACCCCCATTCCCCACCGATTTGTTGTTTTTCTATTCTTTGCAAACATTGAAGTTTTACTGATGATTTTATTAACATAAGTGGTAACAAATGTGCAAATCTGGTTATTTCTATTACCTTTTCAATCAGCTCCAATAATTTGTTCTGTGATTGTATCACTGTTAAAGAAGCTAAATAAGAACTGCAATGAAGCCTTTTTTCTAGTTATATGCTTTATCATTAGCTATCTCTATTGTTCAAATAAGTTTGAAAGAGATCCCTCACCTTTAATATGATATTAATGAATTCTCTTATGCACTTTAACAGCCATGAGCAGGGAAGACTTTTACTATGGAGGTGATGTGCATTTCAGTAAAATACAATGTTTCAATAACACTTGTTTTAAATGAAGTCCATATTTGACTTTTTTAATAGGGAGCCAACATTTTGGAAGCTGACAACCTTAACAAGGGACTATTACCAAGAGTGGTAGATGAACTCTTCGATGCTATAAACTTTTTTGGTGAAGCAACTGCTTACAAAATCAAACTTTGAATGGTATAAGAAATCTCTTTTTATCATGCTGTTTGAACTAGAATATGAGACATTTTTTCCAAGTGATCTTATCTTTTGTGTCTCTCATCTTTATTTTTCAGTTCTGTTTTATAATTGCAACTGGGAGTGTTTCTTGTAGAGACCATTTTGATTTATCCAATGACTCGAGTGGGCCTTAAGTTGTTGGTCATGCTGTCCACAACATGGGTAATCACTGCAGGCTTTCCAGCCATGTTACACTTGTAAACAGCTGCCTTTTGAAACAAAAACACCTAAATAGAAAGAACATTAGAAAGTAATAAGATTTAGGATTATATTTTACACCACAACTTTCTCATGGGAATCTAACAGAATCCTCACCCCTTTTTCAAGGGTCTTTCACTTGCACTTTCAAGCTCACATCACAAACACTCCTTTTTAAGATTAATCTAGCCACACTTTTTATCATTTATTATATTCATCTATTGTTAATTAATTTATTATCTATGAATATATCCATGACTGATGATACAAAAAAAGGTAGCCCCTGCATTCATTCTTTTTTGTAGTTTCTTTCCATCTTTTTCCACCATTTGTGTTGATTATCTTTGTTTCAAATTTACAGCTTTATTTTGGGTTAATGGCGGTTGTTGGTTGCATGGTTGTTGCAACTCAGGTGCTCATCCCAAAAACTTGGAGTATGTGAAGCATCCCCTCAAACTTATTTTCTGACTTGAATGTTGTTTTTGCTCCCTCACATTTTATACTGATTTTATTGCTGTTTTTATTAGTATGTGATGCAGCTGAACAATTCGGTTGGAAGGGAACAGAGGAAGAATATGAGGACGAGGGGGATTATGAACAAAAGCTGCATTCAACTACAAATAAAAACTCGGTATAATTTATACTTTTGTGTGGTACATGTTTTTTTTAAACATCAGTCATGGATATGTTATATGTCACTTAGAAACTTAATATGATATCGGGTTTTACAGTGAGCTTTTGTCATAATAATATGTTATGTGAAGATCATTCATCTCTGCATCCTGCAACATCTCATGAACCCGAGACCACTCAGCTTCAACTGGTTCCACTAACTGATAATTCCAAAGAATTGGCAGTTTCACGAAGTGAGGGTAATAATGACATTTTATTAGAATCCAAGAGACAGTAAGTTAATGAAATGTTATATGTTTTTTTGAAAGAAAATTATTTAAATATCCAGTTTTGTTATATGTTTTTTCAAGATGAGAGAGAATGAAGGGATTTCAACCAAGACAAACTGTGAGCCTTGTGGAGTTGTTCACACAACAAGTGTTGTAGACATGCTTCTCAGTCTATTCTAACTGTTCGTGAGTACATGTTTCATCTCTCTATACATACATACATATAATTATACATATATCTACATTCATATACACATATATGTACTTTTTTTTTGCTTCATTAAAGGGATTTGTTATGTATCTCTTCCAGAATGTTCAATTACTATTTTTAGCATTGTGTTTTTATTTAACTTGATTTTATGATTATATATATATATATATATATATATATATATATATCAGGGAAGTGGCTTGGGAGTAGGCAGATACGATGTAATTGGGCTACAAAAAGTGCTGGTGTTAGTGATCAAAGACAAGGTTCAAATTCAAAAAGTGTTGTAGAGCTAACAAATGGATCTTCAGGTATGCAATACTCTAGGAATAATTATAAAATAAAACTATAAAAAATTTCATTTTTTGATATATATTTTTTGTTTTGCTTTGCAGAGGATACTAAAGAGCAAAGTGATAGTGATACCCCTGAGAATAATTCACAGTACACAACCGTTTATGTTGGCAACCTTGGCCTTGAAGTAAGACCTCTTAATCCTAAAATTTATCTGTATGAGACAAGTCTTGAGCAATTAAGAGCTGAAAGTTGTAATAAACTCAAAGTAAAATCTTAGTACTATTATGAAACTCTTTTGCTTAAACCTACCTTATTGACGTGTAGTTGATTACACATTAATTTAATTATGCAGGTTTTGAAGTTTTTGATGGAAAAGAATAGTGTTAATGCTCTTCATAGAAAGTATGTTGGTATTTTAGGAAATTGGGCAAATAATTTAGTTAATTATATAAAAAATGTTGAAATGTTACATTTGTCTACTATTGGAATGATTATATTTGTATGACATTAACTTTTGTGCAATGTATTGTATTTTTTGTATGTATTTTATTTTCTATTATGAGACATGAAATGCAAATTTAATTTGAAAACCAGTAAATCTATAAATAATTTTTTTTTTAAAATTAATTAAAATTACGATACGCAAATATGTGTGTCGTCTTCATTTATGATATGGCCTTTCTTGACAGGGGCTTCCTTGATACGCATTGCGTGTCATAAACACGCGCGTCGTAAGGTTACGACACGCAAATACGTGTCGTCTCCCTTTATGACAGGGCCTTCCTTGATACGCATTGCGTGTCATAAATGCGCGTCGTCTCTCTTTATGACAGGGCCTTCCTTGACGCGCATTTGCGCGTCGTCTGAGCGTTTTACGACGCACAATGAGAGTCGTAAAAGGCCTTTTTTCCAGTAGTGAAACGAATTAAACATACAAAATTCCACTTTAGAGAATAATGCAGTTTGTTTCGCCTTCAGTTGAGATCGAGTAAGAACACTTTCGGAAGTTTCACCAATAATTTGCTCTTTGGGATGGTCCTTTGTCCATTTTACTAACGGAGGATAGCTTGGATCATATTCTGGATTCAATTCAGCTTCTACTTCTATTTCAACATCTGACTGATCACCTTCACCTTCGTCTGCATTGCTTGTGGAAGTGGGTGTCTCCCCCTCGATTTGACTTTCACTTGTTAGTTTTGGATCAGTTGTTTCTCGATCATCTGAACTTTTAGATGTTGGGGATGAACTTGGATTCTCCCCCTCAATAGAAACTTCGGTTGTCTTTTAAGTGGTAGAGCTCTCCCCCTGGAACGATGAACCTTTGTTTGGAGAGCTTGTCGATGACTTAGGACATGGTGGTTCGCTTTCCATCTTTTTGGTAACTTCGTCTATGACCTTCTTGAGATTATCTACTTTGTTGTCTGTTGCTGTTGCCTCTGAATGAATTGCTTTTTCTGGTTCATCGAATAGTCGAATGTATTCCTCAAACAAGTTGGATATTGGAACTGAGACCTGTCCAGATTCTGGGAATATGTCTCCTGAAGCACTTTCAGTCCTTTGAACCTTCTTCATATAATTGTCATCAAAGGTGACATAATAAGTCTCTTCAATTTTTCTGGAACGCTTATTCAACACCCTGTATGCTTTTGATGACAGAGAGTAACCCAGAAATATGCCCTCATCGGCTTTAACATCAAACTTATTTCGATTCTCTTTAGAATTAAAAATAAAGCACCTTGAACCGAAAATATGGAAAAAATTGACGTTCGGTTTCCTATTGTTTAAGATCTCATAAGGAGTTATGGAGAATCTCTTATTGACCAAGGACCGATTCTGAGTATAGCAAGCAGCAGCAATGGCATCAGCCCAGAAGTATAAAGGTAGGGAAGCGTAACTGAGCATGGTTCTGGCTGCTTCACATAACGATCGGTTTCGTCTTTCAATAGTCCCATTCTGCTGTGGTGTATAAGGGGCCGAAAAATTGTGAGTTATCCCCTTATCAGCCAGAAAATCTTCAAAATCCTTGTTCTTGAATTCCAGTCCATTGTCACATGTGATGCTTCTGACCGTCTTCCTTAATTGCACTTCCACTTGCTTGATGAACACCTTCAGCTTGGGAGTTGCATCTGATTTCTGTTTAAGAAAGAAAACCCAAGTGAAGCGTGAAAAGTCATCTACAATAACAAGAATGTACTTACTTCCACCGATACTCTCTATAGCAGAAGGTCCACACAAATCAATGTGTAATAGTTCAAGTGCTTCCACTATCTCAGTACTGATGCGTGTAGGGTGGCTTCTTATGCTCTGCTTACCCATCTCGCATGCTGCATATGAATGCTCCTTATCGAACTTGAGAAGAGGAAGGCCTCGAACGTGATCACCAATCACTAATTTGTTGATATCTTTGAAATTTAAGTGTGATATACGTCGATGCCATAACCAACTTTCATCAGTGTTTTCCTTTGACAACAGACAGATAGCTGGTATCCCTCGAATTAGATTAAGATTCAGAGGGTACATCTCTCCCTTTCGCGCAGATTTCAGCAGAACCTTCTTGGATTGTTTTTCAATTATCTCAGACCCCTCATCATCGAATGATACCTTCAAACCTATGCCCACAACTAATTGCGATACACTAATGAGATTGTGCTGCAATCCCTCTACATAAGCCACCTTTCTGATTGAGAAGTCTCCATTAGTTATCATGTCGTATCCTTTGATTGTTCCATAGGAATTGTTTCCAAACTTCACAGACCCACCATCTTTCAGAGACCGAAACTCCCTTAGCTCCTCCTTTCTCCCTGTCATGTGATGCGAGCAACCACTGTCTATATACCATTCGTCGTCAAACTACTCGTCACTGATTACCTGCAAATTCAAGCAGATTTAGGAACCCAAAGTTTCTTGGGTCCTGGTGAGTTTTTCACAGAGAAAGGAATAACTATAGAAGCGTCAACCAAATAAGTTCGTTTGATAAGAGTGGTTTGATCTTTTCTTTTAATGGTATACACCTTGATTTTTGTTTTATATTCTTTAAGTTTTTGTGTATCAGTTGGTGTTGCTCTTGATGGTATAGTATTTTTCGTTTGATTCCTAGGTTTAGTGGAGGATTTCTTATTTTTCTTCTCATAGTCTGATACCAGCTTTCCTTTTCCTTTGATGTCCTTTAAAGAATTTGTTTCATCTTGGGACTTGGAGGATCCATAACTAGGATTGGAACCGAAGCTGGGTTTAGGACTGAATCTGGATCGAGGACCAAATCTGGGTTTAGGACCGAAACTAGGTCTAGGACCAAAAATGGGTCGAGGACCGAAAGTGGGTTCAGGACCAAGACTTGACTTTCGGTTCTGGGATTTGGAATAATAGGAATTTGGACTGAAATTTTCCTTCAACTTTTCCTTTCCCTTGTCCATGGATTCTTTCCTGGGAGGCTCATAGTTGGGATTCTGAGAATTCCAATGCCTTTTCCGTTCATTCAGATTCGTGGCGTATCTTTGATTTCTCAGCCGTTTCTGTTCAGCTAGATCCTTCTGAGATTTGTGAACATTGAAGCTGGCCTTTGGTTGCTCCTTCTGAGTTACAGTTGTCTTACCTTCCATTTTAGATTCTGTACTCTTCTTAGTTTGAACTTTCGGTGCTTCCTCTCTCTTGAGTAGAACTTTCGGTTCTTCCCTCTTGATTTGAACATCAGGTTCAACCATTGGTTCCTCAGGAACATCTTTGGTTCCACTTGTGCTTGGAATATCGAAGCTGGAGGGTTTGTTGATGGGTTCTGGTATGTATCTACCTTTGACTCTCCATGTGGTTTTCTCAGATAGTCCCACAGTCTTGTCTGCGTTATCAATAGGAGCAGACCAGAAATAGTCTTCGCATCCTTCAGCGTTGTCTTCGTCAACTAGTCTTCTTAATTCTGTCGTTTGCCTTTGAGTGACCCCAGTCACAACATAAACCTGATTTGGCACGGTCTGAACTTTTTGATAGACCAAGGCTTTTTCCTTGAGTTTTGGTTTCTGTTCTTTAGACAGACGAGCAAACTCAACCAAGTTTTCTGATATAAGAGGTTTTTCACTCTCGGTTTCATTTTTCATAAACTTAGAGCAATCAACTTCATCATCTACTCAGATTTCACTCATCTCGCTTTCCGCATCAAATTCAGATGAATTATCTAAGTTTATTTTGTTATCTTTAACAATTTTAGCATTTGACAGATCGAATGTTTGTATAGTTTCAGTTTTAATCTTTAGCCTATCATTTTCATCTAAGATATCTTTTAACATACTTTTATGTTCCTTAGAATCGATGAAAGTTTCTATCTTATCCAAACCTAGCCTATACGACATTGATGTTTCTTCAGAGGACACTTCTGATTCACATTCTGCTATAAATTCAAGAAAGGGCAGAATCATTTTATGAATTTTCTTTCCAATTTCACAACTTAAATGTAATTGAGAAATATTAGTATAAAGACGCTTAGCAATTAAACAGAAAACATTTCTTTGTTTTAATAACTTTAAATTGTCTCTTTGCAAATAAATACTTTCATCCCTAGCCCTAACTAACTCTTCTTCCTTCAGCTCAATCCAGATTCTCCTCTCCTCACTTTTTGAAGACACCCTGCCGAGTTGGTCAATTAGGTTAGAATTCGCTAACCGGGTTTGCATGAGGCTACTACTTAGGTTAGAAAATTTAAATTTTAATTCATTTAATTCTTCTTGATAATCAGTTTTTGAAATTTTAAGAGACTCAAGAATAGAATGTACCTTTTTGATCAATCGATCGCAGTCGTTGATCTTCTCACTCATCGGCTTGGCCGCAAAACAGTTGTTGTCTTTCAGGTTCGGTTCCGTATCTGCACTTTCGGTTGATGGGCCAGTAGTGACGATAAAGAACTTTCCACCTGAACCTTCATTCTTTGCCATGTACTCCTTTCCATGAGTGGGTCTTCTAACCTCTTCGTCTTCAGAGTCGGTTGATCAGACTTCTACGCCACCGAACTCATCTTCCCCAACATTCTCCTGTATGATTAAGGAATTCATTGAGTTGTTGGATGCCTTTTTCTTTTTGACTTCTTCTAATTTGCGCATATAATACGCCTCATCATCTTCACCCTCTCTTTTCTCAGCCATCTTTCTCAACATGCAATCTTTGGCAAAATGGTTCTTGCCGTGACAATAGTTGCAGTCGTATCCAGAGTCTACTGCAAGCTTGTTCTCCTTTTTCTCTTCATCTTTTTGAGAGGAGACTTTCGGTTCATCCTTCATCTTCTCAGAACTATAACTTCCCTTCCAATTTCAGTTCTTGTTGACGGGAAATTTTCTCCTTGCAAACTTCTTTGGATTTGTGATCATCAAGGCATACTCCTCACTTGTAAGGTCGCACTCTGACATGTCTGACTCTTCTTCTTCTTCACCAGTACTTTTTCCTTTAGAAACAAGAGCCAACGATCCCACACCAGAGACCACTTTCGCTTCCTTTGTTACAACACTTTCATGGGACTTCAGTATCCCTACTAGTTTCGCCAGCGAGTACGATTTAAACTATTTATGCGCCTTCACAGTGGAAACTACGGTCATCCATTCTGGTCTCAGCCCGTTCATGAACGTTACTTTCTGCTCGATTAGCTTCCTCTCTATCCCATGCTTGATCATCTTACTTAAGAGATGATTGAACTGATCAAAGGTCTGTACAAGCTTCTCTTCAGGTTTCTGTTCAAAAACTCCAAATTCTGATAGTAACAGAGTTTGAATGGAGTGTTCCAGATCTTCATCAGTCGATTAAAGTTCCTTCAACCTATCCCAGATCTCTTTAGCAGTTGTGCATGAACCTACAAGCCGAAAGGTGTCGGATTGCAGGGCGAATCTTATCATTCGCATGGCTTTAATGTTACACAAGATCTTGTCTTTCTCATCCTGTGGCATCTTCTGAACATCTGTTACCAACTTGTTGTAATCCTTTTTCATCTTAACAGTTGTGTTTGTCTCCGAATGTACAAACGGTCCAAGAGTGATAGCTTCCCAGATAAGATAGCCATTGTCTTCAGATCCAACCACGTAATCTTCAAAGTGATGAGCCCATACTTCGTAGTCTTGAGTATAGAGTATGGGAACTCTGGTTGTTAATCCGATGTTGTTTGAGATGTTGATGGGGTTTGTATGCGAATCATCGTGAGACATGGTGAGCTGCTAGAATCAAACCTGTAAACTTAGATTAGGGTTTTATCAAAAATAGAGTTGTCGTCGATATGAAGACTGCGGCTTCTATTTATACGATAAAAACGGAAACCCTAAAGTATTACGAATACAGAAGGAATGTGTATTGATCACACAGTCTCCTGCTCTGCTACCAATTGTTAGAACAAAGTTCTTTAAGGATCGTATGATTCTAAGCAAGATATTAAAAAAGAACATAATAAAGAACACAAGTATGGTGCTGAATATGTCGAATGATTAATGCAATAACACCTCAGAAGAGCTCGATAAAGAACTTCAATCTGTAGAGGCGTTTAGGGTTACAAGAATCAACGTAATAGACAACTATTTAATATACACACACATGCATGCATATATATATATATATATATATATATATATATATATATATATATACTATAACCCTAAAAGCTAATCTAGATAACAATGAAACTAATCTAGATAGACACGGATGGACAGGCCCAATCCGGATACAAAATTCATATCCCAAGACGCAACACAAATAGACTCAACAAAACTAGAACAAATGGAAGGGACTCGGCGAGTTAGCGAGCCAACTCGGCGAGTCCAGTCAACCAGGAAGTTGACTTTGACCAGGGGTAAAATAGTCATTTTACCCTAAGATTAGTTATCAGTATTTGACTTAGTGTTTATGGAAATTATAGCGTGGGAGTTCTAGAGTTGCTGTCAGACAATTTCAGAGTTAGCATCTCAACAGTCAGCGTTACGAGGTGAGTTTCCTTCCAGTAGGAATGGGTCTAAGGCCACAATGCCAGCCCGTTTAATTAGTAGTAGTTTCCGAACCTCGGTCCGATGCAGTAGTTAGAATGTTTGATGCCTTCGTGGTTCAGACATGGTTTATGTGTTATGTGTTCTGGGCTACGACCCGATGCAGTATGCAGTTTATATGTTCATGCTAGTTGATATGTTTATGCTATTCTATGTTATGCCCAGTTAGTTCCGGACTTCGGTCCTATGCAGTTAGTTCCGGTCTTCGGTCCGATGTAGGGGACAAGGTCCCAGTCAATTCCGGACTTCGGTCCGATGCAGTTAGTCCCGGACTTCGATCCGATGTAGAGGGCAAGGCCCTAGTTAGTTCCGGACTTCGGTCCGATGCAGTTTCCAGACTTTAGTCCGATGCAGTGGGCAAGGCCCAGTATGTGTTATATGTTATTTTATGGTATGTGTTAGCTTGGGGGAGCTCACTAAGCTTTGAGCTTACAGTTTCAGTTTTGGTTTCAGGTACTTCCGCAAGTAAGGGAAGAGCTCGGGTTGATGGCATCGCACATACCACAGCTTCAGTTTGTCCTGGGAGTTGTTTTAGCTTTTCATAGATGTGATTTGATACAGTCTTGATACAGTTTTCTCGTGATACTTTGCTATGGTTTTGAGATATTGACGTACGAGTTTTATTTTATGATATCGACATAATGTTTTTAGTAATTATTAAACAAAAATTTTTGGGTCGTATTTTCGGATGTTACATCCGAAATTTCATTAGGTTTCCAAAGAGTAGAACCATCATCAATGGGAACTATTCTTGGAGAAGGGACAGGAGGCAACATAGACTTGGTGGCTTGGAATGTGTCGATTGTGAGCTTAGTCTTTTCTCTAGCCAATTCATGGCTTAGTTGAAGAATGTATGCCAAGGATGATGGCCAGGTAACAGTGGACCATATCCTTTTCTCTTCCTTTGAAAGAACTTTAGCCATAAATTTTCGAGGAGCTCGAATTCCAATTACAGCATTGGTGATATACTCAACTTCTTCATCATCATCTTATTCATCAACTTCTTTAGATGGAGGGTCCATGGACAGAACCTAAATGTCATCGTCATCAGACTTATCTCGAAGTCTGAACTCCAAGGTAGGTTTCCATGAAATGGTACAATCCTTCTGACTTGGTTTTCCCCCTCTTGCATTTGATGGACCGACTTCCGATGCAATTCTAGTTGTTTCTTTGACTTCAGAGAGCCTTTTGAGTACCTTTTGGAAGCTCATGTTAATTTTATTTGAAAGGGTATCATAGGTGTCAGCTGTGGGAGCTTGAGCTTTCAAGTGATCAAATATGGAGTCACGGATAAAGAGCATCTCGTCTAACTTGTTGTTTGGAATGCCAACTATGTTCCAACAAGCTTTGTGTTAGGGTGCAAAGTCACGCTTGGATGTGGTTTACCCTCTTGTATGTGTAAATGGCTTGAGTATTTCCTATAAATAGGAAGTGAGTGACTCTCATTATGTAAGAACTTGTAATGATCATTTTGGAGTGTTAGTTTTAGAGAGAGAAATAGCAAACCTATTTGGCGAGCTTAAACCTATATTTATGTACTCCATGTGTTCATGATTTGAATAATGACTCACTAGATCTTTCAAAATCCGCATTTGTCATCATAATCGACACCACTATAGTTGGTATCAGAGCGGGTGTTCTTGATTGGATCAAGAATTGATCCATGATGACATTTTAGATTTGGTGATTCTTTATGTTCTTATTGATCTTTGTGTTCATAGTGTGTTTTGTGTTCTAGAAATCAAAATTTTCCTTGATTTGATCCATAATTCGATTTTCTCTCTCTAGAATACTTTTTTGTACCACTTTCTCTTTGTAGAGATCTCTTTGATTATCACTTTTCTCTCTTTAGAAGAACTCAATATCTTATCGATTGCTCAAAGATGATGAACTTTCCGTATGATTCTTTGGTTGTGATCGTTGAAGATGTCAAATACAAAGTCAATGAAAATCAATTTTATGGGTTAGTGTTAAGCAAGTTGATTTCATGGGGTAATATGGTTTCTTATAGAGGTTTGAAGGATGATCATGGAAGCTTTATATTTCAAAGACTTTGTAAGATTAAATGGTTGAATAAAATTTCCTTGTCCATATTAGTACATAGTAGAAATCAAAAGGATGGAGAAGAAAGAGATTTGTTTAATAAGAAATACATTTCTATTATTGAAGACCCAAATGATCTTCATGCTCTTAAGTTTGTTGAAGTTCAAGACTATGGAGTTCAATGTGATGTTCTTGAAGTTCATGACAAGAAGATTCAAGTTGATTCTCATGAAGATGAAAAAGTTTTTTGCTCGATTGGAGTTCAAACCGATGATATTTTGTGTTCTTGTGATTCGTTTGAAGGAATGATTCCTTATTGAAAGCCAGTAATCCAAGAAATTCAAAAATATTAAACTCCAAAAGATTTGATTCAAACTTGTAAAGTTGAAGTTGTCAAGAATGAAGTAGTTCTTGAAATCAAATATTCAAGATGCAAAAAGATGAGAAAGAAAAAGAAGAAGAAGATTAAACGTAAAAACAAGCGGGTTTATTCACAAAATTCTTCAAATGTTGTTATAAAGCCGAAATCCATGAAGCAAACATGGGTTCCAAAGCAACAATCTCCAACTGTTGCATTGAGTTTAAATTCAAAACCCAAAAGTGCTGATGGTTCTTATGAAGATGTTCTTAGATCGTTGAAGAACACGAAGAATGAGTTGTACAACACGCATCGTGGGTGGTACAATGTTCAAATTGGAGATTTTCTCATTCCAACAAAAGAACCAAGATCTTCTAAATTTGATTCATTCGTTGCAAATGGAAATCAGATCGTCAAAAAGGTATCTCATATTGATTTCAAAAGTCCATGATTTTGAATTGTGCTTTATGTTTTACATTATTGATTGGTTTGTTTCGTTGGATCTAATCCGTTTCAACCCCATTGTTGATCCAAGAAAATTATTTTTGTTTAGATCAAAACCAAATTAAACTCATTTTTTTAATTCCACTGTTCATAGATCTAAATATTGAGACCAAATCAAAGCACATACTCAATCTAATACTTCTTATCATTGGTTATGAGCCCATTAATTTCTAATGATCCGATGTATTTGATTAAGTCCAAAAGTCGTGTGATTCTTTAAAGCCATTGTTCTTCTGTTGACTTGTACACCTGCTTTATTTGATTGTACCATCTGATCCATTCTCAATCGTTTCTTTATCTGACTGTTCACCAGTTCATAATCGGATTATTCTTGCATTTTCATTCTCGTTCTTTCGGTTTCTTTTCATTGTTTCTAATAATTGATGGTTGGTGTTTGTTAATCTGCGACTGGGAGCTTGATTTTGATTTCTAAGGTCGATGATTTTGATTTTATACAATTTGAAGTTGAAATCAAATTGAATGATGATTTGAAACTGATATTGTTGTTCGAGTCAAGTGTCAACTGTTATTGAATTAGAGTCGAGCGAGTTATAGATGAATTGAAATCGAAAGTATTTTGAAGTTGGAATCGACTTAGAGTTAATGTCGAGTTTGACTGATTTGATTTAGAATTGAGAATCGAAAGCTTAAAATTGGAATAGAAAATCAAAAGTCAACTGGTATTACTTGATGTCGTTTAAAATCAAACATGTTTGTTTGACTGGAGTCAAACATAATTGAGTCGACTGTGTTCATCGAGATCAAACCTACAAGTCAAATAGAATGCTTGAGAATTCTAGAAATCGAAATGGGTCTGTTGTGTGATGATCGACAGATCGAGTTTGGTTTGGTGTAAAAGGCTTGATGTTTTGGGAAGATCTGTAGAACAAAGCCTATGATTTTGAGATCATATGAGGATTTTCAAAGTTCCGACTGGTGTTCGAATTCATTGAGTCCGATGGTTCGTTACATCTGATATTACATTGGAAAAGAAAGGAAAATGATTTATATCGATTTTGATCAGGAAGGATTGAGAACGAAGGTTGTTATCAATTCGGTTGAAATCGACATGAGAAGATAGTCACTTGGTTTGGAGATTGTGTTACTGAAAAGAAAAGGATGTTGAATCGATTTGATTTTGGAGTAGATGTTTTGATGTCGATGCCTGATTGTTAAAAGCGAAGCCTTGAGTATTTGAGTATTGGAGAATCAAAGTCTTTATATCTGTGTCAAGGTCAGTTCTTTGAATGATCCATAAATAATTCAGTGTTCGAATGGCTTCGTTTTCGACTTTCCTCTGACTGATTAAGAAGACGCTTCGTTGTTGAGGAACATACCCACTTCATTGACAAATTCTTGAGACAAAACAAGTTTCAATTTTGGTCCCTGATCTTTTAACGAAATGATAGAAATGACCCATAAATGGTGTAAAATTTTTGTGAAGAAGGATGAAGTTTCTCACTTAGCCCTTATAATTTTGAAATGTTGGCATAAATTATCCAACTTCGAAATTGGGCTAACAATTCTAAGAAATGGAGAATTTTACGAGTTCAGTCGATGCAGTTAATGCGAAGTTACACTTTATGCCCAGTTTCATAAATGGGGTAGAATTTCGCATCTTAAGCTGTTTTTGGCGCAACGAGTCCATATAGAATTATGAAAGTGGCAGTTTTTACCCGGTTTTTGGAAATTCTTGCAACTTTTACCCAAAAGTCAAAAATTTTCACAAATTTGGAAAGTTTTTGTGACTTTTTCGTGATTGTTTTTCCATACAAGTTTTTCGAGGTTTCATTTTTGGCACACATCAAGGGGGGTTTATGTGAAGATTATTCCTCGGGCGCTTCTCACCCTTAATGGGTTTTATAATCATTTTTTTATTATAAAAAGGGGGACAATGAAAAGTGGGTATTTGAAGCTTCTCGGGTTTTTCGGATATTCATTTGCGGATTTGAAGACTTGTATCATTTCGAGGGGAATTTGGTCTTGATCGCGTGAGCTCGTTGGATATTAAAGCCGGGACATCCAATCCTAACTTTGAGGGGGAGAATGTTAGGGTGCAAAGTCATGCTTGGATGTGTCTTACCCTCTTGTATGTGTAAATGGGTTGAGTCTTTCCTATAAATGTGAAGTGAGTGACTCCCATTATGTAAGAACTTATAATGATCATACTGGGGTGTTAGTTTTAGAGAGAGAAATAGAAAACCCATTTGTACTCTTTCTATCAAAAACTAATGAGAGCTTAAACCCATATTTATTTACTTCATGTGTTCATGATTTATATGATGATTTAGTGGATCTTTCATTTTCCACATTTGTTATCATAATCAACACCAATACACTCTTAGAAGTTTAATGAGGACTTGCTGCATTATGAGATTGTGTTCATCCTTCTTTTTGACTTCCTTTTCCAATCTCTGAATCTGATTCTCATGTTGGACAAGGGTTTTCTTGATCAGCTCGTTTGTGGAACTGATCATGTCTTCATGGATTTTGAGCATTGTAGAGGGGATCCCAACGTGGTGATCTAGGCTGGAGTTGTACTTTTGTTCAACCTCTTCCAAAGTATGCTTGAACTGCAAGGAGATAAGTTGATCGAGTTGTTCAGCCCTTTCAGTATCCAAGGGCCCAAGTTTCTTCATTTCAGAAAGAAACTTGAGAATAGTGTAAAGTTTAGTGTCAAGGCTGGAGACCTTGGCATCAATCTTGGAATCTAGCTTCACCACAGATTGGTATAGTGACTCCAAATTGGACACAACTACAACAATGTTGTCTCGGAGTTCCAACAAGGCAAATTGATCAACAAGGTTTCTTGAAGATGATCAAGTGACCGAGGTGGAACTCTCAGACTTATCTTTATCACCACCTTTGTTGATTGAAGGTTAAGAAGGAGTAGCATTGTTCTGTGTTTGATTTTAGTGTTATGGACTTGGTCATCTATTTGAATTTTTTCATTAACAGGCTTCGGTGAAGATGACGTCAGTCCGAAATCAAGATAGGTCTTGATAATGAGGGATTTTGCAGAGAGTGAAATAAAGAAAAGAGCATGGGAGTGGCAATGGATGTGTTTTCATCATCGAACATGAACTTAGTGGAATGTTCTTCTCTAGGGTCAGGATGTAAGGCATCATGAAGAGGAGACTGCAGAGGATCGTCTGTGATGATTATGGTTTGGGGAGCTTCTCTTGATGCAAACTCTTGTTCTATTACAGCATCTATGGGAGGAATAAATGTCATGTTGCTATCAATGTCTCACTTTCTCATGGAGACGAGAGTCGATTTAATTTGAGAACAACTGAGCTCTGGATGTCTTGTGTGAGCCCTGTTGACATAATCAATCCAATTTGCATCGTTAGAACCTAGTTGTCCTTTACCCGAGCCATGTATCAGACCAGTTGTGGCTTTTGGAGTTGGAGGGACAACCGTAGCTTCAGAAAGCTTAGGATCCAAGGCAAGGGCCTCTGATCGTGCTTGTGTGGAAGAAAGAGGGATTTTCGAGATGAATCATGAGTGTGCTCCATGGGGGGGGGCAAGGAACTCTTTTCAACACCGACATCACCTTTTTGGGAAGGTGAGGGTGGATCATGTGGTGACTCCCTGTGTGTGTGAGCATGTGCTTTTGAAGCTCTGAAGTGTACTTCGAAAGAGTGGCCTGGGGGGTAAGCGGATGACCAGAGTCAGTCGGAATGTCATTAAGTGATTCATTTTGGTAGGAAACATCGAATTTGGCTCTCTTTTTGGTTTTTGGTTTAGTGGGATATGTTTTTCGTTTAGCTGCCTTCATTTTCTTGCCACCAGTCGAGACTGGTTTGACCACGCCCGAGGGCTATTCAATAGAGACTGGGGCAAACTGTGTAGGGTCATATATAGTCGAATTCTCTAAGTAATATTTCAAAAAAAGAGACTCGGATGGTAGAGTGGCTAACATGTGTTGAGGCAGTCTACGAGTTTATAGCATTAAAGGAGAGAAATACCTTTTTCAGTTCTATGTTGATCAGAATTAGCTCTTGTCTCTCTCGATAGAGTTGCTGAAGTGTAAGAACCCAAAACCTCGGACTATAAATTTCTTGAGGCTTGTTCTTCATTGTAAACTTATGAAAATCTTGCCACAGGACCTCGGTCAGATCTACAACATTGGTTCTCCCTGAGTAAATGTTGTAAACAACATAGAGCCAATCATTTCTCATTGTATAATTGCCACCATGCTTGCTCAAAATACCACGAAGATGGATGTACCATTCCGAAAATCATAGGATAAAAATTTCATTTTTAATATAATCAAAACACTCAATTATCATGTATTTAAACATTTAAAAGTATTTCAAAACAAAACAATTATCATAGTACATTCCCAAAATCACGAGTTTACAGAAAACGCGAATGTATGCACTGCGATCAATCCAGGCCCTTCCCTTTCGAACAAAAAGTACCTGAAACCATAAACCACAAACTATAAGCGTAAAGCTTAGTGAGTTCCCAAATACTACATACCAAACATACCATACAATCATACATATCAACATTAAATAGGAGGTGCTATTTGCCAACCATAGTCTTACCATTATGTCACGAGCTGTATCATAGTATTTCCTTGCCAAGTCGGGGACCAAATGTAACACTAGTCAAAATAGGTCAATAACAATCACATATGATTATGCCAATCATATATTGTGATTTTATTAAAACTAGTAATGTGATAAATGTACTATATAGTTCATGATAAATTCTAATACAAATATGAACTTTCTTTATGATACAACTCAAAGTATACATCGATACGATTCCAAAAATATAGAGAACGTCTAAATGTGACTTCGCGTGAAGAAGTTATGATAAACCAAACACCATAAATCTATATAATAAGATGAATTTAAAATAGACTTAGAATTAGCTATTAGATTCTAAAATAGAGTTGTAGTACTCATAATTACCTACGTGTGGATATAAAGAACGTCAAAAACGGAGTTCGTATGTGAAAGTTACAACTTTCTGAAGATTCTGCTGTCAGAAATCCTAATCCGACTGAGCTCACGACGTGAGCATAGAAACTTACGATGTGAGGAGTCATATTGCCACATTTCAGACCTAGAGGGTGCACGACGAGGGTACGAAGGGAT
Organism: Lactuca saligna; assembly: GCF_052625555.1. Classification (NCBI taxonomy): domain Eukaryota; kingdom Viridiplantae; phylum Streptophyta; class Magnoliopsida; order Asterales; family Asteraceae; genus Lactuca; species Lactuca saligna. The sequence goes on from NC_136420.1 coordinate 132,333,722, forward strand.
AAGTTCTAAGCTCACAACGTGAGCAAGGATATCTCACGATGTGAGGAGTCATATGGCCACCTTCCGAAGCTAGGTACGCAAATGGCAAGTCTACGGGGTGACCAACCATGGCTCACGACGTGAGACTATATGGCTCACGACATGAGAGGCCAAAATCCTTCCTATAAATAGCAAGTCCGACTTCAGCTATTCCTACAACTGAACTTCTTCCCTTTCTCTCATTTGTTGAAGCCGTCTTGCATCCCGAGCCCGGTGATCACGAACCGCTGACCGTTTCTGCTTAAATTACATAAAATCACGCTACTAGGGTGAGTTTCACAGCCCCACTTTCTAATATTTTCGGGGGAAAACGCATTCTAAATATTGTATATACATTACTATTATTTCTATATGATGGTATATTAGTATCAACGTAGGTAGTTATATTAATCGGGATATAGTTGTTCTAAATATAATATTTTGAATATATACAACTATTGTTAACTTGTTAGCATGCTATTGTTATAGAAATATATTAATGTAGATCTTGAGTTATACTTAAGATTCTATATATGTTGTGTGCGATATAGTTCGGAAGTTCTATATGTTAAAAAGTATGTACGTTGTTATTATTGGTTTTATGTCAATATAAAACTTGTTATGTTATATTTTGTTGTTGTTATTGGTTTTGTGTCAAGATAAAACCTGGTTTTACTTCAAGTTATAGCTGTTATACTGTCTAAATGTTATGAAGTTAGGAGTAATGTTTAAAAGCATAGTCTAGTAACTTAGGGTTTTAGACATGAATATGCTTTTGTTGTTAGATCTATAAGAAGCCTTTGAAGTCTACATGAGTAATTGTATTGATCAACTAAGATTGGGGATCTTAGTGGAAATCCTATGAATTGTAACCGTTATTCTCGTGTGAGCGAGGAAGACGTGTATAATTAGTATACGGGTTGACAACCCCACTTGTGATTGTTAGCTACAGTCAACCATAAGTGAGTAACAAACTATCCTTTTACTTGTTATTGTTCTGGCGTCGATGAAGCATGCGGTATTGTTTCTCATGGAAATCATGAGTGTATTGTTTCTCATGGAAATCATGAGTGTGTTTTATCAGAGGTATTGTGTCATAGAAGCGATTACAGGCTATTGGTATCAATTTGTTAGAAACATTATACTTTGTCGTATACAAGTATTAATGTTAAGTATAAGCTTTCCCCTACTTATACCCTTGGTTCAAGAAACGTCTAGGTATAACACTTATTTGATAAGTAGAATATTATACCTGATATGTATACTAAACGTTGGAGAGTCAAAATGACACTTTCAAAAAGTATACTTTTAAACTTGGAAAACGTATTATTTTTATATGGAGTCAAAACCTATGGACTCACCAACTTTATGTTGATGTATTTTAAAATGCATGTGTTTTCAGGAACTTGAAAAGATGGTATGTATTCGAATAGGAGAAGTTTTACTATTACCTTCCTGTTCATTAAGAAGTATACAATAGTTGGATATTATGTAATAGGTTCTAGAAAAACAATAATGTAACTTTCAATCATCAATAAAGGTTTGTATTTTCTTTAGTATTTTTCAATGTATGTTATATAACGGTGATACGAAGTATGACGTTACATCACCCGGTGTTTCCACCGATGGTCGGGGTGTGACAGATTTGGTATCAGAGGTATTAACTATAGTGAACTAGTACTTTCTTAGGAAATCACGTATATAGTTTAAGGTTTACTCTATTAGGTTTAGGTATATCCCTTAGCCTATAATAAAAAAAATATTATTAACTATTCTACTGAAGGACTACTTATGGGAGCAGTGACAGGATAGACATGTTGATTTGGGTTGCTGGATTCCAGAACGACTATATGCTAAAATGATCCTGTCCTTTCGACTGTCCTGACTGGCCGGTGCCTTATCAGATAGACCTGAAGTAACTAACAATATTTAAAGTGTGAATACAATAAATAAGAACATATAGTCATATATAAAGACTCAGACCCGCGATGAGAATACACCTTCATACTCGGAATGTTTTTTTATCTCAAGGATTTACATCAAATATTCCAACTAAAGTTTATATGTGCGTGGATCATATCACAACTAGGTGTAGGTGCGCAACTACATTTTATTATGATCAGATCGTATGAACTATTTAATTTAGGAGAAATATTTGATAGAATAAATTCTTGGTGATCCAAAATGTATAGGAATTCGACCTGGCTTATTCACAAGGATGGATAATCATCGAGGATATGGATGAAGAAGAAGAAGTTTCATTCCCCATGTTTGTAGGCGATTCTTACTACCCTATAAATCCAACCACCTTTTATCAAATACCTTCTAATTATGGAGCACCTTTACCTTCCAACGAATGGGAAGAGAGTAAACCAATGGAAGAGAGCGAACCAGTGGTTACCGTCAAGTTCTAGGAGGAGCAAAGATGAAACGCATGACATGCAAATCCATACCAATATGGAAAAGGATTAAGAAGAATCAGAAGGCGACATCTTCAGGAAGTCATAGAGTTCAAGATGAACCTACACGGATAACCCAAACCGTCGATAGGTGGGTAGCAGAAGAAAGAGCTACTAAGATGTTTGAGACTGTTCAATCATCTCGACCACATCCCCCACATTCATCTGAAGATAATACCTTATCACAATTGTTTAAGAAAAGTATGAAAATTGAAGATAAGATGGAAATTGCCAAAGGTAGGGCTACTCATCTCTCCGGAAGAGTGCGAAGGCTAGAAGGAGAAAGGATGCGAGATCAGGAATCGGTGATGGATGTCCATCATCATATAAACTTCGCTTATAACGACATGATTACTCATGATGCAAGGATTGCAGAGTTAGATCTCTACAATCAAACCTCAATAAATGAAGAACACACAGGAAGTCTTGAGCAGAGAACTCAAGCACTTGAGGAGCAAGTGGTTAATGTCACTGACATGCTAGGTCATCACTTAGGTTTCCGGTAGATAAGCTAAAACTAGTGGTTGTGTAAATAAAAAAAAAATCAGACTAGTTAAGGCAAAAAGAGTAAAGTTTATAGCAAGGATGTAGAAAACCTTGCCAATTTTTCAATGTTTATAGAAACTTTTCTCTTACAAGCCTAAATAAACTGATGTAACCACTGGTAATAATATGAAGCATATATTACACTAATCATTGTGTTATCCATTATGTTTTACACTTTGAAGAATAATTAAACCACCACAACCACCAAACCTCTCTTCCCTTACTTTCCAGCGATCCAGCCCCACTTTGTTCTCCTTCTATAGTTCTTTTCCAACCCTAAACCTAGTGTCTTAAATTAAATTATACAGCAAGCAGACTTTTAATTTTGATGGTGCAAGTGGAGTAGGATGGGAGAAAAGGGGAAAAAATATGATGGATTCAGAAGGGCGAGTGGTTGTGGGATAGAAGTGGGCGACATTAATGGGTTTCAGGGTTTCAAAGGGGGTGGATTTGAACTGATGTTGCAGATAATCTATCCTTATGGGGTCGTCGTTGTTGCAAGGTCCAATGTATCCCCATTAAATTCTTATCTGTTGACTTTCTTATCATCGAATAGCAGGCCAAGAAGTGGTTATGGAAACAAATAAATCACCATTGAAAACTGAAGCTCAAACATTCACCCACCTGTTACGTGAACTAAGAAAAAGCAAAGAAGAAAAGAAGAAAAAAGGACCACTTATTTTGTGAACAAAGACAATGAATGAGTTTTGTAAGGAATAGTTCCACATCCCACATCGCTGCTAGGGAAAAACAACAGGTAGAAATATTCTATAAAATGAGCAACATTCCCCTTCTAAACTTAAAACATCTGTCCTTTGGGTTGTTGGCTCCATTGGGCCGACGACTTCTTTAGAGTAGGCTTGAATGACTTGGTCCGAATTGGTGTCTGATTTGGACCGAATTGGATCGGCTTTGACCGATATTGACCAAGTCTGATAAATTAACCCTCTAAGATCTATCCGTGGGCGGTTAGAGAATGCCAAGCGGCTAGGCGTCGATTAATCGGCTGCCTAGATTGATTTCTACAACCATTATATATATATATATATATATATATATATATATATATATATATATATATATATATATATATATATAGTCATCTTTGTAAAATATAACATGATTCAGTATGGGAGATAGAACTACAAAGTTAAGCTCAGCTGAAGGAAGTAATTGAACACCACTAGACCAACACAGTTAATACATGTAGCCAATATTTGAAAAGCTATTGGGTGTTTGTCATGGTCTCATGGACATATTAAAGGCATTGAGCATAAGCCTTCATCTAGAACATCGAGTTACTTTGACAGACAGTCATTACAACCACCACAATAGGCTCAGGTATCACATCAAACACATGTAAAACTAGCTTAGTTTACTTCAAACTCTTGTCTAAAGGTCTATTAATGCATGTTAGTTTATTAATTTCTGTTTATGTTCATTATTTGTCACAAGCTTTGGTAATTGACAATTTAGTAGTTTGGTTTATGATCTTACTTTGGTACTTTGTAATTTGTAGCTGAGTCTATGTTAAAACTTTAGTAGCTTGGTATTTTATTATATGTTGATACTTTCTATGTTAGTATTTTGGTAAATTTTAGTTTGGTATTTTGGCTTATTATCATACCTTGATAGTTTGATAGTTTGTTATATTTAGTTTGGTAGTTTGGTTTGTAGATGTTGATATTTTGGAAATTGTTAGTTTGGAATATTCTTAAATTTTAGTTTGTTATTTTAACTTATAAGTTTATTAATGTCTATATTTATTTTATAACCGGATCGTTTTTAAGAGTATTCTTTGAGACTAGATAGGTAGGATTAATTTTATGTTTTATTTTTTGTTTATGTATGTTTTAAGTTTGTATAACAATAATTTTATACCAAGTGTTTTATATAGTATTATGTTTTTCTGCATTATGCATTTGATATTGTTTTATGTATTTTAATAATAGTTTTTATGTATTTAGTAAATGTTGTAATTTTAACATAAAATATTAGCAGTGACTTCAATCGCAGCGACACCAATAGCAATGGCAAAGACATTAGTCACAACAATCTATGGCGCCAATAATAATGGCAAGAAAGGCAATAGCAACGACATGTAGTAGCGGTTGATGGAGACTAATCTACAATCAAACTAGATAAAAACCAAATAAAAAGACAAAATTTCTAATTTTGAAAAGGTTTAGAGCATTTTTGAAAATTTATCACTTTTAATATATTATACATTCTAAATACTCATCATGATGGTGTCTAATGATTAAAACCATCAACTCATTGAATACTTGAAGATAGTGTGCAAATAAGTAGGTTTCACTTAATTCGTTTCCGTCTCAAAAAAAAAAAGTGTGCAAAAAAGTTTTCAACACCAATATAATACTAAGAATACTAAGATAGATATCCATTCAAGAGCATATATATATATATATATATATATATATATATATATATATAAAGCCAAGTCAAAGCTTCTTGGCACGACTACACGCGCGTCACAATCGTAAGCTAGTTCCTCTCAATCATGCACCTGCATTTACATTTTTACAAAGAAACTATTAGGAATTAATGGGATAATCAAGCCTGGTAGAAGAATGCTTAGTTATTTTTCTAACAATATGTTAAAATTTTGTACATTTCAAAATTTGCAGCTTCTTAATATCTTCAACATCAACTTTTCTTCCTCATCATCTTCTCAACTGACGTCTTCAACTCTAACATTGGCTTCTTGAATGCCTTGAAAAGCAACTTCAGGGACAACTTGGGTTTCAGGGTTAAGTCTTGTGTATCATCAATAAGACAAGCATCCTGATAATCTTCAATATTCTATAACAAACATAATGCAAGTGGAATAAATGTAAAACACTTCATTCCGTAAAACAAATCATACCATTGGCATTGCAGATTCAACATGTCTTGCAATAGGTAATTCATTTAGTACTTCCACTTGGTCAACAGCAACATTGATTTCATGTTCTTCATAACCAACTTCTCTAAGTACTTGAGCATAATCTTGAACAATAGCTTCATCAACAATATTAACTTCCACCTCGTTAATGTCTGTTTCCAACTCTTTAACGTCTACCTCCTGAACAAGTTCATCAACTTCATTCTGTAACAAGCATAAAACAAAACATGTATACCATTTACCAATATAAGAGTTTAAGCAACTCATGTAAAAAGGAAAAAGTAAACATCTCATTGACCAATATAGTAGTTTCATTAACCACACTGAGTAAAAAGCATAAAGTAATACGATTGATCGACCCTCTTCCACCTCTAACATCTATGACATATTTCACATCTTAAAGGCCTGTGAGTTTCATATAGGTTTATTGTGCCTCTTGGTTCAACCCAATCATCTGTTTTTGAAGTTGTTCCTAGCTCTTGTTTCCTATGTGCTTTTTGTGGGTCTTCATGCATGTCAATTGGTGTTGTTTTGTACTGTACGCAGCTCATCAATGGTCGACCCTACATTTTCTTCTTTATCTTTTTAAAAAAAATAATAAAAAAAAATAAACACCGACCTAAGGAGAATTCTTGCATCTTCGAAATACCATGCACTGATTATGATTGAAAATAAGGGCAACGAGTATTGAGTAACTTCCACATTAAATAGCAAGGAAAAAGTATCTAGTAGCTTTCGAAACCACAATTAAAGAAAGCGAATTTCACAAATACCTACACATAAAAAATTTCAAATCTACCACTAATCGAGAATCCTAAAGCCAAATGGGCAAAATAACTCATTTAATGTAGTATAATTATATATAAAAAAGCAAGAAACTCAACATTGATCACTACTACAAATTTGAGCAATAAGGACGACACTACTAGAGGTGAAACGGACATTAGGGTCGACATCCAATAGACGCACCGGATGTTGCCCCTAATGGTGTCGCCCATATTGCTTACATTCTCATGATCATTGTGTTTTCTTTATGTATAATCCAATCCATCCATCTTTTACACAATCAGACATCTTTGCTTAAGTTCTTATTTGGGCAATAGGGCAACACCGATAGGGAGACCGGCTGTCACGCTAATGTCGCAAAAAACACACACACACACACACAATGTTTTACCCCATCTTTTTTGGTGTCGCCGTTAATACCACTAAAGATCAATGTCGCCCCTAATGTTGTGTCGAAGCAATATTGCTTCTAAAACAGATTATTCCCTTTCTCACTTCTCTTTTTGGGATTTAATTCATCCCTGGAATTTTCTTTTTCTCTATCAGACTAACACCATATCCTCGGATCTGTTGCCATTAATGAACATTGGCACTACTAGGTCTTCTTCTTGCTGCTATCGGACAAACAGCTAGCACTACCTTGCACTTTTTTGTGATTTCATAGTCCCAAGTCATTTTTTTTCTCAAAACCCGTACACCACCACCAACCCCTTCTCTTTTCTGTTATTGATTTGTAGAACTTTTGTATAAAATGTGTTTAAAATATTATAAATTTGTGAAATGTATGTTTGGATTTGTTTAAATTGGTAGAAAGTTATGAAATGTATGTTTGGATATGTTTAAATTAGTATGAATGCATGTTTCCATGTGTTTACTAAGTAAAAATTAATGAAATGTATGTTTGGATATGCTTAGATTTGTAGAAATGTATGTTCAGATGTTTTTAGATTAATAGAAGTTTATGAAATGTATGTTTAGATATGCTTAATTAGATTGGATAAGCTTATATTAGTATTTTTTATGAAGTGTACATTTGGATATGCTTAGATTAGTAGAAATGTATGTTTGGATGTATTTATAATTTAGATTAGTAGAAATTTATGAAATATATGTTTGAATTTTTCATTTTTACTTGATGGTTGATGATACTATCTGAGGCCATAATAGAGATGGTTGTGAGCATCCACAACCTCCAGGTGGTAGACGTCGTGGTGAGCATGAGAAGGAGGATAAGTTTTATATGATTTATTTATTTAAAATATTTATATCTTTATTATTGCTTATGTTGACTAATATTTTTTTCATTTAGTTGAAGTCATACCATCCCAAAGAAGAGGCATGGCTAAAAACCTTAATCTCATAATCATGTAGGAGAGAAACAGAAAGCGATGTTTGCCTCTAGTGTTTGACAAAGATAGCAGCACCACACTGCTACTTACATACTTGTTCATGAGATGCATGATCTATTTATTCGTGAGATTAGCAAACATATATGGCGGACTATCTATTTAAATAAACCTTCTTGGGCAAATGTTTCTGATGCCAAGAAGAATTCCATGTTTGATCATCTCACGGTAAACTGTTTGTATAAATATATCTCGTATGTTTATTCGTATTACTTTTTTACTTGACTAATTTTTCTTTATTTGTAGCTATATTCGATCTTCAATAGCTTACCAAGGATCCCAAGTATACAAAGTCTTGGGAGGGCCATAAATATATTATTTCTAATTGTTATAGAGGATATAAAGTGATGTGCATCAACATGTTTGGGTGTGGGACAATGATGATTTCGAGAGATAAAGGGCTACCTTCCCCCATTTCGTTGTTTCAAACATTGAGAAAATCATAGACTTTTACAATACGGAAACATATAAAAAGCATTCAGTGAAAAAAAGTAAGTAAATCGTGGAAACCAAGTGTACATGGACTGTAGTACAACGAGCTTGTTTAGTATATACTCCTTTCCGCCACCAACCACCACCACCACCACCACCGACCATCTCCGCCACCACGAACACCTCCGCAACCAACCACCACCAACCACCGCCACCTCTACAACCACCCACCACCGCCATATTCATATATGAATAACTTCTATTATAATTACTCATATATGAATATACGTACCATTCCTCAAATACTAACACGTTCTATTGATATAGAACTTATTCAAAGTGTTAAAATATCATCGTTTGTTATTGTTTCGCTAATTTTGTAGGTAGCGATTAATCGTTAGGCGCATTCTAGTCGGTCGGATAGCGCCTAGTGTAAGCGTTTCGAGGCATCAAGTTCTAGTAGTTACTTTGAAGGGCAGTCACATGCACCACAACATATACATGTAACTTATTTAGCTAAACTAGCTTATTTTAATTTCATTGTATCATCTAAGGATCGATGAAAGCATGCTAGTTTGGTACTTGTGGTTAATGTTGATTATTTTTTTGTAAGTTAGTTTGATACTTTGGTAATTGGTTGTTTGGTTTATAATTATATTTTGGTAATTTAGTAGTCTTGTAATTTGTAGTTTGATTTACATTAAAACTTTGGTAGTTTGGTAATTTGATATTTTGTTATTCGTTAGTTGGGTTGTTTATGTTGATAGGTTGGTAATTTCTTTTATTTAGTTTGTCATTATAACTTCTAAGTTTAATATTGTTTTAGCATTATGTATAATGTCAGTATATATTTATTTTGTAGAAGAATTTTCTTGTTACTCTTTTGAACGACTTGATGCATAAGGAGATACTTGAAGACATGATTCGATCATTCTCAACCCAAATGATAGTGATGGCAATAACAAGGGGAACATCAACGAGGGAGATGAGGATAATGACACGTCCAGGTAGTTTTATTTATTTATTTATCTTTTTGGATGTTTTGTGTAACAAATAACTTTAATATTATACTTTTTGTAAAAAAAATTTGTGTTTTCATTATAATGGTGTTGTTTTCTATATTTTTTTTTTGTGTCGTTTATGCATTTAAAGCATTTTTACGACTATTGGGAAAATAATATTAAAAAAACACTAGAAATAGGGGTGACACATTAAGGGCGCCACATGAACAATAGTGACATATTAACAAGGGTAACACAAATAGCGGATATCATTTGAGGTATTAGGGGCAACATTTATCGCCTCTATTGACCTAATTTCTTGTAAAAAACACTTGGCAAGATCAATACATCAAACGTGCATGTATATGTTTAACTACAAAATGCATTGTAGAAAAATATTTTAGTAAAATAAAGCGTGGAAATTGATAGCGGAAAATTGTCAAAAAAAAAAAAAGACTCTTTGTGGAAGGCGAAAGCTCTCGTGTATATAGACCAAAAAATTACAAACTATGTATGATCTAACCTCAATGTAGCTATGGATTGTGTTAGGATCAAGCCTATATGAATTATCTGCATGTAAAACCTGATCTTGAGTATCAATTGAAGTCACTAGAATTGGTGCAGAATCCTAATTCCAATGATTTATGCAAAACGGTTATATCGAATTAAGAACACGGTTAACGAATTTTCAATGAACACTATATTAAATAATAGTCTAGAACATAAGATTCTCAATTACTCTCGGTTCACTCTTTCTCTCTAAACTTGATCTCAGCTTCTTAGAATCACCAACCCTTTACACGGTTGAAAACAATACTATATATACTTAGACCTAAATACAAAGGCCCAACCCAAAACCCAACCGAAATCCTCATTAAGCCCATCGAAATCACATGGTGATTTCGGTCCAAACACCACCAAAAACATGGTGTTTTCGGTCCTAGACCGAGAACTCTAAAAGCCATCAAAAGTAAAGTATAAACCATAAATCATGTCCTAACAATCTCCCTTTTAGTTTATAGCTTTCTTTTCTTTTCAATCTTCTCTTTGTTCTTGACCTTCAGGTTTTATCTTCGATTTCTTAACAACTTCAAGATGAACATATGAATTTCTGCATAATTGACTTCATCTTGAATAGTTGGACTTCCTTTAAAATGTGACTTTGAACGCACATTGGGTATAGAGGCTTCTTGTATAGGTTCTTATAAATAAGCACTTTCAGCTTTGAGAAACTTCAGAGATAAGTATAAAGAGACCGATTCTTCTGGATCACTTTGGCAAGTTCATAAATAGCAGCAAATTTATTGAGGAGGCTTCAACGCAATTTAACACATAGCTTCAAATACAAGTTCACCTTGCTTCTGGGGTTGAAAGGTTATGTGTTGAAAAATAATCTACACTTCTTGTTCCTTCGAATGAAAATTCTTTATCGATCACAGATGCGTCTTAAAAGGTAACTATGAGTAAGAAGTTTATGTGGATCACAGAATCATAAAGACCTTTCTCACCACAGTTGTTCAAGGACCCAGCCTTGGCTCAGATGGAGACTACTCACAGTATCTGTGTGAACACGGAGGAACGCACTACGATTTGTTGAGTATCGGAGAATTACTAGTGGCTATTTTTTGATGTTAGCCCCTACATATCCTCGATCAAAGATCTCAATACAGTTTTTCAAGTTAACAAGTTAACTTGGCCCTTGGCGAGACGTCCAATGGTTTCTGAATCTCAGCTGAGTGTACCATTCTAGTGCTAGTGAGAGTTAATTTGGAATAACTCACAAAACCATCCTATGACAAAATATTCGAAAACATATTTCCACAGTTTAGCATGACACGAGGTCAAGGCCCTTTGGCGGGACATTTAGCGATAATCATGCCTTGCGAAGTGGATTGCCCTAGTGCCAATAACCATTAATTCCTTACCTACGAAGAATGTATCCGAGAATATATTTGAGTCTCTGCAGTTTTGCATGACAAAAAGAATGCCATGAACCTAGGCAGGATGTTCAGCGATATCTATTTCCTGGTTAGGTGAATCGCCTTGGTACCGTGACAGTTCTTAGGTAAAGATAACTGACAAGACCAATTTTGACAATATGTATAGTTTTAAACTTTCAATTCCTTAAATACGACAGATCTTTGATAGAAACTGTCTAACTGATAGTTTGTACACTTTCATGCCTTCAATTCCATGAATACGACAGTTCTTAGAGAGAAACTGTCTAACTGAAAATTTGTACGGTTTCATGCCTTCAATTCCTTGTGAAAGTTGTGTGAACTATAATTCCGTTAATTCCTTTCAAGATTTCCTTTTACACAGAAAATTTCGATACAGTCTTCTTGAGTCTCTTCTTCTTTTGAATTCGCGTTTTAAGACAAATGAAAATTTTGAGATAAAAAAATAAAAATAAAATAAAGTTAGCACAATAAAAATGACTAAGAATAAAAAATAAAATTAACATACGCTAAAAAACTGTGTGTGTGTGTGTGTGTATATATATATATATATATATATATATATATATATATATGTATATATATATATATTGGATTTTTTTATTTTTCTGAAAAATAAATAAAAACATAAATAAAATAAACATATTTTTGAATTTTATGATTTTTGTATGGTTTTACTTCTCTCATTAAATTTGTGCATAGAGGAGAAAGAAAGAAAATATATGAAAAAATTGAAATAAAACAAAATTAAAATACAAAATGTACAAAAAAAAAAAAAAAAAAAAAAAAAAAAAAAAAAAAACTTTTAGTCTTCAAAACAAATCATTTTAAGAAAACTTAGGAGTATCAAGAAAATTCAACCCGTAGTTCAGCAATTGAAGTTGCATCCAGATGACCTGAGAACAGCAAACAGAAGTAACAATGTATTCAGCCTTAGCTGTGTTTCAATTCCGAAACGAAGTTAACATATTCAAAAATTCATCACGCCATTAAATACGATCCCCAGTTGTGTGATCTTTTCTTTCTCCCTTCCCACAAAGGACACATGTTCTCCATTAAAATTATAAATGTCATGTATAAGAGATATGTCTCCTATCATGTGCCTTGAACATCCACTATCAACCTACCGAAGTCTGATGATATTCCTCCATAGTTGCTCTGGCACAGACTGCGGGGTTAATTGGTTTTAGGAACCCAATCCATTTTGAAACTAGGTTTACCATTACCATCTACACAAGATACTATTTCCCATGACATATCCTGTTTATCAGATAAGGAACATAAAGAGGTTAGAGGACTTTTGGACGATTTCGAAATGTGACCTTTGGGAGCCCATTGGTAATTAGGTTTAAGCATTTTAATGTTTAACCTAATAGGTGCTTCAACACTTGATTTTGAAATGGAACTACCTTTTGATTTAGACTTATATTGCAAGTGTAAGCTAGAGGACAATCCTTGAGACGAACTCGACCTTACCGATTTCAGTTTGGCTGAACCATCACTTGAATTAGGCTTCTTGTCCGATATACCCTTTTTGTCCTTGGGAGTCTGATTCTTGGCCCTTTTAGCATTCCAATCACCATTGCGTGAACATGACCTCGAAGGATTTGTTTTGGAAGATATCCCCCTTGGCACGTTCTGCTAACCTTGTTCATAGTAGGGAACATATGAACGGTGTGGGTAATTTTTAGCAATGTGACCAGGAGTCCTACAGTTAAAAAAAGTTTGTCGTTTCAAATAAATAAGATTGTGACTTGGTCCTTGTCCAGTTGAAGTTTGTTTCAAAGAACTTCCACAAGCACAAACACATTTGTTAGACTGTTTAACAAATTTTTGTGGCTTGAATTTTTCAACAGTAAGATTATTATCATCACACGTTTTTGAAACATTTTCAGCAGAACTACAATTATTTTTGTTCGGCTCGAACCCATCTTGCACTATTACTTTATCTGCACATGAAGTAGAAACATTAGTATCGTTCACATTAATAATCTCAGTTGGGTCGGACTGTGCAATCTTGATTGAGGTAGTTACATGGGGTTGGCCATATTGTGCAGGTCTTTCTACTTCTATGGTCTCAAAGGCAGAAATATAATTATCATTAAAAGGAGGTGGGACACTATGATACCCTAGACCATTTTTCTAGTTATCTTTCCATTTTAATTGTTTTTCTATCGTAGATTCAACTATATCACTTGACAAGTCAAATTTCTTAAAGTTAAATTTAGCATCCTTAAATTTAGTTTTTAACGCATCAAGTTCAACAGTTAATTTGGCAATTTTCTCCTTAGCATAACGATGATGAACACATTTGGTGATATATTCCTCCCTAATCCTAATTAAATCTTTATTTTGAGCATCTAGTTTCTCTTTAAGATACTTGTTGACTTTCTTAATTTCATACATTTCATTTTTAAGCTCAAAACCCTCTCTAACTAATAACTCATTTTTCTCACGATATTTATTAATTTTATCTATGCAGGACTGAGAGCATGAGACTTCATTAACCTCCTTGGTACTGATGTAAGAACTCATTATTTACCAAAAATAAATGTCGTTTGACCGAAAACACCAATAGTCAACACCCCGTTGACCGAGAACCTTGAAGGTTAACTTTTTCTCTGAAAAAGAATTGACCGAGAACGAGGTTTCTTGACCGAGAACCTTAGACGAAATCTAAACAACCGAGAAGCTGAACCAAGGATGCAAAGCCAATTAAGCGGACCGAATACGTTGACTGAAGACCCAAAAAATACTGAGAAGCGAAGCTAACCTAGCCGAGAACACAAAGTCGCCGCCAAGAACTCCGAAGCTGAGACCGAGAGCTCCGAGGCAGAGACCGAGAACTCATAAGTTGAGTATGAGGAGCTGCCCTAACCAAATCTATCAGTTGGCCGCCGAGAACTTTTAAACCTAACCGAAAACCTGAGCTTGCCGCCGAGAACTCCTAGGTTTTGACCGAAGACGCCCAAAAATGCCAAAAACACGAAATTGGTAATTAATTAAGACCTATTCGATTGATATCAATCCTATCTCTCATACTAATTGTAAAACCCCATCTTAATTATCAATCAAATTCATTAGAATTTATGAGGAATCTCAATTCCAATGATTTATGCAAAACGGGTATATCAAATTAAGAACGCGGTTAACGAATCCTCAATGCACACTATATTGAATAATAGTCTAGTACATAAGATTCTCAATTACTCTCGATTCACTCTTTCTCTCTAAACTCGATCTCAATTTCTTAAAATCACCAACCCTTTACACGGCTGAAAACAATAATATATATACCTAGACCTAAATACAAAGACCCAACCTAAAACCCAACCGAAATGCTCATTAAGCCCACTGAAATCACATGGTGATTTCGGTCCAAACACCACCGAAAACATGGTGTTTTAGGTCCTAGATCGATAACTCTAAAAGTCATCAAAAGTAAATTATAAACCATAAATCATGTCCTAACACTACAAATGGAAGTGCTTCAAGAATCATGGTGTTGTAACTAGCAGAAGATCACCATAAGAGACAAGGTTATACCAAGGAGGTATAAAAAACAATTAACTAAATGTTCAGAAAAATCATACATCTTTGGAGGTGTCAAGTGCATCATTATTATCAATATGTATGTGTATGAGGAGTATATATTAAGCATATAACAAATGATCGAAACATGAATACCATTTTGAGCCATTCACATATGCTAAGGGACTTGTAAGGATGTTACTTATAAGTTACAAGTTACAATCTATCATACAATCTAAATTGTTTATAAATACTTTCAAAATTCAAAATTATATTTGGATTCAAAGAAGACAAAAACCATCAATCATACTAGCCGTTCTCATGATGCTCAATGACTACGTTGAAAACAAATCAAATCAATTAAGTTAAATATATGAACTAAGTTGTAACATGAAAATCCAAGTTATATGGCATGATTATTTGATGTACATTTAAGAAATATAAACATAACAAGGAGAAGCATATAGAAAACTTACTGTTTCCTTATATGTTGAGCATCGAGGAAAGGCAACCCTGCTAGACGCATTACCACATAGGTTACGCCATTTGTCCTACAATTAAAAATGATATTAAAAAAATATACGATGTCGAAATGAAGTTAGCATTTATAATTCTTTACGAGCCGAGCTCAGTACAAGGAAGCTTGAATCAAGCCGAGCTCGAGCTCGGGCCTCATATACTTAAACGAGCCCGAGTCAAGCCTGGCCAGGCTCGGGCTCGGCTTGGCTCGTTTGCACCCCTACACACGTGTTGGTAATTTAAATACTTACACACAAGACATACACACATAACACACGCTCACACACTAATACATATGGTAACAAACCCAATCATAATCCTTCTTCGATCCTAGATGCAGACCCAAAGTCGATTCAAGAAAAATATATATAAGAAATGTTCGCTTATAAGTTGAGAATGATAAGCAAAAAACTAAGAATTTAAGTGTTAGTATTCTTAATTGAAAACAATAATAACAAATATGAAATAGTCATATAAAAAGTGAGAATATACAAGCAACATTCATGATTTCAGTGTTTAAATCATCACCTTCCCTTCTACCTTCACCAGTATAAATGTCTTTAATATTTTTTTCATTTGAACGTATTTATATGTATTATCAACAATATTAACAATACCGAATTCAAAAAATAGTAAACTTATTTATATTTTTAATAATAATAATAATAATAATAATAATAATAATAATAATAATAATAATGACGATGGCGATTGTGATGATGATCATTATGATCATGATCATGATGATAATAACAACAACAACAACAACAAGTTTTTGTTTGTAGAAAAGTCCTGATTTATTTTTTATGGAGAATAATCCCAATATTTTTGGTCAATGTACGAAATAGTCTAAAATTAATTTGTTATCAGTTTCAACCTATCAAAAATTGTGAAAATGCAAACTTTTGCTAGTTTTTAGGATTTTCTTTAGTTCAAAAAAATTAATTTATGACTAAAACGTAAACTGAACCAAAATTTTGGGATTTTATTAAAGATTTCCATATATATATATATATATATATATATATATATATATATATATATATATATATATATATATATATATATAGAGAGAGAGAGAGAGAGAGAGAGAGAGAAATAGGTTCAAATTGTTAGGGTGCAAAGTTATTCATGTTTGACTTTGTAATGTGTTGACTTATGTAAAACCCACTTGCATATGGTGCATTAGCTTTTTGGCCCATGAGTTAGAGAAAGTGAGAGAGAGACATGTAAACACCTCTATATAAGGTGGGTTTAGTCCACTTGTAGAAGTGTGCTTGAGGTGTAAAAGTGAGTGTGTAAGTGTGTGTTATTTATGTAGATGTAGATCTATGTCTCTTTTTGTAATACCAAACATATTCAATACATCTCTTGAACACCCAAATCACCATGTTCAATGTGCAATCTTTAATTCCGCATGTCAAACCATGTTCTTTATGTCACTACAATTTGTATCAGAGTGGGTCTTCAATGATCAACGTGATTTTCGAAGAACAATTCTCGGTTTGACAATATTTGTCACAATTTGAGTAATTTTGGTGAATCTCTCTTTATGATCTCTCTTAGTTTCTTTAAATTCGTGCGTTGCATTTTTTATTTGTAATCATTTGACTCGTTGGATCAAATTTTTCTTAAGAAAACCCACTTTTTATGATCCGATTATTTTTTTCTTGATCAAGTCCCGATCCAATCCTATTTGTTGTTCAATTTGATTTTGAATTGCAATTATTTGTTTAAATCAAGAATTTGACTCAAAAATCATGTTATGAATCCATTAGTATACTTTGTTTTCTTGAGTCCATTTTTGATATTCGAAACTGTCCATGGAAGCTTTAAGCCCAACAATTCATTAGTTCTTGATCCAATATCTTAAAACTAAAAGCTCGTTCATCAAAATCAGATATTCTATTCGATGATATGTTGCTATTCGTCTTGTACATATAGAGTTGTACATTTTGACATTCCAAGCGTATTATCTAAAGTCAAAATCAGTTTTTTGACAATGATTCTGTGAATTTTGATTCGAAATCGGTTGATACAAGTTCTAGTTGACGTCGAATTTATGATTGAAATATGTTTTAGAGTCGAATCGGTTGAAGTGTTTAAAGTATTAGGACTAGTTGTCAAAAATTCGTGTTCTTGGCTATGTAGAAACAAACTCAATTTTGTGATATATGGATGAAGAACATATGAATAGCACCTTTTTTCCATCATCTGAACACTGCAGCAAACCTGGCGAGGCTTTCTTCATAATTTGAAAAGCAATCAAGCGGAAGGACACACTATTATGGGTTGGGAGTGTTCAACTTTTGTATTCATTAGCTGAATTTATAGTTATATATTATATTGACTACAAAACCCTAAAACTACAGATGTCATAATTTTCATTAATATAAAACTATAGTGATAGAGAAAGTCAGAAACCCATTGCTATCGCAATTGCTGTATATGCATTAGCAAAGTTCAAAGCTATAAAAATGAAAAGGGTGATACCGACATGGGCATGGTTGATCTCTTTATATTATTCCCTTTTTGGGAGGACAAGAATGTAATAATTCAAAATTATATACAAACCCTAATGTGCAGCTGGCACGAAAAAAAATTATCTGAATTTGTTCAGACATATATACCATGTTAGCGGCAAGTCCTAAAGTCAGAACCATTAGTTCTGAAGACTAAATTAGAACCAGTTGAACTGACACTATTCAGATTATATATCGTATATAAGGAACCAGTTCAATCGACACATCAGAATATAGCTCTTTCTGGCAACTTCTTCGTGTGTGTGTGTGTTCTCATGTATATCATGACGCCATGCAAGGCATAAAATTAAGCTGGCAGGAATATATATTATATACGATTGAATCAAGAAGAAGTTTGTAAAGCGGAAAAGGTGAGAAAGTATAAATAACCTTGAGATCAACATTGGTCCGAGCAATGAAGCAAGGAGCAAAGTCTTCATCGGTGAGTATTTTCCTCCATTTCCCGGTACCGTACTTGTCTACTCCGGCGCGAAGGGCGTTTTCTTCCTCTAATGTCCAGCGATGCTTTGGTTTCCCCATTCAGTCGATTGGTCGGTCGAGTTTTCATCGGGGATTCTGTTTACATAGAATGGAGAAGACTGAAGACGCACAAATCTCTAGGTAGGCCCCTTTGTCCGGTTATAAATCTTGTTTAAGAAGCCACCTCCAAACCATACCACTAAAAGTGGCCGGTGAGTTTCTAGCATCAGATTTTTTTATTTTTTCAATTCTAACGGTTGTTTTAAAAACCGCTTTGAACCGGTCGGTTGAACCGGTTGGACCAGAAACCGAAAGAATGAGCGGTTCAACTATCATCGGTTTTACATTGATTTTTGAACCAGATTGAACCGGCCGGTTTTTAGAAAAAACCGATTGAACCGTTTAAACCGAATAAAAAGATATGAAAAAAATATATTTACATAATAAACTTTGGTGATTTTTTTAAAAATCTATTTAGTTTTCTCTAAATAAAAACATATGGTAAATATTATAAATTCTTATGATGTATTTGTATTCATCAAAAACTATATTTCGTTTCGGTATTATACTTTATTTTTTGACGTATATAGATTGATGTAAAACACTAAAACTTATTTTTATGTGTTATTTTAATGTATTTGGATTTATCTACAACTTAATTTTATGTGTATTTTTAATGTTTGAACTTGTAAACATCAAATTCATAATTTCTATATGTATGTATGTGATATCCCCAATTTCACGACCAGAAAAAACCGATTTGTTTATGCATTGTTTTATAAATCAGAGTAACCGTTTTAAAGAAAACGGTTACGGAATTTGTTCCCAAAACAAAATATGATAAGAATTTGTAACACCTGTGTTTCTGGGCTTGCCATTTTTAGCAATGAAATAGTCTAAGTTAACCTTTGTAACCCGTTTTGAAATAATAGAAGTGTATTATTTGAGTATTATGTGTTTTGTGCTTAATTGCTTAATTATGTGGTTTGATTAATTAAGAATAAAAATAAGCGTCAAGATTTAAGTGTAAAATAAACTTGATATCTTTAGTTAATGTTGTAGTAGTTGAAACAAGGTTTCCGAAGATATAAAGAATGCCGAAATCCGAGTTATAACGAAGAAGTTATGACCTGTCGAAGTTTCGTGACAGAACCGGCACGACACAGCGCGACGTAAAAAGTGAATTTACGTTAGAGCAATATTTAACCTTAGTGATCTAAACGAGAATCGAAGATCTCGTTGTTAGTATCAAAGCGATAAAAAGTTAGGCAAGAACGGACGTCAAACGAAGAAGTTATGAATTTATAACGAAATTTTCTGTCCCGGCCTATTAAAAATAAATAATAAAAATAAAGTCAAAATTAGCCAACGGAGTCTAAACGAAAGTTGTAGAGCGTAGTCTCACCTTTGTGTGGATATAAAGAACGTCAAAAACGGAGTTCGTATGAAGAAGATATGAATTTCCAAAGTTTATTAAATAATTTGTATATAAATTTAATTGAAAAATCCGGTATTATCCGAGGACGAGTCACCGGACTCATCCGGAGTACGCCCCGCGTACTCGTGTACGCCTCGCGTACAACGAAGGGAGTCGACACTCGCACTCGAGGACTTCGGATGACGCATGCAGTGACGTTTCGGAGGCAGTACGCCCCGCGTACTGCGAGGCATCAGCCTCCTATAAATAGGATGCGAGGGCAGCCGGCTTCTTTGCTACTTTCTCCATTCTCTCTCCCGTTTTGCATCGTTTTGCGTGCCAGAAATACCTCGAAGCCCCAGTAATATTCCTGAGTCCCGAAGCAAGTCCCGAGATCCCGAAGATCCCGAGAAGTGCGGTTTCCGAGCCGAAGCTCTGCCCGCGAGAAGTTCGATTTTTGTAGAGATCTTCCAGATCTGCTGAGGATTACAACTTTTACAAGTCGTAGTGCTGTCCGATCATCTTCTGATCAAGTGAGTGTATACTACCTTTCATAAACACAATAATAATGCAAGTATGGTTTGAGTGTATTAAGTATATTGTTGTTTATATGTGTGGGTGCATTGTTACTTTCTCCTAACGTATAATTATGAAGTATTTTATACGAGATGTGTGTTATGTGTATATTTTGTTGTTATGTGTGTGAATGTATATTCACTTTCTTCTATCTTACAGATCTGATTATTTCTATATGAAATACGTGTTATGTGGGTGTGTCTCATCTGTTATATGGAAAATGTATTGATCAAGCTTGCTATACAGGTTTTGAAAATATGTATAAAAATGTATGTTTTTATCTACTAATATGTTGGGTAGAACATGAGTAGATAGTTGGTGTGTAATAAACAGATGAGAGGCCTCATTGTTGTTTTGATCCAGTGATCTAGCGGGATTTAGATGACGACCACGGACTTTTCTAGACAGTCTAGTGGAACGCTATGGTGGTTGTCGAGGCCAACACAAATAATAACCCTAATTATTACACACTAAAATAGTGTATAGTGGTAAAGGGATCGAATCCACGAAGACTGGTTCAATTTGATAACTCTATGAAAAATCTCTTTGTAAAATACTTGGAATATGACAATAAATTAAAAATGGGGGTTTTGATGTTTTGAAATACTTGAAACAAACTAGAATTAACTATGATTTAAATAGACAATTGCAACAAAAATAAGAATTTGATGTAAAATCAATAAGGGAAAGATGGTTGACTTAAAGTTTTCTCACTTTGACTTTTGATGAACATATCATTAGAATTCGATGGTGCAATACTTGTTTTAAATCCTCAATTTGGCTATAGTAATCCAAGGAGCTTG